>NC_068371.1:13372115-13725854 GCF_023724105.1 Carassius gibelio
TGGACAAATACATTAATGAATCCCTCAAAGCCGGTCTCATCCGACCCTCTTCATCTCCTGCAGGTGCTGGCTTCTTCTTTGTCAAGAAGAAGGATGGCTCCTTGTGTCCTTGTATAGATTACCGAGGCCTGAATGACATCACTATTAAGAACAGGAACCCCTTGCCTCTTATGTCGTCTGCCTTTGAGCTATTGGAGGGAGCCAAGGTCTTCACCAAGCTGGACCTTCGAAATGCCTACCACCTGATTCGTATACGTGAGGGGGATGAGTGGAAGACAGCTTTCAACACGCCCACGGGACACTTTGAGTACCGGGTCTTAACATTTGGTCTGACCAACGCCCCAGCTGTCTTCCAGGCCCTGGTTAACGACGTGTTGAGAGACATGGTGAATCAATTCGTCTTCGTGTATCTTGATGATATCTTGATATTTTCCCCATCTCTGCAGGTACACACTCAGCATGTTCGCCAGGTGTTACAACGGCTGCTGGAGAACCAGCTCTATGTTAAGGTGGAGAAGTGCGTTTTCCATGCCCAGTCGGTTCCGTTCCTGGGGTTCGTTGTTTCTGCGGGGGAGATCAAAGCCGACCCCTGTAAGGTAAGGGCCGTTGCCGAGTGGCCAGCTCCTGACTCTCGTAAAGCTCTGCAGCGGTTCCTGGGGTTTGCCAACTTCTATCGGCGGTTCATCCGGAACTTTGGTCAGATTGCTGCACCTTTAATGGCACTCACCTCTCCCAAGGTACCGTTCAAGTGGAATACTGGGGCACAGGAGGCCTTTGATAAATTAAAGTCCCGTTTTATCTCTGTTCCTGTCTTGTCTATTCCAGACCCTGAACGTCAATTCATTGTTGAGGTGGATGCCTCAGATGTCGGTGTGGGCGCGGTCCTATCTCAGCGGTCACACGAGGATGGTAAGGTGCATCCCTGTGCCTTCTTCTCCCACCGCCTGAGTCCCCCAGAACGGAATTACGACATAGGTAATCGGGAGTTATTGGCAGTCAGGCTGGCTTTGGGGGAGTGGCGTCACTGGTTGGAGGGCGCAGCTCAGCCCTTCCTGGTCTGGACGGATCATAAGAACCTCGAGTACATCCGTTCGGCCAGGAGGCTGAGGCCCTCTTCTTTGGTCGGTTCAATTTCACCCTGTCATACAGGCCCGGGTCCAAGAATATCAAGCCCGATGCACTCTCTCGTCTTTTCGAGGCTCCTGGGGGAGGGAGTCTGCAGACACCATCTTGCCCAAGGGGGTGGTGGTGGCATCCCTCTCTTGGGACATCGAGAGACGAGTAGAGGAGGCTCTACTTAAGGGTCCTGTGCCGAAGGGGGGTCCAGCGAGTAATCTGTTTGTTCCCACCAAGTTGCGCTCTGAAGTGATCCAGTGGGGTCACTCGTCCAGGCTAGTCTGTCATCCAGGAGTCCGGAGGTCGCTGGCTGCCATCCGTCAGCGATTTTGGTGGCCATCCATGGCCAAGGATGTCAGGCAGTTTGTGGCTGCCTGCTCTGTGTGGGCTCAGAACAAGACTTCCAAAGCGCCTCCCGTTGGTCTGCTCCACCCGTTGCCCCCAGAATCCATGGGTAACACCGTCATTCTTACGGTGGTGGACCGTTTCTCTAAGGCGGCCCATTTCATTCCCCTTCCCAAGCTCCCCTCAGCCAAAGAGACTGCTCAGGTGATGGTTGATCACGTATTCCGGATTCATGGTCTTCCGGTCGATGTGGTCTCTGATAGGGGTCCCCAGTTTGTCTCTCGGTTTTGGAGGGAGTTCTGTCGGCAGATCGGGGCCTCTACGAGTCTGTCATCAGGTTTCCATCCCCAGACCAACGGGCAGTCCGAGCGGGCAAACCAGGATTTGGAACGCACTCTTCGCTGCCTGGCATCCCACAATCCCAGCTCCTGGTGTCAACAGCTGTCCTGGGTAGAATACGCCCATAACTCCCTTCCGGCTTCTGCCACAGGTATGTCCCCATTCCAGTGTTCTGTTGGTTATCAACCTCCCTTGTTTTCCACACAGGAACCCGAAGCTGCGGTCCCGTCTGCTTTGGCTTTTGTCCGACGGTGTCGACGCACCTGGAAGAAAGCTAAGGCGGCCTTGGCCCAGGCTAGTAGGCAGACCAAAGCAGCGGCCGATCGTCACCGGACTCCTGCTCCCCGCTATGTGTGTGGTCAAAGGGTATGGCTTTCCACCAAGGACCTGCCTCTCAGGGTAGCCTCATGCAAGTTGGCACCCAGGTTCATTGGCCCATACCGGATCACCAAGGTCCTGAGTCCGGCGGCGGTGCAGCTCAAGCTCCCTACCACGCTTGGTCGGGTACACCGTTTTCCATGTTTCCAGGGTTAAACCTGTGTTCCATTCCCATCTTGTTCCATCTGCCCCAACCCCCCCCCCCTCCCCCCCGTCTAGTGGATGGCTCCCCGGTCTATACGGTGAGGAAGTTGCTAGATGTACGACGTAGGGGTCGGGGCTTTCAATACCTTGTGGACTGGGAGGGCTATGGCCCAGAGGAGAGGAGCTGGGTCCCGGCCCGGTACATCTTGGATCGGACACTGGTCGAGGACTTCTACCGGCGACGAGGTGAGCCCCTTCCTGCGGCGCCTGGTGGCCTCCGTCAGAGGGGGGGTACTGTCATGTCAGCTGTCTGATCACCCTGTTCTTCGGTGTGTGTTTTTGTTTATGTCGTCATTTCATGCGCACATGGTGTTTTGTTTTGGTTTTGATCGTTCGTCTTGCACCTATCTGTGGCGTTCCTCCCTCCCCCTCATTACTACAGTTTCCGCTTCTAATTGTTTGAATCCACTCACCTGCATTCAATGTCTGTTCATCTCTTCCTCTATTTATTCCCGTCTGTCGCGCCAATCGGTGCCAGATCGTCGTTCGACTACAGCCCATGTGTAGCCATTCTGTCTAGTCCTGCTCTGTCGTGCCATTGTCTGCTGCTACTGGTTTTGTTTTGTTTTTCTATTTTTTCCCCTACCTCATTTCCTAGACCGGACACCTGCATTCCTCAGAAGTGTTTTTGGTTTGCTCCGTGACGGGCTCTCTCGTGTTCTCCTCCCTCCTCCACTTCCTACGCGGCCGCGCCGTCGGGCGCCCCCTGCCGGGTGTTTACGAAAGGACATTCAAGTCTCTTATTTTCCTGTTGGACATTTCTCCATTATTTCCCGGCCTGTTTTTGTTAGTTGGAGGGAGTTTTTCTTTTGGACTTTTTGAATAAATTCTCACACTATACCTGCATCTGTGTCCAGTTGTGTTCCTGACACACACTGGAGAGTACGAGCTGAAAATGACTAATGTACCCATTTGTTATACACAAGTCCTTTAGTTATGCAGTTTTATTTGATACAGATGGATGCAACTACCCAAAAGACAGTTTTATTGCTCATATGTTGGTCTTTTGCATCAAGGCTAAATAGATCTTGCGACTGTGCTTAATTAGTGCTGTAAGGTATCACTAACTATTTTTTATCCTTACTTGGAAGTCATAAATCCAATTTTTGTGCAGTTTTACAAGTAATGAACCACATTCTTGAATGGTACTTTAAAATCTTTAATAATGTATACATTATTATAATGTTCAGATTCATGCAATGATTTTTTTATTTTATTTTTTTTGTATATATGTTTTTTTGTTTTGTTTTAAAGATGTAAAGGAAAAAAAAATCAGCAAATGTAATTAAAAATAAAAAATATAAAAAGTTAAAACTTTTTTTTATTTTGTTATAATTTATTTATTGACTTATTGGTTGCACTTTATTTTACAGTACGTGTACTAAGATGTACTTATAGTGTACTTACAGTGTATTTATCTAAGAAAGTTCTGTAATACGAGGTAACTACATGGGGTAAAGTTAGGTTTAGGGGTAGGTTCAGGGTTAGTACCTAGTTATTACATGGTTATTGTAATTTGTATAATAAGTACATAGTATGTACACAAGGAACAGGACTGTAAAATAAAGTGCTACCGACTTATTTATACAAACTTTTTAAGTATGTATGAATAATTCAGATTTATCTCATCATAATTTAAATTCAGGTTTTGAGGTGCTTTTAAACAAAACTGCTTAAAAAGAACTTGGCATCAAACTGAAAGGTAGAAAAAACATTATTTTTAAACTGTGCATCTGTGGTGCTCGGACAACAGGATGAAAGATGCAAAGCCTGTCAATTTATTCAGCTGTCACAGGCCGATTTGAGCCCATAAAACACGTTATATGCACGACTTGTATTTCCCAATGTCTCCTGGTTAACTTGCATTGCGGTCCCTTAATTCCTCTTTGTGATTCAGGAAGTCATCTTGGCAGGATCTAAACGTCCCTCCGTGCCTTCCATGCTTATGTGGCCATAAACATTTTCTCTGTGGAAAGTGGAACTTGTTGACTGATCGTTCTCAGTAGCAGGAGGATAGAATGCCATGTGGGTGGCTGTGATGGGCTGAATTTAGATTGTGTATGTCACAGATTGACATTCCCTGGAGGATGTCAGAATCCCTTTATCTGACATTTAGAGTAACAAGTCATTTGACATGTTTGATTGAAAGATCTTGCTATGTTGCATCTTGTTATTCTCAGAAATAATGAACTGGGATACATTTCCTGTGAAACGTTTGGCATAATTAAGATTTTTTTTATCTTTTATTTTTTTATGGTTTTGAAGGTTTACTCTCACAAAGTCTGAATAAAACTACAGCAAAAAAATATTGTGAAACATTATTATATTTTAAAATAACAGTTTTAATTTTGACTATATATTAAAATGTAATTTATTACTGTGATTTAAAGCTGAATTTTCAGCTGCCATTAAGCCAGTCTTCGGTATCACATGATCCTAAAAGTCTAAAAATGATCAGTGATGAAAGTTTTTGCTACCTAATATTTTTGCGGAAACTGTGACACACTAGACATTTGAATTGTAATGCGAGTAAAATACACACAAATAAAAAATAAACACTTTTATTTAGTAAAAGGACACAATAAATCGATCAAAAGTGACAGTACTACACATACAATACTGTTCAAAAGACTTTTGTGACAAAATATTTAATTTTCAATTTAATGCTTCTCTTTTAAACATTCTATTCATCAAAAATCCTGAACAAAAAAAATTATAATAATAATAAAGAAACAATAACTGAGCAGCAAATCAACATATTAGAGTGATTTCTAAAGGATTATTTGACACTTAATACTAAAGTAATGACAGCTGATAATTCAGCTTTGCGTAAAAGGGAGACATTACACTTTAAAATATAAATATATTGAATAAATTCTATAATATATTTTAATCAAATAAATGCAGCCTTGATGAGCATAAGAGACTTCTTTCAAAAACATTACAAAATCTTGAATGTTCCAAATATTATTAGTGTGTACAACTAGATTTTTAGAAAACTGTTGTCAGGAGAAATGGGCAGGATTCAAATGCGAGTTTACACAAGGCTTTATTTAAAGCAGAGGAGGCAGAGCAGATGAGTCACGTTCACTGGATTACTCGTAGTGACTGGATGAATAGTCGAAGCATATGAATCAAAGCCGATGAGTAACGTTCCACAGTAATTCGTGTGACCGCTGAGACCGGAGTGATGGTTATTGGAGGAGAGGACCGGCGACGATCAGCTGCGGTCTTGGTTCGGCCAGAGGTTTGGATCAAAATCCTCCTGACTTTCTCCCAGGTGCGACGGCAGTGCTGGACGAAAGCCAGGGCGGATGGAACCGCTGCGTCGGGTTCCTGTGACGGGAACAGAGGTGGGTTATAACCAACAGAACACTCAAAAGGGGACATACCTGACGCGGCCACCGGGAGAGTGTTATGAGCGTATTCTGCCCAGGAGAGCTGCTGGCACCAGGAACTCGGATTGTTGGATGCTAGACAGCGGAGCATTCTTCCTAGATCCTGTTTGGCCCGCTCACACTGCCCATTGGTCTGGGGATGAAACCCTGAAGACAGACTTGCAGAGGCCCCAATCTGTCTACAAAATTCCCTCCAGAACCGAGAGACGAACTGGGGACCCCTATCAGAAACCACATCCACCGGAAACCCATGGAGACGGAAGACGAGGTCCACCACCAGTTGGGCGGTCTCCCGGGCGGAGGGCAGCTTGGGCAGGGGGATAAAATTAACCGCTTTAGAAAAGTGATCCACCACCGTGAGAACTACAGTGTTACCCCTTCGACGGAGGAAGCCCAGAGACGAAATCAAGGGCAATGTGTGACCAAGGGCGGGAAGGGATAGGGAGAGGGTTTAGCAGACCATCAGGAGGGCGATTGACAGGCTTACTTTGGGCACATGTGGGGCAGGCCAACACAAACTGTCTAACATCTGCGGCCATAGTAGGCCACCAGAAACGCTGTCGGATGGCAGACAACGTTCTCCGAATACCTGGATGGCAGACTAACTTGGATGAGTGACCCCACTCAAGGATCTCAGAGCGCAGCCGGCACCGGCACCAGCACCGGCAACCTGCTGGCCGGACACCCTCCCGGCACCTGCACCCCTCGACCGGCCTCCTCAACTCGCTGCTCGATACCCCATGAAAGAGCCCCGACCACCACCCCCTCAGGAAGGATGGCCTCGGCCGCAACCTCCCCCCCGTAGCACCGAACAGACGAGAGAGGGCATCGGGTTTGGTGTTCTTAGATCCCGGCCGGTTCGAGAGGGTGAGTTGAACCTGGCAAAGAAGAGCGCCCAACGGGCCTGGCGCGAGCTCAGCCTCTTGGCCGAACGGATGTATTCCAGGTTCTTGTGATCCGTCCAGACCAAGAAGGGCTGCACTGACCCCTCCAACCAGTGATGCCACTCACCCAAGGCCAATCGTACCGCCAACAGTTCTCTATTGCCGATGTCGTAGTTACGTTCTGCAGGGCTGAGATGACGAGAGAAGAATGCACAAGGGTGGAGCTTCCCATCGTGGAGGGAACGCTGAGATAGAACTGCGCCAACCCCGACGTCCGACGCATCAACCTCAACAATGAACTGGGCCTCAGGATCTGGAACCAACAGAATAGGTGCAGAGACAAAACAGGATTTTAAAATGTCAAAGGCTACCTGGACCTCCCGGTTCCATCTGAAGGACACCTTAGTGGAGGTTAAGGCTGTGAGCGGTGCAGCGATCTGACCAAAATTTCTGATGAATCGCCGGTAGAAGTTGGCAAAACCCAGGAATCGCTGCAGAGCCTTCTGGGAGTCAGGGACCGGCCACTGGGCACCAGCTTCAATCTTAGCGGGATCTGGCTTGATCCCCTCCGTAGAAATAATGTGGCCAAGGAACGTAACTGACTCAGCGTGGAATTCGCACTTCTCCGCCTTGACAAACAATTGATTCTCTAGTAACCGCTGGAGAACCCGTCTGACATGCTGGGTGTGTAATTGGAGAGAAGGGGAGAAAATCAAGATATCATCCAAATACACGAAGACAAATTGATTGATCATGTCACCCAACACGCTGTTGACGAGTCCCTGGAAAACGGCTGGAGCATTGGTAAGACCAAACGGAAGGACAAAGTACTCGTAGTGTCCCGAAGGGGTGTTAAACGCCATCTTCCACTCATCCCCCTCCCGAATGCGCACCAAGTGGTAGGCGTTGCGCAGGTCTAACTTGGTGAAGACGCAAGCTCCCTGTAATAATTCAAAAGCAGAAGACATTATAGGTAGGGGGTACCTGTTCTTAATAGTAGTGTCATTCAAACCTCTGTAATCAATACAGGGCCGCAGGGAGCCATCCTTCTTCTGAACAAAGAAAAAACCTGCACCAGCGGGAGAAGAGGAATGGCGGATGAGCCCAGCTTGAAGTGACTCACGTATATACTTGTCCATGGCCTCTCTCTCAGGACCCGAAAGGGAACATAAACGACCCTTAGGCGGAGAAGAGCCTGGGAGAAGATCAATGGCACAGTCGTAGGGGCGATGCGGGGGTAGCGAGATCGGAGCTATTGATACGAGTAACAACAGTCTGACAATAGACAGAGAAACACAGGGAATGATAAAGGGAAAAAATTAGAAGAACATAGGGAACAGGTGGCGGGCAATTAAGGTTCACAACACAGAAACAAGGAGGGCGGGGAATACTCAAACAGGTAGACGCGGTGAGCTGACAAGCGATCCAAACACACACAAACACACACCAAAAAGGCAGGTGATTAGCCCCGAGACCCGACAACTGTTTCTAGAAGACTGTTGTGCTTGTTCTTCCTATACTCCCTGCCGCAGTGCTAGGATGTTTCCAGGGTGTTGCTGTTGATTTCCAGGTGATCTCTAGAATATTTTGCTCTCTAAATATGGTTTTTTTTTTTTCTGCCTGTCTAATCATCTTGTAGTTTATAATCGCATTTTAGTTTTCAAAAAATAAATCGTACAAATTGAGGTCTCATTCATATGGCACAAACAAAGCCATTTTAGATTTTCATTTCTGTGTGCTT
The DNA here is from genome assembly GCF_023724105.1 of Carassius gibelio. Classification (NCBI taxonomy): domain Eukaryota; kingdom Metazoa; phylum Chordata; class Actinopteri; order Cypriniformes; family Cyprinidae; genus Carassius; species Carassius gibelio. The sequence continues at coordinate 13,380,521 of NC_068371.1, forward strand.
TTCCCATGCATATGTTCTCGATTTACCAACAGGATACTAGTGGCATCCTTGCATTTAGAGAATAACTGTCACACCGTTGGCACAAAGAGCACAGTCCACTGCGTTCCACTCACATGACCTTGTCCATGAATGACTGTAGACTTCAGGCAAATGACCAAGACCAACCTCTCCATCCCCAACCATTCGCTAATCAGAACCTGTCGCTGGAGCGGGTAACAAAGGCAGCTTAATGAAAACAGAATGTCTCTGTTTAAGACGGCTTCCCTGTAAATGACTCTGGTTAGAGGGCAAAGACATGCTTTTGTCCCATTACCGCTGCTGTGTGGTCTTTGCTGTATTTTTGCCTTCTTTAACTCATGAATCAGAGGTTGATGCTGCTCATGCCCTGCTGAAGTGGCATTCACCCTATTAAGATTCCCCATCTCCAGTGGGTTTTGCACAGAGTTAGCAGGCGGTTTGGGGTGGTTGTGAAATCAAAACCTGACATTGGCTCATCATGTGTCCCCTTAAGGGTCTTAAACTGCAAATAGTTGGCAAGTAAACAAACACTGGAAATGAGAAGATGCATCCATATGGATGTCTTATTGTTTATCAGCAGGCTTTGAATTTGATTCACTCCAATCTGTTAGCTGGGAAATCTGTTCACAGGACTGAAATCCCAGACATTTATTTTCTGGATGAGAAGAGCATGAAGTCTGATTCTCCGTTTTTCATGTCTAGTATTGTTCTTTCATCATGCAATTGAATTGAAATCAAATGGTTTTGTAAATGATTAATGTAAATAGTTTAAAGCAGAGCAAAGCTAGTGCATCATAATTTCTATAATAAATATACCAGTACTTAGAGCAGATCAGAATGTTTTCACTCTAAGTTAATGCATTACAGGGTGTAGTTATAAACACTGTGTGCATGAGTTTGGTGGAAATGGTGCTGCTAAGTAACAAAGTGTACAGTAAATAAAAACATGTATGTATTTAGCAGATGCTTTTATCCAAAGCGACTTACAGTGCATTCAGGCTATCAATTTTTACCTATCATGTGTTCCCGGGGAATCGAACCCCCAACCTTGCGCTAGCTTGCTGGGTAACACAATCCTTTACCAGTTGAGCAGGAACACTAAAACAGTAAACAAGCTAAAAACCAGAACTAAGTTTTGATAAGCTACCGAACCGTAAATGCTATCCTTTAAAGAGACAAAAGTGGAAGATGTGAAGCATCAGCAGGAATAATGGTTCAATTGTGGGATCCTAACACTCAGTTTGATTTAGTATGATTAAAATTTAGTTTCTCTCTATACCTCATTCTCTCAGGTTCACATATGGTGGTGAAAGATTAAAAATAATGAATGTTTCATGTCTGCGATTACGATTATGTTTCCCTCCAGTGAGCTTGGTTCTCAGATTAACATGACACATGTCGCCCTCCTTTTGTGTCCCAACGCTAGTTTTTTTTTTTTTTTTTTACTTTACTTAATCCCATGTGATTATCATCACACTAACATCAGCATCTCCATGACAAATGCTTAAACATTTTAAGTTATTGTAATCATGTAACGATTAATTTTGTTTGCTTCCAAAAGTTTGTTGACAATGTTGCATTTTTAAAACTACACATACTTCCCCTCAAGTCAAGATAAGCAGATTCTACTGTACGTGCAGAGCTAATCAGCATGTCTGAGGATATTAGATAAGGATATTATGAGTATGCATTCTTGAGGAAATAAATGCCTTTGCCACCGTTATCGCAAAGCGTGTGTCATGAATTTTGTTCGTAGGGCCTTAATATACTTTTGTTTGTGTGTTTGGCTCACACCCCTTTCAGGGCCCCTGCTAATAGCCCTGTTGAAGTGCATGTTGTTAAGTGTGGCTTACTCATTACTGCCACTTTTTGACCACAAACCAGATCTCTGATGACAGACCCCAGTGTGAAATCGTTTGGCTTTTCACAAACTTGAGCTGTGTCCGAGCTGTGCACTTCAAAGTTAACAGACTTCAAAAAGCCACACCTTAGATGGTGTGACCGACCAATGGTTAGACCGACCATTGTGAAATGGGATGGTCTAGTTGACGAAAATATCTTATTGCCTAGCAACTGTGACAGCTGCCGTTGATGAGTGGCAGGAATGTTTGTACTGGACTTTTCTTTTTTTTTTTTTATTAAAATGCCTAATTTTGTTTAATTAAACAGGGTTCACAAAACCAATCTAAATATTCTTACCTTGGTCTGTTCAGCCCTACAAAGGCAAAAGACCTTAACTCGCTAGTGTGTGAAACTGAGAAAAATTACATAATTTTTTTTTTACTTGTCCAGCCAATTTAATTATAGGTACATATGTTTCAGTAATGAAAATTATCTACATTAAAACACTGTGAGCTCAAACTAGATTTTTAGCCCTATTTTGAAGTTAATGTACTCTTCCTTTGCATTGTTTGGAAAATGTGAAAATTCACACCAAGGCATAAGGCAGTAACTTCCACATCATCGATATTTGGTTGATGATCACCATTTACAAAATCATTTATTGTAATATTACTCTAGCTATGTGTACATGGGAAACCATGGCATGACCGTACCAAAACTACTTATCAGGGGAAGTAATGTTGGTTGGCTTATATCTATAGTAGTGCTCGTGACCTCTAGAAATGTTGCTTTATTTAAGTGTGTACAAATCTATGGGGGCTAATTAAAAGTACTTTTAGAATGAGCAAGCATAGGAGTGGCCATCTAAAGTATTAGCCAATTACCTCGGTCTAATAATCAAACCGAGTTGTGGCTGAAGGTTTCTTGCATGTTCGGTCTTTTCAGCGAAAATTTCAGCAAATTATGCGCATCGATTCGTCGACCTGTTTTTATTTCTCTAAAAAAACGTTTGCAAAACGTTTACCTTATCTGCGCTGAACATACGCGATGGCCGGATCAACATTTTGTCTAACATTATGAAACCAATCCAGGGGTTTTTCTGCATTGATCTTTTTTTGGCGGCTGTCAAAGCCTTATTTGATCGGTGAGTGATGTAGAATAGAATGACTGCTGCGCCTGACAGGGCACGTACGAGAGAGAGCCCCGGCTGCGCACGAGCACTAACAGTCTTCAAACAACACGAGCGCTTCTTGCTCTCTCTCTCCCTTGTGCATATTAATCAAAACCATTAAAGGCCATGTTGCAGGTTAAACACCACTTTCGATTAATGGATACATAAATCACTCAAGATATGTATATCATTTTTAAAATGTCTCAAAAATGGTCTTAAAGACCTATTTTTTAAGTTTTTGGTATTAACGTTTTTTTTACGCAACTCGGTGATGATGTCATGTTGGGGAGAAGTCGAGGAAAGGTAGCCTCAGTCTAGTATGATGCAGCGTTCCAGGCAACCCGTAACCCGTGTTTTTCCAACCTTAAACCCGTGAAAGTGCACTGGAACGGCAATCAAATCCGTGACTTCCCACCCGTGAACTCGTGTCTCATACTAGATCGATGCACTCCGAGTTCCGAGGTCACACAGCACGCGAAACAACGATGGCAGCCCATACGAATAATACTGCCTGCGGATGCAGTGTTACACGTAGTATAAAGTAGTACATGTTCTAAAAACGATTTTAGGTCAATGCAACATTGCAATAAAATAAATAATCTAGTTACAATTCCTTGCGCTCAGAAAGTTTGGCGTAACTTGCCTAGAACGGTACAAAGTCGTTAGTAGTGATATGAAATGGTGATTACGAGCTCAAAAACCTGCCTGGAACGCAGCATCAGAACAAGACTGACTGGGATGAGGAAGAGGTGGCGAGAGCAAACATGTATGATGGCCCGCATCTGTGTAATTTCGATCGAGCCAGTCGTGAGAGGGCAAATGAGGAATTGCCAAGAACTGATGTCCATCAAAGCCTGTAATGCATGGCCCGAGGAGAATGAGTGGAGAGTTGGTGAAGTGTCCTGGTGAGTTGCTATCATTTAGTATCGCAGAAATGAGCACTGGAGCTAGTCTACGAGCAGCAGTGCTCAATAACAACACACACACACACACACACACACACACACACATATATATATATATATATATATATATATATATAATTTTATTTTATTTACTACTGTCATTGAATAGCACAGAGTGAAAAATCAACGTTTTCTTTATATCTAGTGGCAGTGATCATGACGTTAGTTCAGATAAGTACCGGTAACTTTTGTCATAGTGTCATAGAACTGGTAAATTTTGTCTTTGTCATCTAGAAATAAAAGGCATCATGCTAGCTATATGGACGTTTCTAAGTGTTTATCTCGTCCTCCGGTAAAAATGTTGTTGCAAACGTAGCCGCGTGTGTCGCTGTGTTTGGCAGGAGCTTGTGTGGGTGCCGTCCCATGTAAACTGCGTTAGAAAGCTTGTGCTGTAGGGAAGTGAGTGCGTTTGGGTCACTATCTCTCTCTCTATCTGTCTGTCTATCTATCTATATACTGTATCTATTCTATCTATCTATCTATATGTATGTATTTATCTATTTATCTATAATCTGCGTTCGGCGCTATCTGAATACTCTTGTCTCTCTAGTCACTCTCAATGCTCTCAAGGCAGCTTTGGTAAATTCTCTCCCCAACGTGACGTGATGCAATGCATTGTGGGGGAAAGGAGACCGCTGTAAGATAGTACCTACCTTTTCGTATTATATTCCGTTTTGTGATACCCAACAACATAAAATACAATGGATAACAGTTTAAATGTTTATTACCAACAAGCAAATTGCACATATTCATAAAAAAATTAACCTTGCAACACGGCCTTTAAACACGATAGAAAAAGGGCGAAACACCAAAGTTTCATGTTTCACTCACAGTCTTCAAACTACACGACTACACTACAGTCTTGCTCTCTCTCTCTCTCTCCCATAGGCATATTAACCAAAATCATTAGACACGATAGAAAAAGGGCGGAACGAGAATTTTTTTTTTTTCTCCATGACAAGCTGCTGGCTCCCACTGTTAATTAATTTATTTATTTTTTTGGAAAAGCACTCTCTGTATTAGCTTAAAGCCCTGAAGTTTACATTGGTTACTGTATTCTTTCAATTGCTCTAAACAAGTATTTTGGGTGACTTTTTTTATTGAATGCTAGACATCAAGTTGTTGTTATTTTCATCTGAAAGAAGAACTTTTTTTCAGTAAGCTGTGTTCAGTAAGCTTGTTTCAGTAAGCTATATTTTCAAGGCTTCAAGGTTTTATTGAATGCTATCTCTATACAAGTGCAAAGTAATGCATTCTTAGTCAGTCTTTTATTTTGTAATTGTAAGAGCAATAAACATAAATTGCAATGTTAAGGAATTAATGTTTTTTTTCATTCAGATATGTAAATCAACATGTATAAATTGTAGGGGTGTCACGATTTCGATTTTAAATCGAAATCGATCGAAATTAAGTCACAGTCTCGAACTTCGAATTAAAAAATGGAATCGTCGATGCTGCCACGCCCCCATGTTGTATGACGGCAAATCAATGACAAAAATAACCGAGCATTCAACTGATGCTGGCGCGCGCGCTATATGGCTTCCGCGAGAGGAAAACTGAATCGGATGCGAAGAAACGGGAGCCTGCGAGCTCATTTCAAACTCTCGCGCGCGCGTGACATGTACTCTGCGCGCAATAAAAGCCCTCGCGCACGCATGCTCATTCCCCACATCCTCGCGCTCGATCATCTCACCTCTGCTCGCGCGAATAATTTTATTTTTGTCAGTCGTGGGGCGGGGCTTGCTGTTTTAGTTGTTATCTCAAATGTCATTGGTGATTCCCCTTTTCCTAAAGTCAGTATTCGACGCCTGTTAGAAAATGAGTAATAATTCACTTGACTTGACCCATGACTTCATCAGTGGACCAGATACATGCGAGTAATCATTTCTTTTGCTTGTTTAATTTATTTTTGTCTTTAATGTAATTTAATGCATTGTTTATAGAGTAGATCTTTTGTAGATACTTGATTAACTGGAATTCTTCTGATTGCTAGTGATTGCAGTCTTGTAATAAGAGATACACATATTTTACAGACTGTAATGATGCACACACACACACACACACACACACACATACTGTACATACATACATATATATATATATATATATATATATATATATATATATATATATATATATATATATATATAAATCTAAATGAATGACAGTGAAACAAGTGTTTTATCTTTAATCTTTTAAATAGATACGTTGTAATATTTGAAGGTTAGTTTAGTTATTTTTTATTGTTTTTGTTTGTTTTGTTATGAACTTGAATGTCATCTTTTGTGACTGCACTTACAAAAGAGAAACTGGATGGCAGTTTATTTTAAGTTTTCAATTGACTAAAGATATAAGTTATTGTTACATTATGTTGTTAATAAAAGTTTTAAATTTGACAGTGTAATGTGGTACATTGCAAACAAAGGTCAGATATTATATTACATAAAAGTCTAGTTTGAAAAATGACAATCTGTGCTTTAAAGAGAATAAATGTAAAAATCGAGAATCAAATCGAACCGTAACCTTCGAATGGAAAATGCAATCGAATCTAGGATTTGGAGAATCGTGACACCCCTAATAAATTGTTAGTAGTCAATTAATGGGGAGATAATCGAAATCAAATCGGTCTGGAAAAATGTATCGTTTGATAAATCGATGCATCAAAAAAATAATCGCTAGATTAATCGTTTAAAAAATAATCGTTTATCCCAGCCCTACTGGATACCTTACCTTGGGCTAAGTGCATGGACTTTACAGTAGCTTGATGCTAATGTTAGCTCTAATGCAGCTGCAGATCAGGTGCAGTTCTTCTTCATAATGTATTTTGTCATAATAGTTGACTCAAAAAAAAAAAATGCTTAATGAAAATTCACAGTTTTAAATTATGTCCTGAATTTGAAATGAAGCATTAGTAGACTTGTGGCTTTATCCTCATTGTTTTTGTAATAGCATTTACCACAGCAACATATTTTTTTATACATTTCATTGTTTTTATATATAATTTTTTATTTTTGCTTTTATGTTTGAGCTTATATATTTCTATTATCATAAAATTCTTATTAATTCTGATTCTTGAAGAGTAAACTTTGAAGGATTTGCTCTGTGAACTTTTGTTGATTATGTATCTAGTCAGAAAGACGGATGAGCAGCATCCCTTTTGAGTTGTTGCTAGGTTATTTCTAAGGTGTTCTGTGTGGTGCTAGAGTGTTTTGAGTGGTTGCTATAATGTTACTAAGGTAATGCTATGAGTTTTCAATAAGTTAGGTGAATGCTAAGGTGCTGCTATGCAGTTATTGATCAGGATGGGTGCTAGGCAGCAATGTTTGTGCATAGTTGCTGGGGTGTTTTGGGCAGTTGCTAGCTGGGGCATTGCTATTCAACAGCTAGACTCTTTTCTGGGTAGTTTATAGGGACATTTGCATGGTTGCCATGATGTTGCTAAGTGGTTTACGTTTTAAGGCTCTAAAGGTTTCTCTGAGTGGTTTCTAGGGCATTCATCTAGCTGTTGTGTTGCTAGAGTGTTGTCAAGGTGGTTTCAAGAAGTTCTGGTATTGCAAGGGCATTTGCTAAAATTTTAAATTGTACCTATTTTGTTCTGTGGTTTAGGGCCTTGCTATGTGATTGCTAGACAGCTGTGTGATTGTGGTGTGTTCTGGGTTACTAGGGGGTTTCTAGTTGATTGTTATGGTGGTCTTAGATAGACAAGCTGTTAGAGATATTGTCAGGCTGAGATGCATGCATATTTTCCTGTCTGTGTCAGTGTGTTGAAATCAGTGCTTTTCCATAGATTTAGAGGCCGTAGACGGAGATGGGGTGAAAGAGTCCAGTCTGTTTTCTGCAGTCGCGCAGTAAATGACAGGTTTCAGCAAAGACTGCATTCTTTTCCATTGAGAGAGACAGAGAGAGAAAGAGAGAAATGAAGTTGTACTTTAACATGTTCAGTTCAGTAACTTTATTGTCCATGTTGTATCAATTGTATCATTTAGTGTTTTCTCTCATACAATAATAAAATGGTTGCAAATGCTGTTTCGTGTTAACATTACTGTGTCAGAAAACAATTAAGATGTTAATGAGATCTCATCCATGACTCTTTTGTTTCCGGTGTGTAATACGCTGTCAGGAATTCCCAGTCTCGACTTCTTTCTTCTCCTTATGAATGGCTGCTTCAGGATTTCTCTCTCAAATAAACTCCCGACTGGGACAGCAGGCATAAATAGTAACACAGTGTTATTCCTGTGGTTTTATGTTTGAATGTGTCTGGTTTTAGCATCTTCAAAAGCAGGATATGGTTTGTGCAACTATCCAACCCCTTCCTCTATGTCTCCAAAGACATTTGGCATAATGACCCCATAATTATACCACATGCAAACAAAAGACACAAACTTAGCTGCAGCGCAGTGTAAGTCATTTAGGAAAAGCTGACGTTTTGTGAGTCTGGAATGTGAGCTGTAGGTTTCCTGTGAATAATAATAAAAAAAAAAAAAGACAGCACACTTGGCTTCTGTTGTTCTGCTCTATAAAAATGTAAACTCTTGAAGGTTTAAGTGACAAACAATGAAGTTTAAAATCCAGTTGTCCCAACTGTTTGAAACACTGATAATAATCAGAAATGTTTCTTGAGCAGCAAATCAGCATATTAGATTAATTTCTAAAGGATCATGTGATGTAACTGAAAATTCAGCTCTGCATTACAGGAATAAATTACATTTGAAAAATTCAAATAGAAAATAGATATTCTAAATTATAGTAATATTGTGAAATTGTATGGTTTATTTATTTATTTTTTAATCACATAAATGCAGTGTTTAGTGAGCAGAACGTACTTTCTTTTTTAATATGAAAAACAGGGCCAACCTCAAACTTATGGATGAAATTATTTCTATCCCACTTTATATAAATGATAGACATGAACACCTATTGTAGTGCAGGAATTCAAATTAGTTCGCTTTTTGTCAACTAGATCACTAACATGGACTGCCCAATGCTTTGTACACTTTCACCTACTTTTGAATTGGTGTTCTGTATTTTTTATATATTTTTTTAGAAAATATAATTGTCTATTGCTCTTACATTTTTACACCTTTCACTTTCTAAGAATGAATGCTAAATGCTTGTAAGATGGATTTATTATATTCTTAATGAAAAGCACTACAACAATAAAAGTATAGTGTCAAACTAGTTTATACTGCGGTGGGAAAGTAATGCTTTCGATGTACAGCCGAACACCGGGAAATACCGACCACCACAGCAAACCTGTTATGAAAAAGTTTGTTACTTTTTAGTTAATTTCTCCACAAAGCTTACTTCAGATTCTTGCTGTGTCTCCCCTTGGCCTGAAGATTGGCCCTGACAAACTATGTTTTACCAGTTTTTTTCTGAATGTTGTTTATTGTAGAGTAAAGACTGTCTGGTTCTGTCCTGGCATGAATTTGTTAAACATCCATGATGCTTTGCTTTTTATATTTTCCATTATAATATAGTCTAGGAAAGTAGAAATAAAACTTTTTTTTTTTTTTTTTTATGCATGCTTAGGTCAGGGATAGTTTCTGGGGTTTCCCAGACTATACTGTGGTTTGCTATAAAATATATGTGTGCATCTGATTAAAGAGAGAGAAACTATTGTTTTATTTCTATTATTGTTTTCTTGCTAACAGAGAACATTTTATCGTGTTTTTTAGACCCATATAGTTTGCTTTTTGTGGATGAAACTTTCCGTTTTCTTCAAATTATTGTCTTTCTTACAGTGGTATGATCACTTATAAAACTCTGTTCTCCTCCTGTTGACCTCCTCCTCCTCCTCCTCTCTCTCTGGCTCCATTACTCAAACGCTTCCTCCAGGTTTTGAGCATTTTGAAAATATAACGACATAATTGCTGTCGTATACCATTAGAGCATCCGGCCCTGAGTGACAGATGGATATTACTGAGCAATTACCTAGGAGCTCCGGGTCCTCCCTAACCTGTCCTGTGTTGATATTCTGATTGTCTAAACATTCCTGTGTTCTCCTTCACAGAGTTTCAAGCCCTGATTTGTTTTTCCTGTCTCTTATAGTTTGTGATTTTCAGAAATCAGAAAGTTCTTTTTTTCTTTCTTTCTTTTTTGCTTGCTTTCCAATCCTTCCCAACTGTAGCAAAATGTCAACACGCTTTTCAATAATTAAAAAATGTATATATAATTTCTACATATGGGTTAAAGATACATAGATCTGCACATAGATACACATACACACACACACAAACACAACCCTCTACAGACCCCTTGGTAGTTGAATCCCCATTGGCTAGTAATTTTTTTAGTTTACTTGCCAGACTGCCAAACATTTGTATATATATATATATATATATATATATATATATATATATGTTTGTAAAATGGCACAGTTTTTTAAATATCTGAAAGTACACTCTTAACATCAGTCAGTGAAGCATTATAATAATTAAGTATTATTTAATAATAGAACATTAGTAATTAGAATTAAAACTTCATATGTTAAACTTTATGATAATAGGTGAGCACTCACTGCCGATTTCTCCGGTAGTTCTTAAACTGAAGAATTCCAAAGGAACAGCATTATTTTGACAGCAAAATACAACGAAGAATATTGTTTACATGTAGCGCATAAATTCGTAGAGTGAAACTCTGAAGCGCTCAGTCAGAAAAGGTTTGGTGAGTTAAAATATATCTGTGTTAAACTTTCAGTTAGCCTCCAAATCAAACACTGACAAGTAAAATCTGATAATTTATTAGCCATTGGCTAATATAAGACATAATTTAAGGCGGGCGTACACGGTGCAATTTTTGCTGTTGTACGAATTCGCATGCGATTATTTTTTTTCAATCGTGTGGAAATCGTGTATGCTCGCAGCTCGTATCATGTGCGAGGAATTACGAGCCGAGCAGAGTGCCTTACAAGCACTTCACGACCTCCAGATCATTTTTAAACTTGTCTAAAACGTTTGTGAGCTATCAGTTTGAATTTGTGACGTGTGTGGTTGAACGAGATGATTTGTTGATCTATCTGAAGATGACCATTGAGGATAAACTTGCTGAACTCAGGCAGGAACAGTGAGTGCTGGTTGAAGTTTCTAGCAGCCTGTACCATGACAGGGTCATCCATGATGATATTTTACAGCGGATTGCCCAAGAGCTACATTTATCAGTTGAGGAGATGTTACCTATTGTTAGATACAGTTATTCTATGCTAGCTATAGTATGCAACTATTATTTGTAATTCTCTCTCTCTCTCTCTCTCTCTCTCTCTCTCTCACACACACACACACACACACACGCACATGTGGTTTATGGGGACTCTCCATAGACGTAACGGTTTTCTATACTGTACAAACTGTATATTCTATCCCCATACACTACCTCTATCCATCACGGAAAAATGCATGTTTAAAATTTCAATTAAATAATGTTTAGTATTAAATTTTTTTTAAGCCATTTGGTTTACGAGGGCACAGGAAGTTTCCTCATAAACCATGTTTACGTTGTAATACCCATGTCATTATAGACGTTTGTGTCCCCATAAACCATATACAAGGACACACACACACACACACTAGGGTGACCAGACGTCCCGGTTTCCTGTTGCTGAAAAATAAACTCTATGTGTAGGAAATAGTCACGGCTCGTAACAATATTTCATATGCAGTTATGAGAGAGGGAGAGCAGTTATATTAACTTTGTGCGATTTGCTTCAGAAATAGGCAGGTCGTAAAACCCTGTCGTATATCACCTCATCCATACTATTTTCAGATAAACTGACTTGTGATGTGTGCGTGGACATACGATCTTCCGACCATCAGATTTTGCACTGTGTACGCACGCCTTTAGTCTCCCAGGTAAATATTTAGTTGCATATGCGAATGATTTACTTGCAGTGTAGAGGGTTGGTACAGCATGTGAGAGGGCAGCTCTAAGATAAGCATATTAAAAATTCGGCCTCATAGTGTCCTGTGCTGATGTCCTATAAAGTCCATAACTTCGTTTTTGGTCGAATATTTGTTATTCATATTTTTGTAACCTTTAAAACCTCCTTTATCATGTGGATAAGTATCCTCAGTCAGTTTTGTTGTTGTTGTTGTTGTTTTTTTTCATTGTCAAACACAGTGAGATCCAACTATGGAGTGGCATAAGAGGTCAAAGGTTGTAATGACAAGGTGTGAGAATGACTACGTGAACTGGATATTGGTGAACAGCAAATTATAATTAAAGAAGCTTTAAGACATAGCTTTGTGCTTCATTGGCCACTGGTCGAACGTTCCTCTTTCCCATTGTTGCTCTGGCACCATCTGGGAGCTGTAATACCCCTGAAAGCTGTTAGGAGTTTAAGTCTTTTTAATCATTTATCAAGATTCTCTTTGAACATGTAAGCCTTTGCTTTTGGCTCTTGGACAAGACTTTGTTTTTTCAGACTAAATCAGCCTTGCACTACCTTTTTATGACTACAGGGTAAACCTGTTTACAAATACAGCACGGATGGTTCATGCTTTATCACACCGCATGGGACCCTCTCCATCAAAAAAACAGTGCCATCAGATTAATGCACATAATAAACATCCTGCATCTCGCGATGAAGCTTTGAAGTTCATGCTGAACTGATTGTGCCATAGACAGAGCTGTGATATTGTCCTGGACGGTGAATTATAAGGAAGTAGGTAGAATTATAAGACAGATAACATCTTCTATTCATGTGTTTTTCAGCTGAGCACATTTAGGAGAGAAGGAGCACCACTGGCCTGCTGCTGTATGTTTCTTTATTTAAAGGGATAGTTCACCCAAAAATGAAAATTACTCACCCTCAAGCCATCCTTGGTCTGTGTGACTTTCTTCTTTTAGACCAATACAATCGGAAAGCTCTGGTGAGAAGTGACTAGGCATGGGCCGAGAACCGGTTTCAAAACTACTAACATTTTCTGTTATACCGTTCCTGCGGTATGCACTGTTTTTCAAAGACTTAAAGTGTAGGAATCCCTCAGGTTGAGTGAGAGTAACATGACCCCACCCCCTCCTGTTGGTACAAGCGATCTATCACGTGTGTATGGCGGCAGAAAGAGCTTCCCCTGGAACTTACGTGATTGGCACCCGGACGTATTTTTGTTTTATTGCAGCCGACCTCTGTAACTTTTTACTTTAGCCACATTCATCGTGAATCTTGCTGATGAGCACATTATTAGGAAAGGTGATTTGCAAAGATTCATGAAAAAATAAAAAACCCAATAAAGATACTCACTACTTCTTTTGGTGAAGCTGGATCATTTAGGTAGATTGGGGGCAGATTCCCTTCAGAAACAAACATAGTCCACTGTGTCTTTAGCGTCTCAGATGCCAGGAGTAAATGATGACTGATATGTTCATTATTACATCCAACATTATGATATCACACAGGCATCTAAGATTGGCTCGATTTGAGAAAGGGGAAATGATTTAAGGAGATTAAAAAAAATAAAAACACTGGTTGGAGTTTTGCACTTTTTTGGGCGACACAAATTTGAATTCAACTGGATTTCATGATGGATTTTAGCTGGTTATCCATCATTTACACTGGTCAATCTATACATGCAACAATGGCTATTAAAAAAGCTTATTCCAGTCTCTTCAACTTGAAGTCAGTACAAACTGTGAAAGATTATTATTGTATTTAGTTCTTTGTTAAGCTCACTAGCTAATCCAGAATGTTAACATTTATACTTTTCGTGTTGTTTTTTTTTTTTCTTCTGCTTTGCAAGATCAACCATATTTTTGGCATTCAGAAATACAAGCATTGATGGTGACAGTCATTTGAAGGAGAGTGAGAGCAAGTTATTTTATTTTTTTTCATGTGCACAGACTATAAAGTTTTATCTGTGATCTGAGCAGCATACCTGTGGATTTGAGTTTGTTTATAGTGGAGTTAAGGAGTCAAACGGTGAGTGAGATTTAAAAGCTCTCAAGAGGTTTTTTATGGGCTTTACTGTTTTTTTCTGTGCTTGGTGGAGACTGGGCTAATTTACTGCTACACTGCTGTCCGTGGATGGATATGTTGATACGTATCCAATCAAAGAAACACTGACCAGTCCAGCAGCATTGCAACTTCCCACACAAACTCTGTGGTTTGTGCCTGTTTTTTTTTTTTTTTTTTTGTCTTCTTTCCTTATTTGTATTTTTATGACATCCCTACTATTCATTAAAGACAACATGAAGTGAAATTTGACCTTATTAACTTTCCCCAGTGCTTGTTATTTCTAAGGACAATTACATTTGTTTATATATTTATTTATTTTTATTTTTAAGGTTATTAGATAATGCTAACTTAACACTTTAACTTGACTCCATGGCAAAATTGCATTGTATTTTTGGGCTATAAACATTGCTTCATGTAAATGTTCTCTCTGTGACAGGGTAGTGATTTTAAAGTTGATAAAATGTTAAACTGCCAACTGCTAACACATACAAAAAAAAAAAAAAAAAAAATATATATATATATATATATATATATATATATATATATATATATATATATATATATATATATATTGGCATAGAGATGGGTCCAATCGGTTTTGCGGTTGATTTTATGTTTGCATAAGATTATCTTTAAAAAGATAAAATGGCATATTTGTAACCATTAGAACAGTTCTCCTGTGATCTAAATGCTGTTTAACCGTAGGAAACATTCCTAGATAAGGATTTGGACACCAAACAAACAACACAGGCAACTTAGTTTTTAGATATGGGAAATAACTTTACAAAATAGCATTTCCCTGCCTTAAAGTTTGTAGAAGAATGTAAGAAAAGATGAGGTTTTAGTTTCATGAAAGTTCATTTCTAAATGAAAATAAAGGCTTTTCTTGTGTTACAACTGTTTCAAACTAAAGGTCAAAACAGTCAGAAAGCCAATAAGGTTTGATTCAGAGCCATGTTTAAATACTTTTATATTGATATTTTTGATGGATCATTCACAAAAAGACCAGGAATGTGTTTTAAAGGGATATATATATATATATATATATATATATATATATATATATATATATATATATATATATATATATATATATATATATATATATATATAAAGGTTTATATATTGTTTATTTTAGTTTACTTTAATTTACTGTAGTTTTATTTATTTAAATTTTTTAATACCGATGTTACATAAAGCAAAAAGTTAACAGACTTGATTCACAGTAATGTTTGTAAATAAAAGGATGCTTACAATTAAATATTGTTAATGTACTATATTAAATTGTATTTTAAATGTTAAAGGGGGGGTGAAATGCTATTTCATGCATACTGAGTTTTTTACACTGTTAAAGAGTTTGATTCCCATGCTAAACATGGACAAAGTTTCAAAAATTAAGTTGTACGTTTGAAGGAGTATTTCTGTTCCAAAAATACTCCTTCCGGTTTCTCACAAGTTTCGGAAAGTTTTTTTCGAGTATGGCTCTGTGTGACGTTAGATGGAGCGGAATTTCCTTATATGGGTCCTAGGGCACTTCTCCCGGAAGAGCGCGCGCTCCCGTATAGCAGAGCACTGAGAGCACAACAGACGTTCACTGATCAGAGCGAGAACATCGCAAAATGTCACAAAAGATGTGTGTTTTTGGTTGCCAGGGCAAGACAACCCTGCACAGATTACCAAAAAAAAAGCACATCAATCAAGTAAACAACATGCGATGTTGTCATCAAACACGTCTACAAGCAACAAAAAGACATTTTGTGTTTTACTGCTCTCTCTTTGACTAAACAGTGACTCATTTAGGCAGAGCAGGTCAATGCTACTGAGTGGGACAGTGAGACACATTCATACACTTGTGCTGCAAATATTAGAGCCAGGGAAGTGTGTTTGACTGTGTTTGATGGGTTAACAGTAGTCATGGTGCTGAGTGTATTTCTAAACCATCCCCTACCAAATCATTGACCAAATGATTTTTGTTTTTACAGCCCACACTAGTGTTGGGTGATATGCTCCATAGTCCTATCGTCCTGTCGTCAGCCTATGAGATCGCTGATACATGATATTTTCATGTTAATTTATTTAACTATTTACTTAGTTTCATAACTAAGGCTAAAGCAGCCTAATGTTAGTGTAATCTATCAACTACACATTATATATTTTTATTAAAGTAGCATATGGTTTTCTTGTCATAAGATATTTTTAATTTGACTGAATTTGTATTTAACACGATCACAGTTAAATAAAAACATTGTAAGTTACAAATTTTAATGCTTATATTTCCTCAGTCATTCAAGTGACAGAAAATAAGGTAAGGATCATTTACATTATCAAAGAACATCATCACTGACTTCAGTCTAGCACGAATGAACTTTTAAGAAACACTCCCTTTTATAATCAGTGAAGCCATATAAACTGTATGATGAATAAATATCTTATAGTTACCTGTGCACCTTGTTTATGACGAGAGAATATGTATATACATTCTCTCATCATAAACAAGGTGCACAGGTAACTATAAGATATTTAATCATCATACAGTGTAGATGGCTTCACTTCATACAGTGTAGATGGCTTCATGAGAGAGAGAGAGTTCAGCTTCCTGACAGCTTGATGAATGAATCTGTCCTCAGCAGTCTTCTCCCTGATTGCAGCAAACTTAAGAAGCTGTGTGACGGGTGTGTGGGATCATCTGTGATGCAGAGGGCTTTACGGGTGATATGGGTTCCATACATGTCCTGGAGGGAGGGGAGAGAGACACCTACGATCTTCTCAGCTGCTCTCACCAGCGTTGAAGTGACTTGCAGCAGGACGCATTGCAGGTGCCATACCAGACAGTGATGCAGCTCGTCAGAATGCTCACGATGGTGCCTCTGTAGAAGGTGCACATGATAGGGGCCGGGGCTCTGGCTCTTCTCAGTTTCCAGAGGAAGTAGAGACGCTGCTGTGCCCCAGTGTTCAGTGTGATGTTGCTGGATGTGTTGATGTGAGTTGTATGTGTTGATATAATATTTAGTTTCATTGTAATGGCTGTATATATACACATTTCCCTGAGCAATTATTATGTTTAAATGAAAACAAAAGGAGACAGTGGTATTTGATATCCTATTTAATTTTATTGCAAATATACAGTGAGGAAAATTGCAGTAGCCAGGGCGAGCTAACTGATGTTGGGGGCAGTGCCATCACCTGGTCCCCGGGATGAGGTGAAGTCTTCTGTGCAGTGGTGCTGTTTTGTTCCTCAAAGTGAGCAAAGAAGGTGTTCAGCTCGTTCAGCAGGGAGATGGTGCTGTCACCAGTGTTAATTTCGTTGACTAAATATTTTCGTCATTATTTTCATCACAAATTTATTTTTGCGGATGAAAATGAAACGAAAACTAAAAAAGAAGTCACTGATGGAGACTAAAACTATGATTAAATTGATTGACATTATCGTCAAGGAATAAAGGACGAGACGAAAATAGACTGTGGCAAAAAGGGACAGGAGCGATGCGAGGAATGAACAAAAGAACCGGCCAAACGGAACAGGCGAGACTGCATGAGAGAAGAGAACCAATCAGAGTCTAACTTATTGAGACGTGAAGCTAAGGTATTCAGTTTTTGACTGAGCTCCCAGGAAGATGGCATTCGAAGAGGTGATATCTAAAAGAGCGACAAAATGTCCACAGCTCACTTCACGTTTGACGACGAACAAAACAAAGTGTAAAGCATGCGGAGCGATCATTCGTGACAAGAACACAACCAATTTGAAAAGACATTTACAGACGAGCCACCCGGACATTTTCTCAAAGGTAAATTTACAACGATGTTCTTTTGTTTATTGAGCTAAGCAAAATTGGAAGACTGCAGTGCGTAGATTGTAACATTAAATATTACGAACTGAAAAGTACTGTAAAATAGCCCCTTCTTCAAGTTAGATGAGCGCACCATACTAATACGTAATATTATGCTACATACATTTGATTAATACTAATGTTTAGTATATTTTATAATGTTCTACTTGTTGACAATATCACAAATATTTCTAGATTAGTCATGTGAAATGTGAATGTTCACATCCTGTCATTATACATACTAATCTAGCAATATTGTAGTATTTAAAACATACAATATTGCTAGACAAATGAATACCTTATAAAATCTTGCTACTTTTTTTTTATCCACCTAGCTGCCAACTTATTAAATATTTACTTTAAAAAAATGTTTGCACTTATTGTTCAGCTCAGCTGTAAGCTTTAAGGTCCTGGACCTAACTTTATTTTTCTTTTAGTTGGTCAATTGGCAGCTAGTTATTGTTTACATTATCATGACAGTGTTTGTTGCTGCATAAAAGCTTTTGAATGGAAATAAAGACACAGTTGTGTTGAAATAAAGTTGAATTTGTGTTTTATATATTTTGGTTAAGTTTGTTTCCTATACCAGCTGTAAAAAAATTGTCTAGTAAATCTGTTATTGATTTTAGTCTTATTTTAGTCGACTAAAATACCAAGCAATTTTAGTTGACTAAAATAAGACTAAAATTAAAACAAATCAGATGACTAAAACTTAACTAAATCTAAAAAGAATTATAGTCAAAAGACTAAGACTAAAACTAAATTACAATTTCGTGTCAAAATTAACACTGGCTGTCACAAGTCCATGGTGGGGGCTCATAGACCGTAATGGTGTGTAACCCCTGCCACAGGCTCCGAGGATCTCTGCTTTTCGCTGAATTGATGGGCTATCCTCCTGAAAAAAAAAAAAAAAAAAAAAAAATATATATATATATATATATATATATATATATATATATATTTTTTTTTTTTATATAATTTTATAATACAATTTGAATATCTAAAATATTATATATAATAGTAATTTTTATAAAGTATTTTTTTATAGAGTATTACTAAGATTGCAGTAAGATTGCATTTATTTTATAGAGTATTACTAAGATTGCAGTAGCATCTTTGTTATATTTATATAATAATAATTATTTATTTTATATAGAATAAAATTATTGCAGTAGCATCTGTGTTGGTCATATTTGTGGTTAGTGGTTTACTGAACCAGGATATTAAATAAAATAAAATAAAATTAAACTTATGCATGTAAATGGTCTTGTACCATTTGTTTTATGGACTTTATAAGCAATCGGACTATGATTTCTGCTTGGCGGGTAATAAAATGGGCCAAAAACCTACTCAGAACTGCCAAGAGCCATCATATTAGTTGTGTATATTGCTCCTCTTTCATTTCCAGTGTGTTTGGTCCTCCAGGTTGTATGTGTTTCAGATACAGGCAGGTCACCATGGTCGCAGCTCCAGGTATGGCTGGTATTTGTGTTTGGCCATGTTCGGGCCAGGGCTAACAGGACGGCAGGAGCAGCATCTCTAAAGCGTGTGATAATGGAAATGTTTGCTCAGGCTTCCCTTTTTCTACTAAGTCCTCTCAAAAACCAACATAACCCGAACAAAATATACTAACCCACTCACTAGCAGTGATACCACTCCCTCTTTAAAGGAAATGGACGTTTGGTGAATGGTTTGGAAAGCTGCACTTGTAGAGGAGACTAAGAGTGGCATGTCTTTTGGGTGAGAAGGGTCCTCAAACGTTCAGCCAGATCTGAATAGGATCTAAAAGCAACTGTCATGCAATGAGCCGAATAAGGTAAAAGTGTGAAAACATTTTAACATGATATTGCCAAACTATTTTTCCAAAATATGACGGATGATTAAAAATGACATTATGGGGAAAAACAAATGTTGATTTGATTTTTAGGTAACACTTTATTTTAAGATGTCCTTTTTACACGTTACATGTACTTACTATTATAATAACAATAAATTCTGCATAATTACATGCAAGTAAGCATATGCCCAACCCAAATCCTAACCCTAACCTTATAGTAATTACATGTTGGTAATTAATATTACTCTGTACTTAAACAGTTACTCCACCCCAAAATAAAAAATTTGTCTTTAATCACTTAACCCCATGTTGTTCCAAAGTAAAATAGCATATGCAGTTTGCGTTCAGCAGTAGGGCTGTGTATCGGCAATAATCTGGCGATACGATACGTGTCACCATACAGGGGTTTCAATACGATATATTGCGATACACTGCAATACTGTAAGTAAGGCAATATATTAGGATATTTCTTATTTTAGGATATGTTTTAAGGAAAGCTGTCATATGCAAACCTTAGCAATTAATAAAATAAAAATTGTTTACCCAGAACACACTGGGATCTGGATTTGCAATAATCAGTCCCTGTAACATTCATAAAGTTCTTATTATTAGTTTCCATGTCAGTGGGGTCCAAGGCTATAACATTCTTCAACATTATAACATGTTTAGGCTATAACATTCTTCAAAATACATTGTTTTTATTTTCCACAGAAGAAAGAAATGGCAAAAGGTTTGACATGACTTGAGGTTGATTAAATAAAAGAAGAAAAATTGTGTCAGTTTTGTTTTCACATCGACTCTAAAGCCTTGATCTGTTTGGACAATCTTTTCAGTGCTTTTGAAGCAGGTAGAAACTAATCTATTACTTTAAAGAACCAAGGAGGACTAATTTATACTGATGATATGAGTGTTTTTAATCTCAAACGAACCATATAGAGGCAAAACTGGATAAAAAGCTTTGACCTTTATTTGTAATAGTGCAGGTTAATTCCCTTACAGCTGAAGATTCATATGCCAACCCTGCTGTCATTTCCTTTAAGAGAATCTGGATTGTGCCATTAATCACATTTTCATTCAAATAATAGTTTATGGCTTTAAACAAATGGTGGCCAGAGCAAAATGACTAAAGACAGTATATACTGTAAAAAAAAAATCTGCCTATTTCAACATAAAAACATAAGTTCAGTTGAACTTAAATTACTTAAAATTTTAAGTATAAACAACTAGTTTTGACGAGTTAAAGAAATGTAAAAACATAAGTTTCCATGGCTTACTAATCATATCTATGTGAGCTATGTGCCTTGCTTTCAAGCATTATTGCTTTCCAAAATGTATTGATGTTGTTATATGGGACCGTGCACTTGCAATGCATTGGCCAAGGATCTGAGTGTGATCTGACTGTCTAAATAAAGGTTGAACCCAGCTACAGAGATGATCACTCACGTCTCCCCTGGGTCTCAGCAGTATCTCATGTCACCAGTGGCTTTTCTTGTGGTCTGAGCCAATTCAGAAGAACTGAATCGAGCCAGTAAGAGTCATCTTTGTTTCTCAGCACCGAAGATGGCCAGATGGCACAAGAAGTTCTTTGAACTCTGTCTAAACGCAGTAACAATGAGGGGCCTCCCCTTGGAGCTCTGGAGCCTTTCAGCGCGGATTAGGCTGTCCCAGGACAAACGGTGGATCGCAGAACTATGTTATAAATGGATGTTGAGATTGGCACGACTGAAGTGGCATTGTGACAGGCAGCAGGTCTACTCTCACAGTCAGCTAAAAAAAAAAAAAAGTAGACACTATTGTCTCCTCACTCTTCTGTTGCCATTGTGGGACACTGTTGTAGGGGAAAGAAATGGAAAGGAGCTGGAGGCTTTGGGAAGATGACAATAAAGCTAGAGCATGTCTGGGTACAGTGCTCTTTGTTTGCCCGTCTGTGTGAGTCAGAATTGCACCAAATATTTTGGTTTGTATCATATATTTGTGTACCACAACATTGTATATTTGTGCGCTTGGTTTGTTTGAGTCACAAAGTGAGTCACGTCTTTCATACTTGAATATTCGTAAAGTTGACAAATGTGACATTAACTCAAAGAAATCATCTCAGGCATGTTATATGCTTACGTTTTGATACTTGTATTTTATATGCATTGGCTATCTAACATGGAATAGTGAAGACATGGTAATTGTGAGCAATTTTTATACCACACATGATAAATGTTTGTGTTTAAATACTGTATGATTATACTATGATTTTAGGTGATTGACCAAAACACATATTATATTAGTAACAAGTGCGTGTCTTTAGATGAAGGATGCCAGATGAAAATCTAAAGGAGTAGGTTTTAATGATCACAAGGGTGAAGAACTAACACATACAAAACTTAACTTGGCTTTACGCTATGATACTTTAAGGACCGACAAAACAGGACTAAACAGAAAGGGTTTATAAACACAAGAAAAGTAATTAGAAGAATAGAAACAGGTGGGGAGTAATCAATCAACTAAACCAGAAAAGGAAAATTACCAAATAAGGAAAACTCAAAAGGAACAGGTGAACGGAAGTCCATGACTGTGACATTACTCCCCCCTCCCGGAAGGCTCGTCCCGAGCCGTAACACCAGGGAGGGGGGGTATGCGCCCTGGAGGTTGGTGCAGGACAGGAACAGGGTGGAATTAAGGAGGACGTCCAGGGCGGATCTTGAGACTCGGGCAACATGGTGGATCTGGAGACTTGGGAGGCCATGGCACCAGTTTAATATATATATGACTTGCCACCGTCTGCTGCATTGGTGGGCTGAGGGAGATAGCTGAGCTCAGGAGTCTACTGGGGTGGTTGGGTTTGGGCAGGCTGGGGGAGCTGTATGCAGAGGTTCCTGGCTCAGGGTTAGCAGGCGCAACTTGGCTCGTTCCTGAGGGGATCCATGTATTGCAGGGATCCATGTAGAAATATAAATGAACGAAGCAAGGTTCTTCCAAAGTCACTAGAAGGCAAGGATGCAACTTTATTGTACATTATTGTAGGTCCTCTATGCCCCGCCTCTCTCAAACGTCGTTTTCTACAAAGTCTCTCCTTCTGACAGTGCAGTACACAAGCCACGGACAGTTAAGACAGCTGACTCCACTGTGTGACCCAATCTCTCTCTCTCTCACACACACACATACACACACACACGCCCGTGTGCACACACACACAGAAAAAAAGGGCATCTATTGGATGGCAATTCATAGCATATTTTCATTTTAGGGTGAACTATTCTTTTAATAAAATTTACTTAAAATGGGAACACCTTAACCCCTTACTAGTAACCCCCCTTTTTTGGCATGGAGACCGAAATTACATACCCAAAATAAAAAGGTGTCTGCTCATGATTCTTTCTGACTAGATACATAATCAACCTTTGTTCACAAAGCTGACACTTTAAAGTTTACTGTTCAGGAATCAGAATCACTCAGACTGTTATGATGAAGTCACCTGAGCATAGAAAGAGCATAATCAGACCGACAAAAGGTTGGTTTGGTGTGTATGTGTGTGTATGTGTGTGGGTGCACTGATGGCTTGGCGAGAGCAGCAGTGAGTTGTGACCTCATAACACTGCACTCACTGGCCACTAATTGGTGCCACACCACTGATCTGTTATGATGGGAGAAAATCAATACTGACAATGATTTGATGGGCTTGTGTGGGCGGACGTGAATTAGAGGAGCTTCTTTCTCACCCAGAATGGCTTGTTGATGTCTGTGTCTCTGTGATGAATGTTGGAGATCCTGTTTGGATGTTGCCTTTGATGGAAAGGAAAATTTCACCAAAAACTGAAAACTGTCATCATTTGCTTAATCTCATGTCTTCGAAAACCCATATGAAACATCTTGTGTGCTTAATTCCAAGTCTTCCAAAACCATACAGTAGATTTGTGTGAGGATAGTTTATTTTTTTATTTTTTTTTGTGCAATTATTCCTTTAATGCTTGTCTTGAAAAAATGGCCAGTGCAGTCAAGTAGACAAAATATTTAATAATTATTGTAAACATGGTTTAAACAAAACCCACTTAAAAGTCTTATTTGTAAATATTTTATATGACATTACTCCTCATATAAATAACCACATTAGGCAAGTATTTAAAAAAAATTGCTCACAGAGGATGTTTTAAGTTCAATTCCTAATGTGCAGCAAAAAAAAAAAAAAAAAAAAAAATCGCAAGCACAACTAAATATCCCCCTGGTGGACAGATTTTTGATTCTAATCATTTAAATATTTTAACACACACAAAAAAATAAAAATAAAATAAAATAATGTATATATATATATATATATATATATATATATATATATATATATATATATATACATACAGTGGGGCTCGAAAGTTTGGGCACCCTTAGCAGAATCTGTGAAAATGCGAGTAAATTAAAAAAAAAAAAATAAGAGAGATCATACTAAATGCATGTATTTTATTTACTACTGTCCTGAGTAAGATATTGTACATAAAAGATATTAACATTTAGTCCACAAGACAAAAAAAAATTCAGAAATTATTAAAATAATCCCACTCAAAAGTTCGGGAACCCTTGGTTCTTAGTACTGTGTGTGGTCACCTGATGATCCACAGCTGTCTTTCTGTTTTGTGATGGTTGTGCATGAGTCCCTTGTTTGCTCTGAAGAGTTAAACTGAGCAGCGTTCTTCAGAAAAATCTTTAAGGTCCTGCAGATTCTTCAGTTTTCCAGCATCTTTGCATATTTGAACCCTTTCCAGCAGTGATTTTATGATTTTGAGATGCATCTTTTCAGACTGAGGACATTTGAGGGACTCAAACACAACTATTTAAAAAGGTTCAAACGTTCACTGAAACACATCCTCCTCCTTAAAACACATCATTAAAACGCACCCACATGTCTCCATCACAATGTGGGAAGATTTGCATAACACCACCCAAATGTTCAAGCAAAGAAAAAAGGAGTAGCTTGCAACTCGATGTTGCTGCCCGCGCCATGTTGTGAAGATGCTGTTTCATTGTGAATGTGAAAATACTTTATTTAGTCTTCCAAAAGTGGACACACCTAGAAATCAATGGTTAAATTGTATTTGCAACACTGTTCCAGAACTACTCAACCTAAATATTCAGATGTGTGCAGCACATTTTATGGAGGACTGGTTCATGATCCTGGGAGAGTAGTCTATAATGCCGGCTGTTTTGACTCACAGTAGAGGGTGACACGGGAGTGGATTTTCAAATCGGTCCCGTCCTACTCCCGAAAAAAAAAAAAAAAAAATCCCGTCCCGTCCCAATCCCACGAAAAAACTGGGGGGGGGGGGGGATCCCGTCCCGTCCCGTCCCGTTCAATCCCGGAAGAATGAATCCCGCTCCCGCCCACTCCTGGGTTGTATATTTTTTTTGTCAGTTACAGTAAAAAAAAAAAAACATTAGGCTACAGATCACATCATGCCAACTTGAGTAAAATAATATATAATTTGTTTTTATTTTAATGAACTGAAAGCCGTCTTAAACAATGCACAATGTGCATTGCACACACAATGTGCATTGCGGCGCTCAGAAAAAGCACAGGTCAGAGCAGCACGCAGATGAAAAATGTAAAAACACATGTAAATGAGAGAGTAACTCTAGCGCTGAGTTAATACTGCTATGAATGATGTGGTGTTGTACAGTGTTTGACGGAGGCGACAGAACTGCAGCTGATAGAATGAGCGCTGCAGCATGATACTACATTTCTTCAAAAGCAGATTGTAAAGACATTTTTATCGTTCACAATCAAAAATTGTCATATCGCACACCCCTAGTTTATAGTTTATTTATATAAAAGGTAAGCTATATTTGTGTATAATGTTGGGGATCAAAGTGTATTCCCGGTCCCGCCCACTCCCGCTGACATTTTTTCCTGTCCCGTCCCAATCCCGTGATAAATAGTGATTTTGCTCCCAATCCCGTGGGATTCCCGTGACCCGCAGGAATCCCGAAAAAATGTCAGCCTCTAACTCACAGTCTGTAAGTATGTGAGTATTGAGCAGTGTAGAGTAGCGCTCGTTGTTTGTTGTTACTCCGATCACAAATGCAGACATGGTTTAATGTTTATGCTGTGTGATGCAATGCGTAAAAGGCAGTATAAGTCATTATAATCAGTGTTTATGTCCCCACTGGATGCAACAAATGCCTCATTTATAATGGGTTTTATTGTTTTTCTCTTGTCGTGCCGTTGTTCTGACCGGGACACTCTTCACAGTATTGTAAAGAGCGTAACATTCCTGTCACACGCTTGAGGTATTCGGCCAATCACAACGCACTGGATAGCTGGCCAATCAGAGAACACCTCGCTCTTCAGACCGATGATTTTTGTAAAAAAAAATATGCATTTCAGAAAGGCGGGGCTTAGAGGAGAAACAATAATGTACAATATGTGGAAAATTTTTTATGCTTATACTGCATAAACATAATTCATTACACTGAATACACAAAATAAGTTTTTTTTATTTGTTTTTTTTTGCAACATCATATGACCCCTTTAAGATATGTGAAGTTAAATTAATTAATTAATTTATTTATTTATTTTAGTTTTTAGGTGTCATTATCAATAAGGTTAGTATTTTTGTGAATTTTTAGTTTAATTATTTAATTAGTATTATCTTTATTATATTATTATTTTCTTTAGTTCAAGGTTAATACATTTCTGGCTAACTCGTTGTATTTAGTCCAATACTATCCGAGTTTAAATACATATAAATACATACAATAGATATTCACAAATTGTTATTTGCAATTATCATTTGGTAACAAATTTTTTTTATTTTCAGAACATTTAAAGACTTCTTTATTTATTTTTTATTTTTTTATTTTTTTAATCCTTCAGCTCCTCTATACTGATCCATTTTGGTGAACTGAACTCTGTAACACTGACATGTGATCCTACCAGGGATTGAATCTTTCGCTTTGCCCACAGCTTCACTTATTGCAATTCATGCCTCATATAAATCAGACACTGATGTAACACAGCTTATGAAAGCACCTGTCCCAGACGTAACCCCAGCCCCTATAAAAGCACCAACATGCACACCATCCGCTGCGCTAAATAGGAGTGAGAGGTTCCAGCATTTCATCATCAGACACATGTGAGTTTTCACTACAGTCCAAATAAAACCCATGCCACCTTTCTGTTATCCCGTTCTTTTTGCACTTCAGTTAGGATGGCGTAATAGCAGCCAGCCGTGTTGATGTTTGCAGAGGACAAGAAGGAAACTCTTTGCCAAGAGCTACTCCTTTGCAGTCAAAACCTTGTGAGAGAAGCAAACAGAAATGCTGTCAGTGAACAAGTGTTGGACCAACTCAAACAAACGTAGCAGTCAAGCCATACAAAGCTGCTTCTTTCTGCACACTAGAGCTCTGGTTTCAGGTCAGACGATTACAGAAGCACCTTTAGTGACACCTCGTTAATCAGACCATCGTGAAGCCGACTGGTGTATGCCATAGATAAGCTTGGCTGTGCTAGAATGGGGTGATGAGACATTTAGTTAATTCATTCCTAAGCACAAATAGAAGTTTTGTAGTTGTAAAAGAAAATATAAAAATGTTAAACCTGGCCCCTCTCTCTCTCTCTGTGTATATATATATATATATATATATATATTATTAATATTAATAATATTATATTATTATTATTATTGTATTTTTACTTTTCCTCTAATAAATTTATAATAAGACATTTTTTGTATTTTTTTTTAGATCAAAAAGTGAAAGTATTTACATAAAATTTTAAATGTGTGTGTGATTATTTATTCATTTAATTTTCAGTGCTTGAATTAGAAAGCATAACATGCTGCAATTTATTTCCCAATTGTTTACGGCTTATTTTATTTCAGGATTTCAATCATCATACAGTAACCAACAACAATCACCCCTTCCTCTTCTCATCTAAGACGTGATGCAGCGCTAAACAGTTTCTTGCTGTCAGTGTTTGCAATGATTTTGTGTCTTTCTCGGACAGTTTTAAATGCTTCCACACTGCTGACATGTTTGTTGCATTGCGCCTCTCACTCAATGCAATGCTGGTTGCTATTTAATCGTGTCACACCATTGTTCGGTACTGTTTATTGTGTCTTTTTGCTTATTTGGCCAAACACTGAAAGATATTTTTGTTGTGTTTTTTTTTTTTTTTTTTTTTTTTGATATTTTCAGATGAGTATTTTTGGTTACCGAACATTTGGTGCATCACTATTATGATTTAGGAAATCATCTTTTTTTTTTTTTTTTTTTTTTTTTTTTTAACTTGTAGTGTTAGCACAATGTTATTTTTTATTTTAAAATGTATAAAGATGATTGTAAAAACAAAACAATATTATATAATAAAATTAATAATTTATTTATTATTTCACATATTGTTACCATTAGCTATTTTCAACAATTGCATGTACATAAGCATAGTTATTTGATATTACAGCGGCGCCCCCCCACCAACACAACTCAAGATTCCATGCCTCATTCATGAATTAAATTATATGCTGTCATGGCTAAGTAGATTAATTAGCATTATTGAAAATGAGTAATGCTGCAATTATGGGTCGAGGGATGAGAATGGGGTCTAGAAGAGTCTTATAACAGCCAGCCAGATTCATGTGAGAGGGAGGAGCTGCATAAAATAGGATGTCACAAATATCAACTAGTGCTACGATGGACAAAGATGTCAGGCGAAACAGCTGCAAGAACAATGCATCTCGGATGGGGCAGTATGTCACTACGGCTAATTAAATATTGTAGAACGTGTACATGTATGTGAATTGGTTGACTGGAGTTATTAAAATTAAGAGTTGTAAAACAAGTAAAAAGAAAAAATCACAACAAGGCTATTTTTGACGTAAAAGTCAGCAAATCAAAATTAAGCCTTTTTACTGTCTTAATGCAGTATAGTTGTAAAATCTGTCCTGCTCTTACAGTGAACAATCTGTCGTGCACATTAAAATATAGAAAAAAAACAAGATTGTCTTTATAATAACTTATTATCAATAATTATAATCGAGGTGTTTAACTTTTTTATTTTTAAGTAATAATATCAATAATAATAATAATAAACTTTTAAATAATTTAATTCTAAAATATATAAAAAATATATTTAACTTTTTTTTTACTTTTTAGCTTAACAGCCTTCATAATAATAGTAATAATAATAATAATAATAATAATAAATCTTATCTGAATAGTGCTTTTTGTACAGAACATTTAGCTCAAAGTGTTTTGATTTTTTTTTTTTTAATCATGACAATAAACACCAAGTACTTAGACTGAAAACAAGTACAAATAGTAAATAATAAACCCAATGTATAACGTTAAAATAAGATTACAAAATGTATAACAAAAATGTTAATTAAAGTCAAAAACAACTTAATACATCTAATTCATGAAAGTGCTTTTATTTATTTATTATTGGTTAAAAGCTGAAATAAAAATGTTTTCTAGATTTAAAAACAAAAAAACATTTAGCTTGCTGGCATCCTTGTCTGTTTTCACTGTCTGATTTTACAGATTCCTCTTATTTAGCCATATTAGGATATTTAATGCCCATTTTTCATATATTTATCATAAAAAATCATGTCCCCTGCTATATATTTCAAATGTAAATGCATTAGATTACTGAGGCAAAGTAAGTTGTATATTTTGCTTTGTTTACATTAAATGTTGTGAAACAGGTTTCTGAACAAAGACAAAGCGATCTCTTTTGTAGCATTTATTTCCTTTGACATTAAACCGCTGGCCTGATTTTCAGTAGCCTATTTGAGTGTTCTTTTAAGAGCTCACATGCTGTTTGTAAATAAAAATCAAGTTTCCACCTGTTTTTGTGGTATAAACGAAGTATCTTTATGACCTTTGAGTGTCCTTGTCATAGTAGCAATAACCCTTTTTGCAAGGCCTTGCAAACATCACATCATCTCTCTGTATGAAAGCTCGGAGTTAAGATATTTGTTCTTTGCTGTGGTTGGGCCCTTTATCTGATGAACAATGCATTAGGGCAGCTAATGCAGTATTCATGCGCCCGTCTGAGCATTGGTGCATTGTTCTTCCACCTGTAAAGATCAGTTCTGTTTGGGACATACACTCTGCATTGGAAGATCAAAAAGCACTCAACAAAATGTATCTCTAGCATTAAGAGGCAGAAATACAAGAACCCAGGCTGTTTTATGATAATTAGCAAAAATTGAACAAGCAATGCAACTATGCAAGCTCCATTTCATGCATCGTTTTAAAGGAATCGTTTTTCCAAAAATGAAAATTTGCAGAAAATGTACTCACCCTCGGGCCATCCAAGATTTATATGAATTCGTTTCTTCATCATAACAGATTTGGAGAAATTTAGCATCACATCACTTGCTCACTAATGGGTCCTCTGCAGTGAATGGGTTCCGTCAGAATGAGTCTCAACAGCTGATACAAATAATACAATAATAAACAACAAATAATCATTGTTGTGAACGTTAATTTAAAAAAAGTAATTAGTTATAGTTACTCACTACTTGTTCCAGTTAGTAACTGAATTACTCTATAATAAAAGTAACTCGTTACCAGGGAATGTAACTATTTTATATAACTTTTTTTTGGAGCAGTTTTCACAAGTCGGTTAAAATGAGTAGAACAGACAGGTTTTCGTACATAACTTTCAATATTTATTGCACGTCAACAGACAGCAAGAGTTTTATCCTGCACTGCCAAGTATTATCTTTGTAAGAAAAGTGTTTTTGGCCACTAGCTTTGTAGATGCATTTGTCACATATTACATGTACACATTACATGCACGTTCTTGCCTTTGACCACAATGAATTTGAATTAGTGTTTATATCTCCACCTTGAAAATGGCAATTTTTCATCGGATTGCTCCTGACTCGCTATCTCTGCTGCTGCTGCGAATATCGCGTGCGTGCGTGCGTGCGTGTGTGTGTTTGACTGCCTTAGCCAATCATAATCGCTTATCTCGTTATTAACTCATCTCCTCACTCGCTGTGTGAGTCAGGGGTGCGTTCAGATTACATAGTTTATTAAATCAATGCATAGTAACACACCGCATTTAACGTCCAGTAATGTTAACGGCGTTATAACGACATGAAAAGTTATTAGTTAGATTACCCTGTTACTGAAAAAATAACATTGTTACCTAACGCCGTTCTTTTAAACGCCTTTATTCCAAACACTGCTAATAATCCACTTTATCAGTTGACATCTTGTGAACTGAAAATCTGCATGTTTGTAAGAAACAAATCTAAAATGTCACTTCTAGCCAAAATACATTATTCAAAATGAATGTTTCCAAGCTCAAAACACACATATCCTCCTGCCTCATTTGATAACTGTCAGCTAGGGCAAATAATGCAGATTGAACTCACACACAGCGAGTTTAACTCTTTGTGGTTAAACTCACACACAATCGTCATGTTTCTTCACGATCCTGCCCCCATTTGTGGTTTGAAATATGTATAACTGAGGATGCCAGTCAAAACAAAATGGGGTTTTCAATGACCCTTGAAACCTCCGTAAACTGAGTGCGTCGTATAAAGCCTCTGATGATTGCTAGAGCTTGTGTTGTATAAATCATAAAGACAGTCAGTGAGAGTCTGTCTCAGGGATAAGTTCTGCTAAAAAAAAAAAAAAAAAGATTGTTGCTGGGTAACTTTCTGCCTGGAAACTGAAAACCTAAAGCTGTAATGAATAATAATATTAAAGAAATATAATATTTAATAAGTTATAGATATAGAAATATACTAACACAAATGTACAATAAACGTACTTATAAATATTAACAAACAAATGAAATGTAAATGTATACATTAATATGTATTTTCTAAGTATACTATTTATTAATCTAATTATTAATTATCTATAATATATTTTTCTAAGATATATATATATATATATATATATATATATATATATATATATATACATATACATATACATATATATATATATATATATATATATATATATATATATATATATATATATATATATATATATATATATATATATATAAGCAAATAAGCAAATTCGATGTTCAAGTGTTTTGAGACGCATTTCTCTCCGTGAGCCCTGAACACCTTAACAACGTGGTACTGAATTGGGCTCTTTCACATCTTTTTGTTTATTCAAACTGCGATTTGTATTTGTTCGTTCAGGTCCAGCAGGGACTTCGAGGAGAACTTCGCAGAAGAGCGCTCGGTTCAGTGTTGCTGTCCGTGATACGCGGCTCTCTCTCTCGTGCGCACCGAACACAGCACGCGAGTGACCAGCTACTCTGTTCAGCTTTTCCGCGTCTTGTGTTTGGATGCTGTAATGTTTAAATCAACAAGCTGTAAGGCTTAAAAACACGTGAAAAAGATAAGCTTCCGTGACGATGCGCAGCAGTGGCCGGTCAACTGTCCTGAGCATCTTTTTAGGCTGGCCTCAACCAGTCGGTTATATAAAATATCAAGGTGAAAGTCATCATAGCTTGCTTAGTATAGACCCAGCTCCCAACCCAACTTTGAGAATAGATTAACGGCGATATTTTTTTTTTATTACCCGGTAACGCCGATAACGGCCCACCGTTAATATATATATATATATATATATATATATATATATATATATAAAACAAGCAAACAATATTAGAAATCTAGAATACTGAATAATCCGTTTGCAAACTGGAATGTTTTCTATGCACTTTTTTACTGTCCATTGTACTATTGTAAATGATGTTCATAGATTCTGCTTATAGTGTACATACACTTATTATGTATTCCATCTGTATGGTATGTTCGTAGTACAGCTGTCTGTATATCATGCTGATAGTATTTAAAAAAATTGGTACATTATGCCCACAGCCTTACCTGTATATTTATTGTACATTTGTAACATATTTGAGACCTTGTATATCCTGTACTTACTGTTTATTGCACTTCTGGTTAGATGCTAACTGCATTTTGTTGCCTTGTACCATACATGTGCAATGACAATAAAGTTTAATCTATCTATCTGAATCTATCTAGCTATCTATACAAAGTAATTATATATAAACCATTTCCATGCCCACTGTCAGCTTTACAACACTAGCACAGATGGTCTTAGAGCTAGACTGTATGCAATAAGTGTTATAAAACTTTCATTTGTATTTAATTGGGTTTTTAAATAAACCCCCAGATTTTTATTTAACATTTAAAAGTTGGCAAACTTTAATTTCACAGTTGGGATCATCTGATGCCAGCTCTTAATTTGGCCCTGGATTTATATTGAACCACGCAGAAAGAATAAGAGTGCTGTTTAGTAAATAGTGGATTGGTAATGATAAATAGCCCTGTGATATTCACGCTTGAGATGGATCCTGCTGAAACTCAGCTCAGCATAGCCGTCCTTTAGTCTTTCTCATGGGCTTTTCTTGTCTAGTGTCACGCTATGAAGCACTCATATGGTTCCAATCGGAGGTGACACGAATATCCTCTCCCTCCTCCCTTTCCTGTTCTCCTCATGCTCTGAATGAAGGAAATGCCATGGTTTTACCCATCATGAATCACAGGTGTACTCGCCATGCTCTCTTCGTCTCAGTTCTGACGAGTTAGCACTTTTGTCACAATTTAATTTGACCTGTCTCGTAACTCTTTGTGGGTTTCCCTGAGGTGTCCCCTCATGGAGACATCAGCAGAAAACGTTGGAGCCATCGGCCGTGCTTCAGGGCAGAGCATTTCAAGGTCTCTTAGCTTCAGTTATCCTGCTGTCATGCTAATAGTTTGCCTCTGGAAAGCGAATGTGTAAGATGAAGTCAAGGGAATGGAGGTGACCGTGATTTCACCAAGTACAACATGTTTCTGGATCAACATTCAACACATGAACTGGAATTGTAAAATTGTCATTTATATATTTATTTGTTTCTTTATTTATTTACTTACTTTTGGATGAATAAACATATACAATAAGGGAACCTACATGTGACTGGGAATGTCAGAAATAACCAGAAAAGTCATAAAAAATAATTGACCAGAGAGTGTGGGAAACCATGGCACCTTTAAGGGTGGTCGCTTAAGGTTTCGACTATGGATTAACCACGAGAGCAATGGATTTCTTGGAAATAGCCACTCAGCGTGTCCTTCGAGTTTGGTTCTCCTTGACCGTGGCGCGTAATGAGCCACTAAATGAGACACATAGCCACGGATAATATAATGGGTTCTACTCTAGTCACCTCGTGTCAGTTAACTCACTAATCTTTTCCTTTAGCTCCAGAAGACTTTACACGCACACATGCTCAGACTTACTTATTTCTGGGCTCTAGTAAGGAGGATTCATTAACGCTCGGTTGTAAACAATCTTTGGTGACCTCTCTCAAGCAACCAGCCCTTAATCAGCTGTGTCTAATCCCTGTGAACCCTCAGTAGTCGGCCAAGACCAAATGCATCGAATGCGTCTAATCCTCACTGCATGACACCTGCTGATTCATGCTCTTTTTTTTTGTCCTGCTACTACAACCACTTAAAGGGATACAAGTATACGCTTACAAATTGAGGTACTTTATGGTTCATTGAAGAACCTTTAACATCCATACTCTTAATCCGTGTTCCAAGAGGGGTGTTATGTCATAGTACAGTGGTTCTCAATTCCAGTCCTCCCATACCATCGCTCTGTATATTTTGCTTGTCTCTCTAATTTAACACACCTGATTCAGGTAACCAGCTTGTAACGAGAGCTCCATGCATAAACTGTTTCATAAACCCGATTGACATGGTTCCTACACTACTCCCTGAGCACAGAAATCCGAAATCCACTTCAGGTAACTTTGAAAGTGAAAACGGTTGGTTAGAGTTTTAAAAATGGTAATTTGAATAAATGGTTGTTTGAAGAACTGTTCACTTAAAGGTTCTGAGACACAACCAGAAACGGTAGTTGTATGGTACGCCTATTGCTATGAAAACCCACTTTCAGGGCCTTTATTTTGAAGAGTAGAGAGGATTCTGTTGACCTGCTCTCATGATGCAGCTAGTAATTCTTTCACCAGTTGAGGGGATTGATTGCCTCTCTTGTGCTGAAGTGTGCTTTGTGGATTGTTGTCAGAGAAGGTAAGATTACATTAAGGTCTTGGTTTGTACTGGATGTTCTCAGGGATGGAAATGATACAGTAAAGTGATTTAAAAAAACACCACCACCACCACCACCCTCTTTTTCTCTCTCAGATCTCTCTTTCTCTGCCCCTGCACACTCTTTCTTTACATGCCTCGTTCTCATCACACACTTACACCACAACCCATGATAGGCACATGATGTGCTCGGCTCTCAGACAGACATATTTCTCTGTGCAGCGGTATTAGGGCAACCTCTCACCCTTCTATGGGATTTGGCTCCAGTCTCCCTGACCCGTCTTACCGCGACAGATCTCCATAGCAAATCCAAAGCTGCAGTCAGACACTTATTTACAAAGAATCACGCCATGGATAACATGCCAGCAGTGTAATATGTGCGAAACTTAAATAAGGGTCCAACATTAGCTCTTCTCAAGCACTTCACAATGTATGACAAGGGGGAAACCTTGGGAGAAACTGAGACTCTAAAACATTTTATAGTAGCTATATCAACTTAAATGATAAATGATTCTGGTGTTAACGAGGAGAAGGAGATGGTTCTGTGACACCTGAGGTTCTGTTGTCCTTCAGATAGTTCTCGGGACTCATAAAAAGCACAGTAAGGATTTTGCTAACCCTGCAAATCGTGCTTCATCCATAGAAAAAAAAAAAAAAAAAAAACCTTCAGCAGGAAATTTGACGTCCTGCCGCGCTGGTCATGTAACCTGCATCAGGTTATTTCTGCTTATCTGGCCCTGCTCCAGTCTTCCTCTCTGTCTTCCTCGTCCTTCATGGTGAAGGCATGTGTTTGTACTCTTTATGTAGAGCTATTCTCCCAGTGGTCCTCAGATTGTAAAATGTGTTAAATATAATTTATTGGCTGAGATTAAAGCTGAAGGATTTAATCCAAAAATATCATTGGGGTCTGTAAGGTTCATGTTTTTGAAAGATGTCTCTTCAGCTCACCAAGGCTCCATTTATTTAATCAAAAATACAGTAAAACTATAACTGTTAGCCTGAATGCACTGTAAGTCACTTTGGATAAAAGTGTCTGCTAAATGCATGAATGTATTTAAAAAAAAAATTATATATATATATATATATATATATATATATATATATATATATATATATATATATATATATATATATTAGTAATTTTTTATACACTTATGCTGAATAAAACTATTAATTAAATTAATTAAAATAGACTTTAAACATTTGAAAAGTAGTGTATATTTCTTAATTTCAGTAGTGTATATTTCTTCTGGATAAAATATCCTAATTTATTTATTAAATTTTTTTAACAAGAAAGTGCAAGCAGAATTAAAAGCGAAATAAGAAAGCCCATTAAAACCACAATAGCTATGAGTCATTTTCAACATAACGATCTCTGAATTACTGTTGGTAATGAGTGTTTGGAAAATTTGCACAAAGATGATTTTGGGCATCATAAACCGAGATAACAGAGAATAATAAAAAAAGACAGATGATATTTCAACGCACTCTTTAAATGCAGAGATATTGGAGAACGCTTCAAGGCATCATTGCACCCTTGTATCTTCAAGCTCTCTGTGTCTTATCAACTTTTTTTCTTATTCTCTCTCTCTCTCTCTCTCTCTCTCTCTCTCTCTCTGGACTGAGGAAGCCCTTTAGATCTTGTTGCACACAGATAAAAAAGCATCTCATATTTGGTTTGCCTGCAGGAAGAGTCATTCTCTGTTCTGCTGCTTTCTAAAGGCCTGGACTCATTTCTTTGTAGTGGGCTTTTATACACTCAAAGCACAATATTGCAAGAATGCCACTAGTTTTATAATATTTCTATGCAAATGTCAGAGTTACACTACTGTTCAAAAGTTTAGAGTTTTTTTAATGTGTAAGTCTCTTCTGCTAAGAGTTTATTTGATCAAAACTACAAACAGTAATATTGAGAATATTACTACAATGTAAAATAACCAAATTTTATTTTAATATATTTTAAAATGTAATTTATTCCTGTGATGCAAATCTGAATTTTCACCATTATTATTTGGGCGATATGAGCTAAAATTCATATCACAATATTTTACACTGTCAAAAAGTGAAACTTTTTCACACAGACTGATATATTCCAAATGTTTATTTCTTTTCATTTTGATGATTATAACTGACAACTAAGGAAAATCTCAAATTCAGTATCTCAGAAAATTTTAATATTACTTAAGACCAA
Organism: Carassius gibelio; assembly: GCF_023724105.1. Lineage (NCBI taxonomy): Eukaryota > Metazoa > Chordata > Actinopteri > Cypriniformes > Cyprinidae > Carassius > Carassius gibelio. The sequence continues at coordinate 13,417,401 of NC_068371.1, forward strand.
TACAAAGAAAGCGTTTTTAGAAATCTTGGCCAACTGAAAAGTATGAACATGAAAAGTATGAGCATGTACAGCACTCAATACTTAGTTGGGGCTCCTTTTGTCTGAATTACTGCAGCAATGCTGTGTGGCATGTAGTAGATCAGTCTGTGGCACTGCTCAGGTGTTATTAGAGCCCAGGTTTCTCTGATAGTGGCCTTCAGCTCTTCTGCATTGTTTGGTCTGACATATCGCATCTTCCTCTTCACAATACCCCATAGATTTTCTATGGGTTTATGGTCAGGTGAGTTTGCCGGCCAATTAAGAACAGGGACACCATGATCCTTAAACCAGGTACTGGTAGCTTTGGCACTGTGTGCAGGTGCCATGTCTTGTTGGTAAATGAAATCTGCATCTCCATAAAGTTGGTCAGCAGCAGGAAGCATGAAGTGCTCTAAAACTTCACAATCATCTCCAGGGTGTGGTTATCCTTATTGCCTGTACACTTTTTTTCTACCACATATTTTTCCTTCCCTTTGCCTCTCTATTAATGTGCTTGGACACAGAGCTCTGTGAACAGCCAGCCTCTTTTGCAATGACCCTTTGTGTCTTGCCCTCCTTGTGCAGGGTGTCAATGGTCATCTTTTGGACAACTGTCAAGTGAGCAGTCTTCCCCATGACTGTGTAGCCTACAGAACTACACTAAGAGTCCTTTTAAAGGCCTTTGCAGGTGTTTTGAGTTAATTAATGATTATTGAGTGTGCCACCAGATGTCTTCAATATTGAACCTTTTCACAATATTCTAATTTTATACTGAGATACTGAATTTGGAATTTTCCTTAATTGAAAGTTATAATCATCAAAATTAAAAGAAATAAACATTTGAAATATATCAGTCTGTGTGTAATGAATGAATATAATATACAAGTTTCACTTTTTTAATGGAATTAGTGAAACAAATCAACTTTTTGATGATATTCTAATTATATGACCAGCACCTGTATACATGTAATAATATTTCAGAGGGATTGGACATAGACCTGAAAAGTATTTTATTTATATATGTATATATTGTTATTTTATTTTTTTTATTTTTTTTATGGTGCACACATTGAACATGAGGTAGGCCTGTATGAATTAAATTAAATGAAATATTGTATGTTGAGTTGTAGGGAAAAATATTTTCAAGAACCCCAAGGCTTTCAAGAACTTCATCTTTCTTGGTGCATAAAGAAGATTTGTAAAGTTGCAAAGACTAAAGTTTCAAATCCATAGAGATATTCTTTATAAAAGTTAAGGCTTGTCCACGCCCCCCTAAAACGGCTCATTCAAACATGCCCCGACATGTCTATGTCACTGTGTGGGAAGATTTGCATAACACTGCTCAGTTGTTCACACAACGAAAGAAGTCGTACCTTTTATTCTCATTGTAGTATTATTGTTGCCGCCGACACCATGTCGTATAGACGCTGTGTGTTTGGTTATGAAAGGGAAACTACTTTGTTTGGCCTTCCAAAAGAGGACGATGATCCATGCTGGTCGCTGAAGAAATACATCAACTTCACACTGTGGATCACCGGATCAGCTTTCACCATGGATGAAGCGGAGTCCAGCCCGGGGTAGTCACATGTGGTTGCCACAAGCCCAATGGAAGCTCCTTCGTTGAATCCACCGGCCACGCCGTTCTCAAGCCGTCTCTAGGCCTCCAGCCTCTGCTCACTCAAGGCCGCGGTGTGTGAAACTGTTTCGTTGTGAAGGCGAAACTACTTTGTTTGGCCTTCCAAAGGAGGACTCGACTAGAAATCATGTTTATATGACGTTTATAATGGGTTTTATGTTTGTGGGTTTATGTCCCGTAGCTCCAGCCGGATAGAGCATCACAATATGTTAAGGGGCGTAACATTTCCGTTACACACTTGAGGTATTCGGCCAATCACAACACACTGGATAGCTGGCCAATCAGAGCACACCTCGCTTCAGACTGATGAGCTTTGTAAAAATCGATGTGTTTCAGAAGGCAGGGCATAGAGTAGAAACAATAATGTACATTATGTGGAATTTTTTTTTTTTTTTAACCTTAGACCGCATAAACACATTTCATTACACCAAATACACCAAATAATATTTTTTTTTTTAGCAGCATCATATGACTCTGATTCTTTAATTGTGCCATCTAGTGGTCTGTTATTGATACAACCACAACTGCTGCAACTGATAATGGTGCGATCAAGCTGGTACTGCAAGTGATGTTGAGGTAATTAAAATATGTCAAAAATATTTTGCATTCAATTATTGACTTAGACAAGTGGCCACATGATAAGCGGGACATTTATGCAGTGTAGTCTTTATCCCCGGGTAGAGGTTTCTTTTTGCAAAATAATCTGCCGACTACACGATCCCTCAGTTTGGGAACCACTGGAGTATGCGATTTGCACTCTATTAGTTTGGTCTGTTGCGATGCTCTATGTGTTTGATTACTAATGCCTGTGTAGTAGGGGTTGCACACAAAGGATAAAAACTTTCAGCCTTAACTGTTTATCGTCATTTGTGTTAAAATTTGCAAAGCGTACCAAATTTAACAAAACTATATAAATGCAAAATTTGAATTCATTAATATATAACAGTATCCATGGTACAGCAAAATCCATATCATGGAACAACATAAAGTTGTAATTGATTTATAAAGTAAACCAATAATAATATACTGTACATGCAATTCAGTGAAAAGATGGCAGATAAAACCATGATAAAAAAGTATTGTGTTCTCCAAATAAAATAAATGAAAGTAAAACCCCAGAACTGTAGTGTATATTGAACAAACTCAATGGACAAACCTGTGTTCTGTGTGAACAATCCTGCTTTATTAATTTCTAAACATTGCAAGTCAATGTGAAATAATAAAAAAAAGACTATTTCTAAATGGACCAGGGCTTATTGCTTATATATATTTTTTTCAATCAGAAATCATTTTGTATGTAATAACTTTCTAACTGTATTTCACTTTTTTTTTTTTTTTTTTTTTTTTTTTTTTTTTTTTTCTTGCAGAAACCGTGGACTCACTGGTCCGTCAGGCGGAGAACCACACTCATGCCGTCCTCTTGCAAACGTACCGTGACCTGGCCAGTCCCGCGGTGGCTCATATCGGGGAGTTTTTCACAGACGTTGCTCTCTTTGTCTTGGGCTCCGAGCTCAGTCTGGAAGAAGCTTCACATCGCTTTTTCAATGCCCTTTTCCCCCTGGTTTACGAGCGGCTGGTGGAGCCGGGTCTCTCCCGCTTGTCTCCACTGTACGCTGAGTGTGTCCGCGCGGCCTGTCGGGATCTGGCACCATATGGTGGAGCCCCAAGCCGCCTTGCCTCGCACATCTCCCGCGCCTCACTGCCTGGCCGGGTGTTTCTCCAGGCGCTTCACTTGGGTGTCGAGGTCATCAATACGACTGACCACATTCAGCTCAGCCGGGAGTGTAGACGTGGGCTGCTGAGGATGACCTACTGCCCGCACTGTCAGGGTCTGACCAACAGCAAGCCCTACATGGGCTACTGCCTCAACGTGGTACGGGGGTGTCTCGCCAGCCTGGCTGAAGTGGACGCCCATTGGAGGGAGTTTGTGCGATCGTTAGAGATGCTCTCCACCCGCATGCATGGAGCGCAGGACCTGGAGCAAGTACTTCTGGGAGTTGACGAGTTGGTGAGGGACGCTGTGGCCCACGCGCAAAGGAATGCACCGCGACTTTCTGCTCAGGTACGCAGGGTATCTGTGAGGTAGCTTGCAGAAAGGGCATGTAATCAAAAAAAAATTTGTGATCGTGTATGTGCCAGCACTTATTTATTACTGGTTTATTGTCTTTCAGATTGTATTCTGTGAAGAGTGAATATTTAGGTTTACTTATATTTACATTTGGGAAATGCTGTTATCTGATGCAATTTCAAGATATACATTTTTTCAGTTCATGCATTCCCTGGGAATCTAACCCATGACCTTGGTGTTGCTGCTAGCACCATACTACTGTATGAACAAGAGGAATGTGTACAGTATTTAATACAATAATGTGAATATATTTACTATATATGAATATTTACTGTAAGGATGTTTGTTTATATGCAGGCAATTTTTCAGCATTGACTTCTAGAAAATAAAATGTGTATAAAACAAAATGCTAAGGCTAATTTCAAAGCTATCATTTTAAATAGTCTACATAAAAAGTAGATTATATATATATATATATATATATATATATATATATATATATATATATATATATATATATATATATATATATATATATACTTTTTTCATGTCATGTGTATATATGTATATATATATATATATATATATATATATTAGTCCTCCAGAGAAGCCCTACTTCAGTGATTTTGGCTGGAATAAACTGATGCATTGGCTAATTAGATACATATTTCAGTTTTCACAAAAATGATAACATTTTGACATGAAGGGAGCATTTGACTTATGAAATCCTGAAAACTCTATGTTTGTTTACTTTTATGGCTGTGGCATGTTGAAAACCCTTACATTTACAATTAGGTGAACCAGAAACATTTTCCTTCCAAACCCAAACATTGGCCTTTGCATTTTTGCAATTTTCATTTCAGAATTTCCCAAGCAGCATTTTAAACCTGTGGTGTAGCTACTCTGTGGACGGCGTGGAATGCGGTATAGCCTGAGCATGAGTTGGTCACAGTCACACATGCCATGCTGCAGCCAGAGAGCCCAGAACATTCCCAAAATACTCTCAATGTGGGCAGCTGCAGCGGCACAGCTGGCCACGCTGATGTGTGCTGGACTTGTGCAATCTGTGGGATTCAGTACGCATGTTTTCAGATAGTTGTGTGGTGTTGTTGAAATGTGAAGGTTTGCAGATGCAGTATCTTGTGTATGTGTGTGTACAGTGTGGCTTTGTCAGTGATCGAGTGACACTCGATCAGCAAGAGTCGTGTGTGTGGATCAGAATCAAGTGTCTTATAAGGTGTTCGAAATCGGTTAAACTTGTTTGGGGGGTCAATAGCTAATATTAGACCAATAAAATCCTGTTTAATTCCAGACAATCCCGGTTGTTCTGGAGGAATAGTTCTTTATAAAATGAAACGAGTGTGTACATTATTATTAGGGTTTGAGTAGTCTCACATAACTAAATTAAATCAACATTTGGTGTGACCAAACCTTGCGTTTTAAAAAAAACCTTTTGTCCTAGGTGCACTTGCGTATTGTTTTTCATGTAGCTTTACAGGTAGGTTTTTTAAAGTGTTTTGGAGACATTGCCACAGTTCTTCTGGATTTAGTCTGTCTCAGTTTGTTCTGTTTCTTCACGTTCTTCCAAACAGACTGAACAAACCAACAAACCATTTCTTGTTGGTGAAAACACTAGTGGCCTAAGACTTTTGCACAGTATTGTATATGACTGAAAAAAAAAACAGCATCATCTAGTGGGTGATCATGCTACTACAGGCACATCGACCCCTTTTGACCTGCAAAAAGTGCAAGTTTCAGCAGCACTAAACTGTATCATTGTAATAATGGTTATGCATGTGGATATGTTGGTAATGGTGCTGGTGCATGTGTAATTTGTGCAGGTGCAGAAGGTGTGCGGTCACCCCAGCAGACAGCCGGAGCAGGTGAGCAGCGTTCAGCACGGCAGCACCGGCCAAGACTCTATTCCTTTGAAAGGAGTGGTCAGAAACGCTGAGGACTCGCTCAGCAACAGGAGGAAGTAAGTCCCATCTGCAAAACATCTGCAATCATCAACACTGTATACTGCGGTGAAAGCTCTGGAAACATCTACTCATCTACTGTTTTATGATGACTACCTTCGCTGTTTAGAATAATGTTTACAACATTAGATTTTTCTCTCTTCCATAGAAATAACTATATAGGCTTGAATTTGTACATACTGTATAAAATGGTTAAGAATATTTTACGTACTAATATATTTAATCAAACAATGTTTTGTGTAATAGTTTAAAAAAAAATATGTCTGATAAGCTTAATAGTAACTTATGAATTGGTCTTACATAACTACATAATCATACATAACTAATTCATAATATGCTATATATTGACGAAGTATGTTTAATCAATTAAAAAGTAAAATAGTATGTTGAAAACATGTCTTAATAACTTTAATAATATTATTACATATTATGTAACATTTGTTTTTGTTTCACATACAGATACAAAAAAAAAAAAAAAACAGAGGTACACTACTACATTAACAAAATAAGTTATATTATAATTTATATATTAATATAATATGTTATACAACAAGGGGATACAAGAAAAAAATTTACTTACATTATATTAATTTGGTAACTGAAAGAATTTCTTCCTATAAAATTTCTTGAAGCTGCATGTTGTTTCCAGAGCTCAGTTGCAGCTGTAGACACGAGTGTTGAACAGCTGTGTCAGTGCACCATCTCCTGGACAGACAGTGAAACACTCTTCTGTGTCTCTGCAGAGAGTTCATCAGTAGTCTGCGTCTACACCGCGCCTTCTACGGCGGCCTGGCCGACCAGCTGTGTGTGAGTGAGTTGGCTTCAGGAGACGGACTGGCCTGCTGGAACGGGGCTGATGTGGTCAAAAGGTAGACGTCTAAAATCTCTTGCAGATCTTCTGCCGTTTGTTTCTTCTGCCTGTAGCTGCAATTATACAGCAGTTTCCATAAGCAGTGCATAAATCATAAAGCTTTAGTTTTTTCAGCTTTCTTTTTAGGTGTGAATAATGACCAAGATCCAGGAGTTGCTTATACTCATGTCCGTATTTGAAGCATCCCATGTATTAATGCAGATGTGCTATCATCTATCTATATTTCTGATGAGGGTGGTCTGTTGGGAAGTGATATTTTATTTGTGATTTCTGCACTTTAGTTGATTTTATGAGAAAATGTTCCTTGTTAAATCTCTTAAGATTTGAGTCATGAACCATCAATCAGCTTTGATTAAGACACTTAAGCTCATGTTAGTACAGGGTGATTTACCTTTTATTAGTGTAATATAAGTTGTTGCGTATAATTGTGTCTGCTGAATGATTACTATCTAATTTTAATCAAATGATTAGAATTATCTAAACATAATATTAACACATAAGGAAAACTAATTATTAATTAGTAAAAAAAAATAATTTAATAATTTAAGTGATCCCCGCATTCCAAGTAAAAAGTCAGAATAACCAATAAGAATAATTATTATTATAATTTTTATAATTCAATTATTATTATAACAAATTTAATTTAATCCTCTCCTCTCCCCTTCGCTTCTCTCCTCTCCTCTTCGCTCATCTCCTCTCGTCTTCGCTCATTTCCTCTTGTCTTCACTCCTCTCCTCTTCGCTCCTCTCCTCTTCACTCATCTCCTCTTCACTCATCTCCTCTCCGCTCCTCTCCACTCCTCGCCTCTCTTCTTCGCTCCTCTCCTCTCCGCTCCTCTTCGCTCATCTCCTCTCCGCTCCTCTTCGCTCATCTCCTCTCCTCTCTGCTCCTCTTCGCTCATCTCCTCTCCTCTTCACTCATCTCCTCTCCTCTCCGCTCCTCTCCACTCCTCGCCTCTCCTCTTCATTCATCTCCTCTCCGCTCCTCTCCTCTTCGCTCATCTCCTCTTTGCTCCTCTCCTCTTCACTCATCTCCTCTTCACTCATCTCCTCTCCTCTCCTCTTTGCTCCTCTCCTCTACTCTTCGCTCCTCTCCTCTTTGTTCATCTCCTCTCTTCTTTGCTCCTCTCCTCTTCACTCCTCTCCTCTCCTCTCCTCTTTGCTCCTCTCCTCTTCTCTCATCTCCTCTTCGCTCCTCTCCTCTTTGCTCCTCTCCTCTTCGCTCCTCTCCTCTTCGCTCATCTCCTCTCCACTTTGCTCCTCTCCTCTTCGCTCCTGTCCGCTCCTCTCCTCTTTGTTCATCTCCTCTCTTCTTCGCTTCTCTCCTCTCCACTCATCTCCTCTCCTCTTTGCTCCTCTCCTCTTCACTCCTCTCCTCTCCTCTCCTCTTCGCTCCTCTCCTCTCACTGCTATCTCACCTGGCCTGTTCGGTCCTCTCCACTCCTCTCCTCTCTGCTCCTCTCCTCTTCGCTCCTCTCCTCTCCTATTCACTCATCTCCTCTCCTCTTTGCTCCTCTCCTCTCCTCTTTGCTCCTCTCCTCTTCACTCCTCTCCTCTCCTCTCCGCTCCTCTCCCCTCCTCGCACTGCTATCTCACCTGGCCTGTCTGCGCCACAGCACTGTCATAAATTCAGCTGTCAGCGTTGCCAGGTGGTACCATATTTGAAGAGGAGAGGCGGGGCTGGACGGGTTATCATCCACCATTAAACGCTGACAGGAGATGAGGTAGAGACGCCCTCTAGTGGACACGAGAGAACATGGGCTTTCAGGGTTTAAAATTATAGACTGCTTTAATTGGAGTTAGGCAAGGAACACAACAAAGTAAATTAATTAGCTAAGAGTTTATTTTAAATGAGTAAACATGAAGGCTAAGGACAAAAATACATATATTATGAAGATATTATGAAGATGGTTTTTATTGCAAATATCATTGTTTTAAAACAGGGCCACTACCATGGTGTTTGTAAGAACTTTATTGTACCATGGTTTATGGTAATACAGCACCATGATATGCTTCACAGTGGTCAAAATAGCATATTAACATCTAAAACCATAATTTGACTTTTTCAGGGTAAGCCTGGAACAAGATGCATAATGAATCAGGTCATGAATTACTTTGGAAATATTATAACATTCTCTCAAACAAAGGCAGTATCGAACACTTTTAAGCCTCTATCTTCGTCTCAAAGACGTTATATAAGTCTATAGTACTCTTTCTGATTAATCCGGTCTCTTTAAGACTACAGAGGAACATAGAGGCCTTTGTTTTACTGCGATAGATGGCCCACTTGTCTCACTCTGTACTAACTTTGTCACAGAGGTGTACTTATGTATGGCATCCTCATCCTCCATTGTACCTTAGGCCACCGCTTTTAGCGTTCAGCCCACCAGAGGTAACGGTGATAAATAACCACGCACCCACAGGCTCCACATCTGCCAGCAATGAGGGATAAAAAAAGAAGAAATAAAACAGGACAGAGGGCGACAGACTGATTTACCAAGGCCATCCGTGCCTGAAGCGAGTGGTTTGGGGCCCTGGTCACTTTGAAAGGGTTATGGTGCATGTCCGAGAACCAGGGTGAAATGGCCAAAAGCAATTAGGATGGGGGAAGCTGTAGCTTTGATAAATAAGATCAAGCACAGAGGGAAAGGTAAAAGTGTGACCTTAAAGCTATTTAAGGAAACTTCTCTCATTAGGGGTGTAATGAAAACACAAAAGCTTGAATTATGCTCTACTATAAAAACAATTAACGTGACAATATGTGTAGGTAATTTTTCACTTCAAACTGGGGTCAAATATGTAATTGTTATTATTATTGTTATTATTATTATTATTATTATATATTTTTTTTTTTATTAACGTTTTTACATTTATTTATCTGTGGTACTTTGTCCTTGGTGTGGTTATAATGCATGTTTATTATAAGCCAAAGATCATTTTACACTTTGTGGACAATCAACAAAGTTTCTGAATATTAAATGATAAATGATTATTTTGTTTTTTAGTAAAAAATAATCTGTGTGTGTGTGTGTGTGTGTGTGTATAAACACACACACACACACACACATACACACACGTTTGTTTTTGTGTAAAGTTATACTGTAGAAACTGTATATTCTATGGCCCTATACCTAACCCTAACCCTCACAGGAAACTTTGTGCATTTTTACTTTCTCAAAAAACAAACAAACAAAAAAAAAACTAATTCTGTATGATTTATAAGAGTTTTGAAAAATGGGGACATGGGTTATGTCCTCATAAGTCACCCTCTCCTTGTAATACCCATATGTCATTATACAAAGTTGTGTCCTGATATTTCACAAACACACACACATGCACACAAACACCATGTTCCACATAATTATGCAAGTGACATATCAGTAGGATTTCAGTACAATAAAGAGTCATGTTTTTGTTTGTGTTGTTTTTCACATCATTTCAGGTAACTGGTTTCAATCTCAGATTGGTTTGGTCAATGGTTTGTCTTCTTAGGTAAATGGAAACCCTACTGAAAGAGGTTGTTCCACATTATTAAGCAAGTAACACTTTTCATGAAATATGGTGAGGAAGAAAGATCTTTCTGAAGAAGAAAAGTTTGAAACAATGCAATATCTTGCAAAAGGCATCGAAACAAACAATATTTTGCAAAAAAACTAGATTTAAGTTTAGATTTAATAAGGAAAGTTTTTGTCAAACAAATGAATTGTATTGTAATGCCAGATGTAAAAAAAAAAAAAATAAAAAAAAGCTGAACAGCAGACATGTGTTTGAAGCTCCTGGAGTCTCAAGATCCTCTCCATGCAGACTGACAGTTGTGTGTAAAGCTGTGTGTCAGTCACTGCTAACCAAACCTCACAAAGAGAAACCTGAGCAGTGGCTGTAGAAACACCTTTTCAAACTGTTTAGCACCATGGTATTTATGCAGCATGGGATAATGTTTTATCCTTCACGAAAATCCTTTATTTCCGAGAACACTATTCTTCATTTTATAACACAGCAGAAAACGGTCAGTTATGAACTCCACATATCTTTCAGAAGTCATTTTGACACACTAAAATGACCTTACATCTCACTTCCCAATATTCCAACCCAAATCATCACCCACCGCCTCCTTGCTGATGTTGCAGTCTCATTGGAATAGCATGGCAATTCATCAGCTTTTAGAAATCCATTTATCTGGACCATACATTGTACTGAAGCATTTGTAAGTGAATAAAACTATTTAAAAACAAGTCTTCATGTGCTTCTACAGCCACTGTGCATGTTTCTCTTTGTGAGGTTTGGTTAGCAGTGACTGAAACGCAGCTTTACACACAATTGTCAGTCTGCATGGAGAGGATCTTGAGACTCCAGGAGCTTCAAACACCTGTCTGCTGCTCAGCGGTGGCTTTTTACAGCTGCCATTACAATACAGTTCATTTGTTTGACAGAAACTTTCCTTGATAAATCTTTATCTGACCAGTATCTTATGTGCTCTAAGTCACTGACGGTTTAATAATCTCTATTTGCTTTTACATCTTCAGAAAGATCTTTCTTCCTCACCATATTTCATGAAAAGTGTGACTTGCTTAATAATGTGGAACAACCTCTTCCAGTAGGGTTTCCATATACCTAAGAAGACCTGGCAAACCATTGACCAAACCAATCTGAGATTGAAACCAGTTACCTGAAATGATGTGAAAAACAACACAAACAAAAACCTGACTCTTTATTGTACTGAAATCCTATTGATATGTCACTTGCATAATGATTTTGAACACGGTGTAGATAGATAGATAGATAGATAGATAGATAGATAGATAGATAGATAGATAGATAGATAGATAGATAGATTATGATTAACAGTTCGGTTACTTCCTGCTAGCTAGCTACACCTCTGTCACATTGAATGCTGGATATTTACATTTTCTCCATCATCATCCAGCTCTTTGTCACCAAATAAGCTTAATAATATATCTTGGTTGACCTACCAGACTTTTGTGTTGTGTCAGTCATTTTGACTGATGTACTATCCATAGGCTTTACCCTCCATACATCTCTCAATGCCAAAGTGGCGTAAGTGCAGTTACACCCTACTGGAACCAACTGGCTTAGTATTTTCAGTGTTAAGTATTTTGGTTTCTAATGAATAACTCCAAAATGATTAAGAATTCACTTGTGTCCTCCTGGTAGTAGAAAGAGCCCATCAAGAGCTTTCATTTGATACAATTACCTAATCCTGAACATGTTATCCGAAGATTCAGGCTTGTATTAATTATGAATATCTGTGTGGGACCCATAAAGGTAAAGAGGTTTTTGTCTTCAGGTGCTATTTCTGTAAGCATCTCTATGTATCTCTAAAGTCAGTGGAAAACAACAAATGATGTGACATGGATGACATGGAACTTTGTCAGCAGGAGTCCTGACATGCATTGTCCTTTTGAGACTCATGAGGAAAGGGAATCACAAGCTCTTCATTCCCTATGATGGTCAAGTGTACACACATTTGCTTTTGGCACTTGCAGACGACAGGTGGTTCTGATGCAGTATTTGATGGATAAGAATGCTTAAAATCCATTTTGGGGGTCTGGAAGGAGGCAAGTCATTTTGAAATAAAGCAGCTTTAAATATTTACTCTATTTAGGGATAGTTCACCAAAAAAAAAAAAAAAATTCATCAATGTTGTAATTTATTCACCCACATGCTGTTCCAAACTTGTATGAATTACGTTCTTCTGTGGAAAACAAAATTATTTTTTTTTGGGTTAACTGTCCCTTTAATATGTGATATGTTGACCTAATTGTGCATAATATGTTGGTGTTATTGTGGATAATCCATCAGTTTGTTCGTTCATTCGTTCGTTCATTCATTCAATCATTAATTCATTTTTTTTTTTTTTATTTAGAAACATATTTTATATTTCAAGTCGTTTTAAAGGTTTTTCTTTTGCCTACTGTATTAGACCATTAATTATTTATTTAATTATTTTTGCAATCAATATTTATCACAATTCTAAAAGGATTAATGCAATTAGTATGCTGTCAAGTGAAATTGTGAATTTAAAAACGTCAAAATCACAAAGTGTTTAATATATTTATCTACGGATGTTGAGTTCTGTTGAAACGGTCATGGTTAGCACTGCTTAATGCTAGAGTTTCGAGTCTCAGGCTGCTTGTTTGCGGCTTGTTTGCAGTTGGAGATGTTTGTGTTTGATGAGCAAAAATATCATTCCTGCCCAGACGATCCACAAACGCTCTTACACACACAAAATCAACAAGATCAACATCTTTTATTCATGATGATTACACTCTGTGCTGCAATCCTCCTTCCCACCCATTTTCCACAATCGTTTTGCTTCCCCCAATGTTTATTTACAGTTATTTATGAAGTAGGTCATTAAAACTTTGTCAAACTGTATTCACATGTTAGGCTAAAAAGCTGTCTGACCTTGAGAATCGATATGTGTTTGAAACTTATCAAGTCCTCTTTTAGAAGACAAAACAAAGAATCTCCACAACATGTGGAGTTACACCTTCTTTCTTTGCATGAACATTTGGATGGCAATATGCAAATCTTCTCACATTGTAACATTCATGTGGGGGCGTGTTAGAATGAGCCTTTTTAGGTAGGAGTGGTTGACTCTTTAACTTTACAGATCTTCTTCATGCACCAAGAGCTTGTAACACACATTGAAATTGCATCATATGACTCCTTTATGTTGAAAAGTACTTACCTCAGGAAAACTCGCAGCTGTCTGGCGTTCCACTCACGAAGGGACCTCCGTCACAAACCTCAGTTTATATAACCTCTGCCATGTTGTTTACATTATTACAATGTATATTTTGTAGGGTGTAAGCAAAGTTTTAATATTTATTTTTTTAATCATTAAAATTTATTTCACCACACAAAACAATGCCTATTGAAAAATCATGGGAGCGATGTGCACGAGTACAAGATTAATATGCTTTAATGTTGTGTCAGCTTATGACTTATGAGCTGTGTTATATATATATATATATATATATATATATATATATATATATATATAGATCATAAAAATAATTAATATGACTTATTCTCTACAGTATATTGATACAAACAAACATGAAACAATACATATTCGAGTTACATTTTTTATTGGCTTTCAGAGGTTGCAGATTATTACATGACAGTGAAAAAGATATTGAAATAATTCTAAACGTAGTTTAAAGTGTGCCCCCATTTCTCCTCTTCACATTGTTTAGTTTAAATTATTACTGCTAACATGTGGGCGACCACATCCACTTCCAGGATTAATGACTCACTCTCCCACAGACACTGCACTTCAGCACCCGGCTCTCCCTAGGCTCCCGGAGCTCCCGTTTTCTCACGGCAGAGAAGTGCGGTATGGTGTGACGTTGGGAAGTGCCGTTGCCCACGATTACCTTTCTCAGGCCTCATCAACCCGTTTACTCTGACGAGGGATGTCACAGTCCCGTATTTGCCCATAACAGCTAATGCATTTTATTTGTAGGAACTGAAATGAACACATAATAAACCAACATTCTAAAAGAACTTGTTTGGCACTACAGTGTTCTGTAATTTGGCAAACAGCGTTCATGTTAATAGTCTCATTCACTTGTAAACTGCATTATATTACAATAATGGCGCCTTTCATTCTCGCTGGGACACGCTGCTGAAGTATCATGTCTCTGCAAACAGGGTGCGCAGAGGTATTCAAATACATATTTTGACAGCAGGAAGGACAGCCTATCGTAATGTTCACACCAAACATTTTGATTGGACAGACATTTTATGGTCCTACACCTTCCACTGACTGTATGAATACATATAAATACATTTAGAACACTTAGCTTATTTATTGCTATCAGGATGTGAAGAGACATTCAACCACTGTAACAATATATATATATATATATATATATATATATATATATATATATATATATATATATATATATATATATATATATATATATATTTTTTTTATTTTTTTTAACCAAATCACCTAACCAAAAAGTTGCAGATAATCTCTTTGTCAGGCATCGACAAACTAAAAGTCCTTGTCTTTATAAAAACAAAGCAGTAAGAGTATGAAAAGTGTTTTCAACCATTTAATGTGGTCCTTTTAATTAAATTAAGATGCATAAAATCATTATATTAATTAGTTAATGCATTTTTTCCCCCTTCCTTCTGGAGCATCAGTGAGTGTTTGAACTTTCTGTAATAGTTGCATATGAGTCCTTCAGTTGTCCTCATTGTAAATAGATCTCAAAATCATACAGTCATTGTCAGAACACAGTTGTTTCAAACACAAAAATGCTGAAAAATCTAATAATTTGTGGGACCTAAAGGTCCATATATAACGCATATATACAGTATATCTGTGTGGTTCCATTATAATTTGGCTGTAGTTCTGAGTTTTGGCCAGATGGAGGAGCTGTGTTCATTTCATCTCAGCCATCTCTCTCTCTCTCTCTCTCTCTCTCTCTCTCTCTCCCTCTCTCTGTCTTCTGTGCATTCAACATGTTCACAACTCCAAATGATGCATTAAAACAGGCATTATTATCAGACCAGACAGGAGACTAGTTATGCAAGGCAGCACAACTACTTTTTGGAGGTTTTATCAGCAGAGACGAGTCTCAAACATTCATTCACAGGTGTGAGTTTCTTCTTCTTCTTCTTCAAAAAACAAAAAAAACAAAACAAAAACAATGGTCTGAAGGTTATTTTGACAGGGGAATCCAAATGCGAAATGTTTAAGGTCAAGTTATTCACATTGTTTCACGTATCTGCAACTTGGCCGCTCTCAGTCCTCACACATCAGTGTGTAAAGATGGTTGGACGTACAACAGCTGTGACCTCACGTCTGTGTTAAATCTTAGTTTGACATGGAGACGTTGTGACCGTGGGCAAATTGCAGCAGTTTTCATTGGCTTCGTCCTTAAACAGTTACCATAGGGGGACGTGAATGCTAAGCAAAATACACAGTAGCTAGTCATCAATTATTGGACTATTTAAGATGTGTAGTACCTCCATGCAGTCTGCTGAGCATGGATATTAATTGCATATTTTGGTGTGAGCATTTTATTCAGTGAAATTCAACATAAATACCATCTGCCAGAGTGCAGAAAAGCAGATGGTAAAATCAGGTGTGGAGATACTGCGGTAAAACACTGCTTCACCTCTGTGTGAAAGTGGATACAGAGGACAAAACGAACACAGACTCCTTAAACCGCGTCTAAATTAACCATTGAATGCGTCAAATGCTGTGAAAATGGCCTCTGGCGAGTAATGTAGGAACATTATAAATGATTTAACTTACAGTGAGTACCTTTATATGTAAAGCAATACTGTGTTAACTATAAAAATAATCTCTTTATAAAAACCTATAAAGTGTACATTTGAAATATACAAGATCAAACCCAATTTAGGCTGATCTGTACCTTTAAACTGTAGAAGAACACAGTTTAAGGATATACAAATTTTAAATAAATGTTATTTTTATTGGTTACGCATGCATTAGAGAAAGTGTTAAGGTTCTCTGAATGATGTATGAAGAACATCTTTGTGCTAATGTTTTGTGAACGATTCTAAACTGGATAACTTTAAACAAACATTCTGTTAACTTTTGTTCATACACCTTGTCAGAATGTTATCTTTTAGCTGGGAAAGGTGCTTTTTATTTATCGTTAATAAATGTCATGTTTCTACTAGTAAACTATCAAAACAGGGGAGGAATAAATCTCGAAGGGTCCTGAGTGTACCATAGTAAAATCGTGGTAGTTTACCTTAACCAAGTCAGAGAACTGTGAACATGCAAGTGAGTATTCAAATATTTCTTTTAAAACCTCAGGGGTACTTCAAGGTGAAAGAAATTCAAATGACCAAAAGAAGAAGAAGAAGAAGAAGAAAAAAGTTTAGGAATAGCTATATTACATGCAAATAAGAAATAATGTGATTCTCTGCATTTTAATGTGTTTGAAAAAGCAAAAGCCCTTCAAAAACATGATAATACATGGTTAACCCTGCTGAGTTATAATTAAAATAAAAATGAATGTGTCCATCAGTAGTTGATGCAGAGTTGAAACAACCAGTGGTCAAATGTTGTGTAGCCACCTGACTTCCTAAGCAGTAGGCTCTTTTAGAAAGGAACATTTAAAGATAAAACATGCAATTGAATCTAATTACAAGCACTTAATTTTTTTTGGATTCTGATTATGTAATCCAGATTACAGGTTATCAAGTTACAACCCAGCTCTGTGTATATCGACACATTTCTGAAGTATCATGTGACTGAAGACTAAAATAATGATTCTGAAAATTCAGCTATGAATCACAACAAATAACTTCTATGTTAAAATCTATTCAAACAGAACACTGTTATTTTAAATTGTAATAATATTTCACATTATTACTGTTATTTATGATCAAAATGCAGCCTTGGTACACCCACAGCGCCCTCCACTATTATTGGCACCCTTGGTAAATATGAGCAAAAGCAGCTGTGAAAATAAATATGCATTGTTTATCCTCATGATGGGGGGTCTCACGATGAAATTAAAGTTTTTCTCTAATTCATGTTGGCCACAATTATTGGCACCCACCAGAAATTTGAATTTGAAAAGTATAATGTATCATAAGTATATTCCCATTCATATTTATTTATTTATTTAGCACACCAGGGTGACTAGAAGCATGAAACTGTCCAGCCATTACTTCCTGTTCCACTGGATTATAAATATAAGGCCAGATTCCCTTAATCATCCATCAGAAGGAGTAAAACCAAATAATATAGTTCTGATGTGCAGAACAAGATTGTTGAGCTTCACAATACAGAAAGCGTCTGTAAGAAAAGAGTTAACAAATTGAAAATCCCCATTTCCACCATCTGGGCAATAATTTAAGGGTTCCAATTAACCAAAGATGTTACAAATCTGCCTTGAAGAGGACATGTGTCTATATTGCCCTAATGCACTGTGAGGAGGAGCGTTTGAGAGGCTAAAGACTCTCCAAGGATCACAGCTGGAATTGCAGAGATTAGTTGAGACTTGTGGTCCGAAACCTAAAAAAATCAATCAAAGAGCCCCTACATTACCACATGTTGTTCGGGAGAGTTTCATGAAAAATTATCCTCAAAACAAAAACAAAAATGGGTCACTAAGCACAAAATGAAGCTTCTGCCATGGCCGTCCAAGTCCTCTGACCTGAACCTTATAAAAGAAATGAGTGGGTTGAACTGAAGAAAAGAAGCAAAAACATGGAGCTGTGAATCTGAAGGATCTGGAGGGATTCTGCATGAAGAAAATGGTCTCTGATATTACATCAGGTGTTCTCCAAAGGACGTTGCAGTATTTGGGTGCCAATAATTGTGGCCAACATGAACTAGAGAAAGCATTTATTTCACAGTAAGATATTCACCCCACTTTCAATTGTTTTACTTCAATGATCTGCTAGAATTATGTGATTAATCTTTCAATTAAAATAATAATAATAATAATAAAGGATAAACAATAAAATATAATTTTACATATAATTTTGACAGTAGTTTAGCAGAGACACAGTTGTGGTCACTACACTGACAGTTGTTTTATTATTATTATTATTGTATTTATTTATTTTTTTACATTGTTGTCTTGCGCTCAAGAGCAGAGACCCTATTTTTATATTGTCCCTTGTCCACCCTTATTAAACCAGGTTAATTCACTCCAGCAGTCCAGTTGAAGAACTGCTGTTCAGGCTAATGTAGTCTTGTGTAGCTAGACCTTCAGACTGACTGTTGAAGGTCTGGAATCCATGGCAGCTTTATTTGACCAAGGTATTTCATATACTTTTGAGAATCCAGCGTTTAGTTGACTAGCTTTGCGATTTTCCCAGAATCGTTCAAAAGTTAAAATTTAGATTCCTAGTCTGCCGACCAGAAGAAGAGGAAACCGCTGGACACCTACGAAGAAGCGTCCACTTGAAGTATTGGCATAACCGAGTGAGTCGAACATGTATAGCGTGTGTCGGCGGTCCTAAATGTGGCCTCACTTTCCTAAAAAGGACGAAATCTCGGCAACATGCAACATTTGCATCAAGATTGTTTCGTGCATAGGAGAGTGCACGTCAAACATGATAAAGCACCTCAGAGTTCATGGAGTAGAAATAAATGTGCCCCGTCTTTGACGCGCTGCACCGACCATCCTCCGCTGCCTGTTCTTTCTCCTATTTATGCGTTCAAGCTTCTTCTACACCCAGCGAACGTGTTTTCTCCACAGTGGTAGATAATAACGTTATCTGTCCAGAACGCTCACGCACCCTGCCTGAGAAAGCAGATATGATCATTTTTCTAAACAAGAAACTGTTTCTGATTTTATACTGTACCTGCTGCTAATCTAGAAGTTGTTTCTTATTGTAGGGCCCTATGATTTCCGCGATGCAGAAAACATGGACGGAATCGCAGAATCCAGTCATAAAATGGAATTTACAGTTTAACGCGGAATGTCATGGAATTAGTCAAATTTTGAATGAATTATTAAGGACGTAAACACATGAACAACATCTCCAGAACTGCACTGAGAGTCACTTCATGAGCATTTGACCATTTGATTTGAGTAAAACTAGCGTCATCACATACAGTGAACTGTATGGTACAGAACTGTAAAGGTATTCGCGTCAACCCGTCAAAATAAAAGTCTGGTTTAGTTTAAAGACAAGTGTTTGACATAAATGTTCAGCAGAATGTACCTACTACTAAAAGAATCAAACATATATTTTTTTTAAGGTTTAAATCACACAACATTTCTTCCAAGTTTTATTTTTAGTAGTAAATCCCCTTTGTTAATAAAGTTTGTTTAATTTTCAACAATTAAAAGATCAATTAAATTAATGTTTTATGCCTTCATTTGATAACCAGAAAAATCCAAATACACAGCAGAATTTCTGAGGGGGAAAACATTTCATAAGGCTATTCTAAGGAAAAAAAATAATAAATGTAAGTTTGTTTTTATGCATTTAGATAATTAGACATTCTAAAATATAGAATTAGGTAACAATAAAACATATGGTGAATATAAAATGTAACATTTCATAGGTCCATAAATGGAATCCAGAAAAATTTAAACTGAATTTGAAAAAATAAAATAAAACTGAATTTGGGAAAAATAAAATAAAATAGATTTCACAGGGCCCTATTATTGTTTATTTGCTATTCCGCACCAGGTTAGCCCATGAGTGAGAGCACAGTAACATGTTACCTGCAGCATCATACACTCATGTGTAAATGTGTTTTCATGAGGTTTTCAAAAATAAAACTCTTTAGGAAAGTGTACCCCTGTGGAAATATATTCATAATTTATAATATTTATATTCATAGTTCATAGTTCATAGATTTGATATTTATATTGTTGTTGAAAACAGCCCTGTGAGAAATTAATTGGACAATTCATAAAACGTTAAAAGTTCATAGAATCAAAATTGATGGAGAAGGTCAGACTATTTCCTTCAAGACCGTTGGTTAGCTAGATCATTGAAACTATCCTAAACTTTTTTTTGACCCTGCCTCTTAAAATAATCGGAATCGAGAATCGTTAGGAACCGGAATCGAAACAAGGATTCGAAATCGGAATCAGAATAGTTCAAATTCAAACCATACCCAACCCTAGCCGTATCAGACGTTGAGTCAGCAGTCCGTGGGCGTCACGTCACATCTGAGGCTGAGATCAAGGCTGATGTAGACATTTCTCTTTCTCTGTGTGTGTGGTTGGGTTAGATTTAGATCAGCTCAAAAGCTGTCACGCAAGGCCAAATGAACCCACAGGTGATCCGAGCTGCAATTGATCCGCACACGGATGTATAAAAAAAAACTGATTATCTGATGCTCTGACCGTAGTTTGGCTGTGTTGATGAAAGAACGAGAGGACAGGGAAAGCGTTTTTCCTGGTTTTTCTTCCTGAGATGAAGGAAATGATTGTTTGTTGTGTGTTGGACAGGTCTTGTCGAGTGCCAGTGCTGAACCACAATTTTCTGTTTTGAGTCGAGATGGGAATTATTTTGATTCCACACAACAGTTCCATAAACAATTATTTTTGTATTTTTAAAAAGTCACCAAATTTATTTACCTAATTTTATTTAACACACACATTTCTTTTCTTTTTTTCCTTTTTTTTTTTTGAGTCGAGATGGGATTTATTTAGACTCCACTCAACGGTTCCATAAACAATTATTTTTGTATTTTTAATAAATCATCAAAATTTATTTACCTATTTTTAACACACCATTTTTCTTTTTTTAATAAAAACAAATACTATTTATTGAATACTTACTAAAAGAACCGGATCATATGACTGATTCGGTCATGGATTGAATTATACTAGTTGTGTATTTTTTTTTTTTTTTTAAGTGTTTTTTTGAGTGTAACCAGAGGGCTGTTTCATAAAACAAGTTTATCAAATAAGCCAGGCTTATTTCAGTTAGTCTGACTTATTTTGACTTGATTTGGTTTCATAAAGCCATCTTTCCATCGTTCAAGCTCAGTCACTATGGCAGCTTATGCTCGAAAAAATAACCTGGTCCAATGCAGGCTAACTGTCAGGCTAAGCTGAGCTCCTCTAACACTGGCCAATAGGAATGCATTGATATTGCAGAACTGACTTTCTCACATAGAATTATTTGACGTTATCAGTCCAAAAATAAAAGTATACAGAAAAACTTAAATAAATCAAACAAGTAAAAATGTAGGCTACAACTGACTGTATTGTGCCCAAGATTTAATGATTTGTTTTAAAATATTTTAACATGCTGCTATATGCGCATTCAGTTGATTAGCAGTTTCTAGCCATGCAGCCTTTCTCTCTGGTTTTAAGACAGGTTTACTTTATAGTTATTAGTAGAAAATTAAAACATAACAATATAAAATTGTTATTTAATGCATTAAAACACTAAATTAATAGTTAAAATTACTAAATTAAAAATGAAAACAAATCTTATAAAACATACTTTAATTTATATGATAAGATGAATACACATTTATCTCGTTTGAGCTAGTAATTAGGGTTATATTAGCTAGCTTACATATGATTTACTGTTACTGCTATTATGAAAAACACACTTATATGTAGAATTTAAATTCTACATGTGTCGCATTTAATGTGCAACAGCAAATATTTTAGCAGAATTCATATTTTATTCAGAATTATTACGCTGTCATTCTATTGCATTCCATATGTGTAGTGCACTTGCGTGCAGAAGTGCTTATTCACTCACATATGCCTCGCCAGTTTGCATGACTTTCTATCATTTAAAGATTGTAAAAATATACATTTGACGTGTCAGTTATGCACTGAGAAAAACACAATATCTCAAATGCATTAAACAGCACAAGTGCTAGCGGTTGTCTGTTTGCAAGATGGCTGATGTT
This sequence comes from Carassius gibelio, assembly GCF_023724105.1. Classification (NCBI taxonomy): domain Eukaryota; kingdom Metazoa; phylum Chordata; class Actinopteri; order Cypriniformes; family Cyprinidae; genus Carassius; species Carassius gibelio. The sequence goes on from NC_068371.1 coordinate 13,439,351, forward strand.
GATCGAGCACTCGGGTCTTTTCCACTTTTTCCTGCACACGTTCTCTGAATAAACACTTATCTTGTTAGCGAATATATAGGCAATATTAGGGGGAAAATAGTTGTAAAAAAACAGCGGGAAGGCCGCGGGTCGATAAACGTGTACGTGACTCAAAAGTTAGATGTGTATTACAACACACTCTTCCAAGCGAGGTCCTTTTTATTCCTGAAATTTGAACTTGTGTGTGATACTTGTGTCATAAATCTCTGGTTGACTGCTCACTGACAACATCAGTCATTCCTCCATGTTGAATGAGTGACTCGGGCGCGAATTGACGTTGTTCAAATTTTCCAACTTGGGCGGTAGACGCGAATTCGCATCAAACACATAAATGCACAAAAGTATAATTCGCGCGTAACATGCCTATCGCACCAGACGCTCAATTCGCCAGACCTCCAGACATGCGTAACCGCTTTTGCATTGACTTAACATTGAAATCATTTGCGCCAGATGCTCTATTTGTGTTTGGTGTGAACACAGCATTAGAGATCCTTTTGATTTTTCAGAAATCATTCTAATATATTGATTTGCTGCTCCGAAAAACATTTATTATTATTATTATTATTATTATTATTACCATCATCATTATAATTATTATTATGTTGAAAACAGCTGAATGATTTTTTTCTGGTTTCTTTGATGAAATCCTATTGATTTTAGGTATTGCATAAAATACTACACACATGATGTGAATGCTTTACTGAGCTCGTGCAAACATCCATTAAAGCTATCTCTATATTTTGCTGCACTGAGCATTGCTTCTACTCTGACTAGTGCCTCATTCCCTGCAACTGAAAAACAGACCCACAGCATGAGGCTGATACCAGCACACTTTACTTTCGGGATGGTACTATGCACATGATGCTTAAAATTGAGGTTCATCAGACCTGATAATCTTGTTTCTCAGAGTCTGAGGGTCCTTTAGGTGCTTTTTTTTTTTTTGTAAATTCCAATTGTGTTTTCATGTGTCTTGAGAATTGGAGAGACTATTGAGTTTGGCCACACCACCATAAAGACTGGATTGGCTGAATGTTGGAGTAATGCTTGTCCTTCTGTAGAGTCTGTAGATCTCCACATATGAGGTTCTTCATCAGGTTCCACATATCAGGTTCTTGGTCACCACACTAACCAAAGCCCTTCTCCATCAGTTACTCAGTTTGGCCAGGAGGCCAGCTTTAGAAAGAGTTTTCCTCAGAAAAAAAAAAAAAAAAGATTGAATCACTTTATCCAGCAGAGATAATTAACATAAGTATTTTTTAAATTATTAATCTGCTTGTATTAGTTGTCACACAACATGTACACATTTTCCTAGTTAGACTTTTTCCAAATTGACTAAATGTATAATCAAGTGAAACCGTATGAAGCTTCATTCACATCTAGTTCTACTGTACTACTACTAGTGTCAGTGACCATACAAATAATGTTAATAATGTCGTTTATCATTTAGTTTATTTGAGAGCACATAAACAATATACAAGTTGGAAATGCTAGTGATGTTCATTTATATATTTCAACATGACACTGTAACGATGAGCCAGAGATGTTCGGATCCATATGCAAAACTTTTTTATAAGGATGGTCAGACAGGCATTAATCAGAAACAGCGTCAGGTATGTCAGAGATATCCAGGATCAGTAACAAGCAGTGATCGGGGCAGGCAGCAGAGAATCAGAGTCGGTATAGACAATCCAAAGGACAGACACGGAAGGAACAAACACAGGGAAAAATGCTCAGAAATGTCGGGGAGAGCAAGTCTGGTCAGGTAGGACTGAAACAGAGAAAATGAACAGGTTAATGGCGGCCTCCTTGGCTGTGATGAGAAGGTGGTAAGGGAGTTCCCAAACAGCCTCCATAGTCATGACAGGGCTGACGCACGGTGACTTGACGCACGGTGATCATTGGTGACTTGACTTGACGTATGGAGATCATTGGGTGACTTGAATTGATGCACAAAGATCAACTTTGGCTTGACTTGATGCACGGAGATCATTGGTGACTTGACTTGACTCATGGAGTTTAACTGTGGTGTTACTTGACTCTGGGAAGTCAACGGGCAACCGACCTGACTCTGGGAAGTCAACGGGCAACCGACCTGATTCCGGAAGTTAACGGGGAACCGACCTGACTCCGGAAGTCCCTGGAAAGTCGACGGGGACCTGACTTGACTTTTAAATCACACTTACGGGGTTGAATGAACCTTGGCTCAATACCTGGTCTGGTGCTTAGTAAAGCTGCTGGATCATAGTTTGGCAAAGTCTTCTGTAACGATGAGCCAGAGACATTCAGATCCATATGCAAAACTTTATTTTAAGGATGGCCAGACAGGCAGTAATCAGAAACAGAATCAGGTATGTCAGAGAAATCCAGGATCAGTAACAGTAACAAGAGGGGATCGGGGCAGGCTGCAGAGAATCAGAGTAGGTATAAACAATCCAAAGGTCAGACACAAAAGGAACAAACACAGATATATATGTTTGTTTTCTGTGAGTGAGTAAACAAGATGATTGTCACATCATTTGAAGCAAAAATTCTTGTGAACAAATGTGAAAATTCTGTATGTGTTTTATGACCTTATTTCAGTGACTTTAACATTTTAGTTTTTCTCCAACTACACATAGACATTTTTTTTTCTTAAAAACACAATCATGTACAGTATTGTTCAAAATAATAGCAGTACAATGTGACTAACCAGAATAATCAAGGTTTTTAGTATATTTTTTATTGCTACGTGGCAAACAAGTTACCAGTAGGTTCAGTAGATTGTCAGAAAACAAACAAGACCCAGCATTCATGATATGCACGCTCTTAAGGCTGTGCAATTGGGCAATTAGTTGAAAGGGGTGTGTTCAAAAAAATAGCAGTGTCTACCTTTGACTGTACAAACTCAAAACTATTTTGTACAAACATTTTTTTTTTCTGGGATTTAGCAATCCTGTGAATCACTAAACTAATATTTAGTTGTATGACCACAGTTTTTTAAAACTGCTTGACATCTGTGTGGCATGGAGTCAACCAACTTGTGGCACCTCTCAGCTGTTATTCCACTCCATGATTCTTTAACAACATTCCACAATTCATTCACATTTCTTGGTTTTGCTTCAGATACAGCATTTTTGATATCACCCCACAAGTTCTCAATTGGATTAAGGTCTGGAGATTGGGCTGGCCACTCCATAACATTAATTTTGTTGGTTTGGAACCAAGACTTTGCCCGTTTACTAGTGTGTTTTGGGTCATTGTCTTGTTGAAACAACCATTTCAAGGGCATGTCCTCTTCAGCATAGGGCAACATGACCTCTTCAAGTATTTTAACATATGCAAACTGATCCATGATCCCTGGTATGCGATAAATAGGCCCAACACCATAGTAGGAGAAACATGCCCATATCATGATGCTTGCACCTCCATGCTTCACTGTCTTCACTGTGTACTGTGGCTTGAATTCAGAGTTTGGGGGTCGTCTCACAAACTGCCTGTGGCCCTTGGACCCAAAAAGAACAATTTTACTCTCATCAGTCCACAAAATGTTCCTCCATTTCTCTTTAGGCCAGTTGATGTGTTCTTTGGCAAATTGTAACCTCTTCTGCACATGCCTTTTTTTTAACAGAGGGACTTTGCGGGGGATTCTTGAAAATAGATTAGCTTCACACAGACGTCTTCTAACTGTCACAGTACTTACAGGTAACTCCAGACTGTCTTTGATCATCCTGGAGGTGATCATTGGCTGAGCCTTTGCCATTCTGGTTATTCTTCTATCCATTTTGATGGTTGTCTTCCGTTTTCTTCCACGTCTCTCTGGTTTTGCTCTCCATTTTAAGGCATTGGAGATCATTTTAGCTGAACAGCCTATCATTTTTTGCACCTCTTTATAGGTTTTCCCCTCTCTAATCAACTTTTTAATCAAAGTACGCTGTTCTTCTGAACAATGTCTTGAACGACCCATTTTCCTCAGCTTTCAAATGCATGTTCAACAAGTGTTGGCTTCATCCTTAAATAGGGGCCACCTGATTCACACCTGTTTCTTCACAAAATTGATGACCTCAGTGATTGAATGCCACACTGCTATTTTTTTGAACACACCCCTTTCAACTAATTCAACTAATTGCCCAATTGCACAGCCTTAAGAGCGTGCATATCATGAATGCTGGGTCTCATTTGTTTTCTGAGAATCTACTGAACCTACTTGTAACTTGTTTGCCACGTAGCAATAAAAAAATATACGAAAAACCTTGATTATTCTGGTTAGTCACATTGTACTGCTATTATTTTGAACAATACTGTACATACATCCAATTTATATGCTATTGTAGCCCAGTTTGTACTGAATACTTTAGCCATGTATATGTTTATAACCAACTGAAAAAAAGCACAAAAGTCAGGGGCATATAAAAACTTATCCAGGCCCCCAAAACCCCCAGACCTTATAGGGTTAAGGGTAACAGAGACGACATGCTTCTGTGACCCTTCAATGAAGCAGAATGTTTTTCTGGACTCTTCCACAAATGTGTGGCTTGACGCAAACCTGTTTCTGAGCTCTACAGGCAGTTCTTTTGATGCATTATCAGCTGTTAGACGTGTGTGCCATCCCAAATCATAATCATTCAATTGAATTTACCACAGGTTAACATCTACAAGCAAAATGAATGCTCCTGACCTAAATTCAACTGTCCCAGATAAGGGTATGAACAGTTGTGCAATGGAATATATATATATATATATATATATTTTTTTTTTTTTTTTTTTTTTTTTTTTTTGCTTTACAATGATGGTGCTGAATCAGTTATTTGAATCACTTCACTGAAACCTCTGAAATTATCAGATCATGGAACAGAACCAGACTTCCCCCCTTGAGGCTATTGATTACAGATAAATATTTATTTTTTTAATGATTTTTGTTTTTACGATTTTCTTGCACAGACTGAACTTTTCACTTCATAAGACCTCAGTATATTAACAGGAGCCACATGTATTAATTTCATGCTTCCTGATTTGCTTTTTTTTTTTACTCTTAAATTCTGGTAGCCATTGACTTGCATTTTTATAAATTGCCAAGAACCACAGTTAAAGTTTTGGGTGAACAAAATGTTCTTTACCTTGTAATAGGCTTGCCGCAATAGACGGTGCTGACTGTGACACCGTTTTAAGCCTCAATACTGGTTACGTGGTAAGACCATACACTACATTACCTGGTAAGAACATATACTACAATTACAAAACTGAACATTGCTGCTCAATGCAGCATGCCAAATGACAGTCACATCACAGATCAGATTTAATTTATCCAGTGAGCAGAGTGAGTTGACTGACAAGAAGAGTGACGTGAGACAGACAAGATGATGGCAGATGATTGAGTTTCGAAATTAAATGCAAAAGCGCCTGTTTGGCAATATTTTGTATTTTGACCGTTGAAAGCTGCGTATTTATTTCATGGACGGTGCAGAAATGTAAGTGTCTACATCAACGCACAGTTCCACTGAATGATATATGGGTTTTAACAATGCTGATGAACCAAATGTATGAAGGAAACTGTTAAAATAACCACAGCATTAACAACGACCTTGAAATAAGAGCGCAAGGTTTATCTGAAAATCAGACGCATGAAAGTAGCATTTGTTGCTATAGAAACAGGCACGTTTTCTTTCAGAATCATCATTCGCTGATGGAGAGGTAAAGTTAAACAGTTACTGTAGCATTTTATTTTGTGAAAATTAGATAAATACGTTTTAACACTGAAAGAGAAGTGATCGCTCTCATAGACGTGCCAGGCTTTATCTACAGCTAAACTGAATAAAAGCAGAATGAACTGATGAAACGTTAATAAAGAAGATAATTACTTTTAAAAAATAACAGAAATAACAATTATGGTATTACATAGGCTGAATCATATAATAACTTAATTAATAATATTGATAGTTCATCGTCTAGCTGACTACGTCTTGTATTATTATTATTATTTTTATTTTTTTCTAAAATCCTGTCAAATGTGCACAAACTACTAGCTACTACTAAATATTGTAGAAACATAATTTTCTGTAAAGTTGCTTTGTAACGATTTATTTTGTAAAAAGCGCTATACAAATAAAATTGAATTGAATTGAATAGGCTACATACATAAAATGATTGTATTTGAAAATTCCTGTCACTTCTGAAATTATGGCCACGCCCCTGGTGTGACAAAATGTTAGCTGATACATAATACCTTTAAAGCTTTTTTTTTTTTTTTTTATCTTGGCTAACATATTTTTTTTTATATATATGCCAAGTCATCCCATATCATCATAAAACTAGCATCTATCAATGGACAAAAGGTAAATTTTTCTAACCTATGATTCTCTAACCATAAAGGCTGGTGTAATTTGCCCCCTGACTAAGCATTTAAATAATTTTGGGGAAACATTTAAATAATCCTGTGAATGCATCTAAAGAATGCAGAATCTTATCATCATAATTGAATCAAATCAAATTTAACTGTGACTCGAATCGTTCTAAATTTGCAGAAATCATTCTTGAATCGAAAAACTATGAATCATGAATGGAATCGCTGTCTACCTAAAGATTCACAGCCCTAATGTATACTTATTTCCAGTTTTGTACACCTATTTAAACTATGTAAGTTATTTGTTACTTTATATTAGACGTAGCCTGCACTATAGCATGGTTTAATTTTATTCGTTTAGTTAATAAAACATTTGTAAAAAAAAAAAAAGTTTTTTATATAGGCTAAAGTGAGATTGACGTTTTATTTTGTTGTTGCATTCAAGCAGTTGATGCTGAATTTCTGCCAATTCGAAAGTGAAAGTAAAATGTGCATGTCTTCTCTTCCAAGGAAACCTTGGAATGAAGGGAAAATTCAAACAAACTGAAAACTATCAATTGTTTTATGCCGATCGGGCACTATTTGAAAGTGAACGTAAAATACACATGCCACTTTTACAAGATATTTAACCTTTTTAATGCTATGGTCCCACATATGGGATTAAGAACATTTGGTGACGTCACATAACTGTCAAATTCAAACTGCGTTTTCGCTCGTTTGCTGGCACCGTGCCAGAGAGCGACATGCACTGCTCTTGTCATATTATCACAACTATGCTTTGTTATTAACCACAAAAAATATTTTAGGTTTCAGACATTTAAATCCACATAAATACCAGTAAAACAATACATTAAGAGTTTGAAAAATACACGCATATGTCTATGGAAGCAACAATAACAATCCATTCAAATTTTATTTGCAGATATGTTTTATTCATAACAGATACACAGTATAAGAATCTATAAAGTTCACTCTGTTCTTCACCCAGTTCACAGGTCACTTATTACTTGTATTTCGGGAAAGATTGATGTATTCACATGCTGTAAATCCGACTGACTGAAAGGACTCTCTGCACTGCAGCATGAACAAACATGGCGGCACCCATCTTACATTACACGATCAAAATCATTTAGAAAGGATTTTATTAACGACATTTACTCATTTAAATATTAATGAATCGGAATATCAGACTGTTCATGACATGGTAGGCAAGTTTGTGAATATTTTAAATAAAAAAGGAAAAACGAAATAAAAGCGATCCATCTGTCATACAGTGTTATTGTAGATTGTAAAAAAAAATTTTTGGTCGTCTTAAACTCACTTTTGGGGGACCACTAGAATATTTTTAATTCACCACTGAAAAGGTTAAAAGCAAAGGAAAGTGAGGAAAAAAGGGACCCCCACGGTGAGACCGGTATTATCTGTGTTGTCACACGTTGATTAACCGGTGGGAAAATTTCCTCACTGACACAACACTTCTTTGTATATCATAAAATATGAAGAAAATTATTAGTATTTTTTTGTGCAGAAATCTTTCAACCCTTCCTCGCTTTCATTGTCCAGGATTCAGATTCAGTTCCCTAATGAAAAATCAATGGAAATTCAGATGGTCTCCAGTTGAAGCACTGCCCATTAATTTAGCTCTGATTCAAGAAAAGTACACACATTTAGATGATTTTTATTTGATCTGTGTGAGAGCAACATCAGAAGCTCCACTTAGTTTCACTTGTCTCGACACCTTCTTCCGGCTATAACATCAATGTGAATAACACTGCAGCATCATTTTTCAGTGAGCCGATTGTGCGATTATGTATTCAACCCTGAGTTTCGACAGTCTGAGGGCAATGAAGATGAATAACCTCTTAGTAATTAACTGCAGCATCCATAAGACCATGTGTTATGTGTCCCATCACACGAGCGCTGCAATCTTCTAATTAAAAGCTCAGGCGTAAATCAAGCGTTAAACATAGTGCCATCACCTTTAAACTCTCAGCATCCGCCAAAGCCAAAGCTCCTCTTCAGGCCTGTTTGTTTGGACTTTTTATTTAGGCGAAATGCATTGAATAAATTTCATAAAACTGTTAGTTTGGAGCCTGTGCCCATGGCTATCATAATGTACACATCATTGCTCTGATGGCAATGTGCTCTTCTTGTGCAACATTCATTAACTGTAGAATGAGACTAAAATGTGTTCTTCAATTATAAGAGTATCGCCCCAAGTTATTCAGTTTCAGTGAACAGTAAACAATGAAAACTCATATTTATACATCTGCACTCAGCATTTTTTAGCTTTGAATGTTGTATGAGAGGTTAATTGAATGAGCCATGATAAATACAAGCTGACATGCTGATAATTACAATTCCAGAAGCTTGTCCAGAAGAAAAAAAAAAAAAAAAAAAAGTGATTAAAGTAATGCATTAAGAGGGAATACAGTTGCAATCAATGCTACATTAGTGTTTATATATTATTGTGCGATTTCTTTCTTTCTTTCTCTCCTTCTTATCTTGGAATGTTTTCCTCAAAAATCTTAATTTATTTGCGACTGAAGACAGAAAGACACGAGCATCTTGGATGACATGGGGGTAAGTAAATTATCAAGAAATTTTATTCTGGAAGTGAACTAATCCTTTAATCATGCATTTTTATTTGCTTGTTGAACATTTGATTGCTTAGAGTATGACAGTTTTCAAAAATTAATAATCCCTCATTAGCTATGCTTGCAAATGACAGGCGGTCCTCCAGTGTATCTTGAAGTCTGAAACTTTGTGATTGACACAAACTAACAAGGTTGTCCTACATCGTCAAGAACGGCTTGATTCCTTGTATTTGTCAAGCTTCGTATCTAAAAGGAAATGATTAAATGAGCATGAAGAGTTTGTTTTTGTCTGTATGCATGTGCAATCAGTGAGGCTTGCTGCACGTCACTTTTAAAGAAGTTGTGTGTGGTCTCGAAGGCAGCAGGCTTATTAAATAAGTAGTTGGGAGAGAGAAAGAGAGAATTCCACCTTTTCGTACGTTGCCCTTTACATGACAGCCAAGACAAACGAGCCAGTGTGCAGAGAGGTACGAGAACGCAAACACGTGTTTCTGTTTGCCAAGCCATGCAGACTGACGGCCACAATCCTTATTTATTGGTCAGCATAAAACAGTTTTCTAAAACAGAGCCCTGACACATTACATGGGAAAATAAGCAATAGAATCTGAGACAAAATGCACACGGTTTGATTCTACCTGTGAGCTGAAGACTGTGGGAAGATTTTATGAGCATTTAAAGGAATGGAGGAGAAAAGAAAACTTAGTTAAACCTTGAAGTCTGAAGGATATTTAGGCCTATGGTTTGAATACATGACCGTATGGTTTCTAAGCAGTTTTAGGTGTTGCTAAGCTACTGTAAAACAATGGCAAGCTTTTGCAGGTGAGCCGACTGGTTGCTAGGGTGTGGCTAAGGTGTAAATAGTTGCTGGGTGGTTGCTAAGAAGTTTTGGGTAGATTAGTTCAGCAGTCGAGCCACACCTGGCTCTTCTAGACTTAAACTTTCTGCAGAAAAAGCAGCCAATAGCAACTCCTTTTTTGTACAACCTACCAAAGTTAATGAAGAGTTCAGCGCTGTTTGCGAGTGTCATGACAACAATCAGCGGCAAACCACTTACATTGTTGATAATGGCGAAAACAGTGATTTTTAGAAAAGCACCATTAAAAAAAAAAAAACCTGAAACATATCCCTATTAACCGCAAGAGAGAACTGGATCTGAATGCTTTCTGTGTGTACACTGCAAGTGCAGTAGCATTTGTCTTGGGTTGGGTTCTTAAATACATGAGGTTGCTGTGGTGTTGCTAAGGTATAAATGAGTTTCTAGGCAGTAGACATTTGCTAAACATTTTATAGTTTAGTTGTTGCTAAATAGGTGGTTGTTTGCTAGAGAAGTTGCTTGGATGTTATAAGTGATTACTAGATGGTTTCTAATGTGTTCTGAAAAGTTTCATAGGATATTGTTAATGCCATGTTTCCACCGGAATTACCCGGAACAACTGTACCAGGAACTTTTTTTTTTTTTTTTTTTTCACAGGAACCCCCCCCCCACCCACCAGACCTGTGCTTTCTGCGTTTTCACCGCGGTCTAAAGTATTGTGAAGATTAGATAAGTAGTCTAGTGACAAAGGGTTGTGTGCATTTTTCAGTACAATGTACACACATTTCAGACTTGCATACTTGGTAGTTCAGACTTTGCGAGTTTGACTTTGGAGTGTGATCTCCCACGGACGGGTGGACGCAAGTCCAGTAATTCTGCAAACAGTAGCGTTTGCTACTGCAATTTTCCTCTCTGTATATTTATAATAAGACGAAATATGACATAACATTAATAGCCGCAAAAATGTAGATCAGGGAAATGTGTAGGCCTCTAGCCTAACGTTACATTACAATGAAACAAAACATAATATTAAACAGTATTATAATGGTATAAATGCGCGTATTTATCAATCAGCATATTTAGTGCTCAACTCCAAACCCCCGAAAGTTCCGGACCTTTGAAAAAGTATACCTTATGAGCAGGGACTTTCTGAGGGGCAATTCTTTACCCGGAACTTGATTTAGATCCTGGTTCCTGCGGTGGAAATACACGGAATACCAGCCCAAAGTCCCTAGTTCCTGGGTAAATTTCCAGCGGTGGAAACACAGCTTCAGTTGTAAAATAGGTTTTAGGCAGCTGTTGGGTGGTTGCTAAGATGTTTTGGTTAAGGGCTTTTGAATGGTTGCTAGGGTGTTTTTAAGGTGTAAATTAGTTTCTAGGCAGCTGCTAAAAGTTTTTATGGTTTAGTTTTTGACCAGGTCTTCTGAATGGTTGCTAAGGAAGTTCTGGGTGGTTGCAAGGCATTGCTAGGGGAGTACTAAGGTGTTCTAATTGGTTTCAAGGAGGTTGCTAAGGATTTTTATATCCTTTTTGTGTTGAGACAAATAAAACAAATAATTTTAAATTCAATCTCCATTTAGTCTCATTGCTATCAAGGGAAAATGTTGCATGATTTCAGAAATCTCATTGATGATTGCTCTTTTCCCCGTTTCACCTGTTTGTCCTCATTGTAGTCCTATTTTTTTTTAAGATAGCATGGTTATCTGCCATGCATTTGTCATACCCTTTTATTCTTGTTTCTAGCTCTGCTGCTTCCAATAATCTCTTCCTGATCTCAAGACACACTCCAAAGCAGAACAGATAAGAGGAGAACTTCTCCTTGTGCACTTTTTCTCTGACATATACTCTGAAATCCACACCTATTGTCTGTGTTCAGTATACAATGCTAGCATACTCCTTTCTGAATACAAACACTGGATAATGATCATATGATCATCTTGGAAATACATTTAGTTCTTTTGTATTTGTAATTCAGTTTTGTGAAACTTAAGGCAGATAATGATTCAAAAGTGTTAACGATCATGCATTCAGTGCTTATAGAGACTTTAAATACAGTGTGCAGCATATGTACAGCATACTCCTGAATTTCTAGAATAGTATGTTAGTATGCTACTCTAAACCAAAGTCACACTTGAGAAGCCCTGTTGAGTTTGGTCAATTCCGTTGTTTGATTCATTTACTTTGGGACCTCTCTCAATCTAGCACACTGGGAAATTACATTCAGTATCAGAGAACAAACCCAGAATGCTAATTTATTTGCTTTAGCTTGAGTGAGAGAGAGTTGTACAGTGCTCTGTGATACATGATTAACCCTTGTGTTCTGTTGAATTGAATTTACTCAATGTTGTCCCAATTTTGCACATGTAGAAATGTTAGTAGTAATAAAACCACATTTTTATTGATTGATTTTATTTACTAATCCAAAACCAGCTGACCTGTTACTGAAATCGTTACCCTATTGTAGGCATGCATTGTACAGAATATACATATAAATTGCTTCGATATTATAGCAGCAATATTTTCTATTAGAAGTATCAACAAATTATGAATAAAAATATCAAAACTTAAATTAAATAAAGAAATTTAAGAAAATATAGTTTTAAATTGCAGCTGTTTTATTGCCAAATTAAAGCTGCAGTAGGTAACTTTTGTAAAAATATATTTTTTACATATTTGTTAAACCTGCCATTATGTCCTGACAATAGAATATGAGACAGATAATCCGTGAAAATATCAAGCTCCTCTGGCTCCTCCCAGTGGTCCTATTGCCATAATCAGCTCCCGGTAAAAAACAACCAATCAGAGCTGCGGTCCGTAACTTTGTTTGTGTTAAAAATGTAGAAAAATGTATATAATAAGCAAGTACACCATGAATCCATTTTCCAAACCGTGTTTTTAGCTTGTCCTGAATCACTAGGGTACACCTATAATAAGTGTTTAGATTCTGACTATTTTAGATTGCTTCGTGGGCACCGCGGCGGAGTAACCCAGTACCTTTGTGATTCTTCATAGACATAAACAGAGAGAAGTAGTTCCGGCTACGATGTTCTTCCGCAAGACGCAAGCAGTTCTGTTTATTAACCGCTAGAGCATCAAAAGTTACCTACCGCAGCTTTAAGTATTTAATAATTTACATACATAAACACATATACATACATACATATATATACACGCACACACATATATATATACATATATATATATATATATATATTAGGGGTGTAACGATACGCGTATTCGTATTGAACCGTTCGGTACGACGCTTTCGGTTCGGTACGCGGTACGCATTATGTATACCGAACGGTTCGTTGGAGTAATTAATTATATTTGAAAAAAAAAAAAAAAAAAGAGAGAGATAGAAATATAATGATATGCGTTCAACAAGGTAGCCCAATAACCCAAACAACGTAACAGGCAACGCCCCTGACACTCCCGAAGAAGAAAAAAACACCATCTTATATGTTTATGTTAGGCTACTCAGCAGGCGCTCGCTCACTCAGTACGCGCTGAAGGCTCGTTGCAAAATAGCCAATGCGTTTAACAGACTAGAAATGAGAAGATCCCCCAATAACCAACAGGTCTGGTGTTTGGGTGCACTTTGGATTCCCTTTAAGCTATAATGGTGATGGCAAGAGAGTGGTGGATAAAAAAAAACAACGGTATGTCGCATCTGCAACATGACAGGGTACACCAGCGGGAATACAAAAAAAAAAAAAAAAAAAAAAAACACCAGCGGGAATATCTGGGATATATGCGTCAGTACTATCTGGGAAAAGACGAAAAAAAGGAGAAACATGCACGCAGCAAACTATCCCTGCAGCATTTAGACACTATAGCTTACAGGGAATCCAACCCAAACACCAGACCTGTTGGTTATTTTAGGATCTTATATTTCTGGTCTCTTAAATGCATTAGACATTTTGAACCGTGACATCAGTGTATCGTATCGAACCGAACCGTGAATTTTGTGAACCGTTACACCCCTAATATATATATATATATATATATATATATATATTTTTTTTTTATCTATGCATTTTTTCCTCTTTTCTTTTTTTTGTGATATTTATTTTTTCTTTCATATATTCAAAACACCAGGGTCAATGCAAAATAAATCCACAAGCTTAGGACAGAAACCGTAGTCTGCCACTAACAAAATGTGAGGAGTACATTTGCATGTACCGATTCTGCAATCCTACTTCTACAATCTGTGACACTCTACGGGATTTCAGTTTTGTTATCTTCAATATTTAATGTGTTTTTTGTTAAAAAAAGAGAAGATAAAAATGAGACTTTTTCATCCATATGCATGTTGTGATAAGACAGATAGACATCACTGCCAAAATATCCCGTGTCCCTGCTGATTGTTCCACGTCAATCAGTGGCCATCGGAATTACACACTGTGAAGAAAGGCTCCTGCATCTGTTCCCTGGTGGCTTGGACCAAAGAAAGAGCATCAGATAACCTTAAATTGGGATGATGCCATACGGTTTCCCAAAACCAAGCATTTGTCTTTTTCTTTCTCTCGCTCATTTTTCCTCCTTGTTTTTGTCATTCCTCCCCGAACCTGACATTCTATCTGATGCCGAAGTAATTTAACTCAAGTAGATAAAGGGGAGTAGAGCAATCTACTGTGATTCTTGTTTCAGATGCTGTCCTCTCAGCCCAACTCTATAAATTGGATCAAACAGAATGCAGATGCGTAGCAGCTCTATGATCCGTGCCAACGAGACCGAGAAAATAATTGCAGGACACTTGCCGGAGATGTTGTCTTAACTCCTTGTGTGGTATTGATGTTTGGTGTGGAATAATAATGAATAGTCTTGAGCTTTGTTGAACATTTTTGACATCTGACTAGAGAATACAGTTTTGACTAGTTTGGTCCAGCTTAAATTCTAAGAGGGCATTTTTTGTTTTACACAAGATGATTGATTAGGTTATTATAACAGACCTTGCCATTAAGATTAATTCATAATTTGTTGAGACATAATACAAATATATAAATAAACATTAATAGTGTATTTGCAATGGGCTGGTGCAAATAAATGCTCTGCAGAGTAATACTGCCAGGAAACAATTTAATATAGTAATTGGGAAAACCACTGAAGAACAAGACAATATGGAACACAGGACAGAACAAACTGAAAGCTTATATGCACATTATAGATAATACATAAACACAAGACACTTGCTAAACCTAATCAATAACTACAGAGACAAATTAACTAATGAAAAGATTCAATCAAGCTTACAGAAACAGAAACCATATATGTTACATTATTTTTCCCCCATAAAAATGATTTGCATATAATTGCATTAATGTGTTAATGCTAAAATAACGTCAAAGTTATGTATTGTATATATATATATACAGACACAGTATTGCAATGCTTTTTATTTTTTTATTAGTCATTTTAGTACTACAGATTATTTTTATCTATCTATCTATATATATATATATATATATATATATATATATATATATATATATATATATATATATATATATATATATATAATGTTTTAGTTAGCAATAACAATGGTTATTTATATATTTTATGTATTTTCATTTTTTATGTAATCTGTATGATATTTTTTTTTTATTTGTTTTACTCAAACTATTAAAAATATGAGTTCAAGCTAAATAAATGCATAAGAAAGGACAGACAGAAAATAAGCCCTACTTCAAAACAAATTAATGTATAAATGAATGAATGAATAAATTAACTTGAATTAATACACCTAAAATCAATTATTTTGTTACAAGGTGAGTCAGCTTCACCAGTCTATTCAAGTGAATCCAGTCAAAACCCTCATTAATCTAACCAGAAACAACCACCAAAAACTGGTTAAGTTGCCCGTGCACAGCTATAGTTGCTATGGTGTTGCTTGGTGGGTGGTTGCCAGGGTGCTCTGTGTGATTGCTACATTATTATTTACAGTCTAAATTGATATAATAATCAGAATAGTTTATAATAATAAACTCTCAAATCCAGATACAGCTCAGGTCTCCCCTTAAATGAAGTCTAATAATTCTTTTAGCTTGTTTTATCACCTGCTGGTCCAAAATTGCATGCCTGGTTGCTTAGAAAAGTAATAACAAATTTCATTTTCTACCTTATTTTTTGTCTCCGGCTTTCTCCTAGCTGTAGTCCTCCGAGGAAAGTGTGGATGATAGTTGGAGTAGAAACTGTTCAAGTTTGTTGTGGATTCCCTGGTTCATTGACAGTCTGGCACTGGCACAGGTCTGAAAGCCTGAAGGGCTCATACAACTGCACATTTTAAAGTGGCCTTTTATTGTGGCCAGCCTAAGGCACACCTGTGCAATAATCATGCTGTCTAATCAGCATCTTGATATTCCACACCTGTGAGGAAATATTTTAAATTGTAATAATATTCCACAATATTGCTATGTTTACTGTAACAAATAAAATCAGCCTCAGTGAGCATAAAAGTGCAATATTCAGTGTACGGCCAAGCCAAGTTTCAGGAGCAGAAGTGCAGAAAAGTAAAAGAGAAAACATTATTGTACTTCTTTTGATTGTTGCTGTATTTTCAGTTAGCATCACTGCAATTTCAATTTGTTATTCAACAAACTTTTTCTTGTCGGTAATCAACATCGTGCTGTTGTTGAAAAAAAAAAAAAAAAAAAAAAAATTAAAGGGGTCATGTGATGTTGCTAAAAATACATTATTTTGTGTATTTCGTGTAATGAAATGTGTTTATGGGGTTTAAGGTTAAAAAACAACAACAACAACAACAACAAAAAAAAAACATAATTTTCCACACACTGTACATTATTGTTTCTCCTCTATGCCCCGTCTTTCTGAAACACATAGTTCATCTGTCTGAAAAGCGATGTGTGATCTGATTGGCCAGCTATCCAGTGTGTTGTGATTGGCTTAATGCTTCAAGCATGTGATGGTAATGTTATGCCCCTTTCCATACTGTGATGTGTGACCCGGTCAGAACACCGGCGAGACAAGACAATAACATTAAAACCCATTACAAACGAGGCATTTGTTAAATCCATTATTAAAGTTTTCATTTTTTATCAGAGAAACAAAAAAAAAGTCTTTATTTTTATTATATTTATAAGAGAAAGATAGTCTGTACCGATTTTTCCCGGAAAAACAAGAGCGCCTAGAGGCGTGACGTGTGGGCGGAGCAAGAGAATCACGAGCGCGAGTAGGATTTTGCGTTGAGAGCGTTTGGAAGCTGTGACACAGATCCAGAGGCTGAAATTTAACAAGAGCAGCATCAGCAAAGGCGTCTCTATGTGGTATGTACTAAAACCGTATATATTTGCTTAGCGGTTTTGGAAAATGACTAAGTTCCACTTTATGTAGTCTTTTTTTTTTTTTTTTTAAGCTGTACATGTGGAAAGTGCAGTTTGATGACAACATCGCATGTTGTTTACTTGATGTGCTTACGCGCTGATAGCTAAGTTAACAACACAGAGATATTTGAAGCAGTTTTACTCACCACCTGCCGTTCCAACACACGATCGTGACCCTTTTTTGTTGGGACTGCATTATCCTTAAGAAATAAACGATGTGCAATTCCGGCGTCAAACTGGGCCTTGTTTGTAAAACAAGCATCTTCGAAATGCAGGGAACAAACAAAAACACTTGCACAACTCCGTTGATGCTCTGTAAAAATAAACTCCATCCACTGGTCCCTTAATGCTGTTTCTCTTTTGGTAGTCTGTGCAGGGTTGTCTTGCCCTGGCAACCAAAAACTCACTTCTTTTGTGACTTTTCGCAATGCTCTCGCTCTGATCAGTGAATGCCTGTCTGTGCTCAGCCTCTCAGTGCTCTGCTATACGGGAGCTCGTGCTCTTCCGGCAGAAGTGCCTTAGGACCCATGTAAGGACTAAACATTTGCAAACAACATTGTACTGGAGAATCTGCACAAATAAAAGTCTTAGGGGCCGTTCACATATCACATTAATCGATTAAATCGATTCGTTGTTTCAGCTCTATTGTAGACTACTCTCCCAGGATCAGCAAACAGTCCTCCATAAAATGTGTAGCAGACATCTGTATATTAGGGTTGAACTGTTCTGGAACAGTATTGTACTGTAAATACAACTTAACCACTGATTTCTAGCCAAGTCCTCTTTTGGAAGACCAAAGAAAGTTTCATAACAAAACAGCGTCTTCACGACATAGTGCTGGCGGCAACCACGGGAATTAAAGGTTATGCCTTCTTTCTTTGTGTGAACATTTTAGTGGCATTATGCGATCTTCCCACATTGTGATGTAGAGATGTGGGGGCGTGTTAGAACAAGCAGTTTTAGGGAGGCGTGGACGACTCTTAACTTTTATAAAGAGTAGCTCTTTGGGTTTGAGACTTTAGTCTTTGCAACTTTACAGACCTTCTATGTATATGCACCAAAAGCTTGTAACACTCCAAAGAGAAAGGAAAACTTGAAATTGCATCATATGACCCCTTTAAACAAGATCTGCAACACCTAATGATGCCATGAAGATGTTTATCCGGGTCCGGAAGTCTCCCAGCTTGCCATTTTGAATAAACATTGTTGGGTCACAAATTCAATGCATAAGTAAGTAGTAAGTATATTCCCACCGAGCCACTTTACAGTCGGCAGCTGGGAAGGGATTTTATCAGCATCCAATGAAGAGCACTTGTGTGAGTGTGTTTCCGTGGTTACAGAAGCACTCTTCCGTGATTGTCCATGTGAAAATGAGTCCGTCGAGATGCCATGTGGAAACATAAATACGGACAGCAGACAGGGGGAACCAAGCAGTCAAGGCCTTAGACCACTGCACTATAAAATTGATTTGGAATCAATAAGAGGAGTGCAATTCTTGGAGCAGGGAAAGATGTATGAATGAGGCATAAAATCAAAACGGAGAATGGCGGTGAACTCGCATACATAACGGTGAAACGCTAGGGGCTTATTCACTGCATGCGATAAAAACAGAATGTGGTGTCTATAGCTGCTTGATCGAGAGTTCACTACGCAGCAGCTTTCTAGGAAAGAGCTCATGTGGTGTGACAATTTTATTTGGGCTCAGTCGTAGTCAGCTGTCAGTTGTCATTCAGGATCCAGCTGCCCCTCAAACCACTCACACTCATTACACACAACTTGAGTCACACGCACTCAAATAGTCTGCGTTTCTTCATCGTGGGAGGATTTCAGCACCTGTATAACCACTTCTTTGTGGACGTAGATTGTCTGGTGTTTCTGTAGACCAGAGTATTGTGATGATTGGCACCCGTAAGTCACCTTTTACCCTTGCACACCTCTCAGTCTCTTGTCAGTTTGACGCTTCTGTTGGAAAAGCTGTAGAAGAGATCAGGGAAGTTCATGTCCCACCAGTCCCAAAGCATGCAGTCATTTAGTATTTGTTCAAGCTAGACAAGAAACACAGAGCATAAAGGGTCAGCGAAAGTGGAATGATAAAACATTTCTGACAGTGCAAATTGAGGGTCAGAAAAACAACACAACTGACAAGGTCAGGAAGAAACGGAGCGCAGAGAAGCACAATCACATCTGTTTACATTGATTTCTGTCAGATGAATGCTATTGGAGATGTTGAGCTGTTTGTTAGGTTCTCAAGATAGTAATATATATATATATATATTATTTTTTTGCTCTACTTTATACTGTATGAATCTCGATAATGTAATTAGAGTTAGTGTTTGGCAAGAAAAGTGCCACTATTATCAGCACATTGTATACAACACAATAAACATTTACAGATAAATAGTTTCATAGTGGTGTACCATTGTGAAGAAATCGGTGCTTTTGAACAAAATGTTTTAGTGAGTTCAGATGCAAAAAGACTTTAAGTGCCATCTGAAATTTTCTTCTAAAAGTAGAATTTTTCTCAAGATCCTGTGTGTAGGTTCAGTAATTTCACTTTAATGGCAATAATAATTGTTTATTTATTTTTTATTATTGATTTATCTTCCTGGGGAGCACCGCAAGTTCTCTTTCACGCTTTTAAAAACATGAATAAATATACTTCGATAAATCAAGCATGTCCCATGTGGAATGGGGCACAATAATCGCTTTTTCTCGATTAATGTATTTTCATAATCGTTGGAGGTCAAAATAGAAATCAAATAATTTTTTCGATTAATTGCAGAGCCCTAATATCTGTGTCTTTGTATTCTCACAAGTAAATGCTAAGACCCATTAGTCAGGGATCAACTGGTTATAAACTGCAATATACTTTGCCTGAGAAAATAAATACACACTACTATAGAGCATCACAGTCCCGCCCACAGCTGGTGCTGGAAGTAAAAATTCAATGCAATTTCTGCATTGACATTTGGGGTATAAGCCATAAGAACGTAACCATACATGGTAGACTTAAAACCAGCTACGGCTGTACTAAGCGATAGTATATGCTCATATAAACGTAAAAGGATCATGGGGCACTAACCTTGTTTTGATGTAAATGCATTTTATTCGCGATGTCTTGGCTAAGTACTTCATTACCCACAATCCTGAACAATCCCACAATCCCACAGTGTTGCATCTGATTGGTGGAGCCATAGACAGTAGGTGGAGCTTGTGTAACCATCTGGTTAAACCCCGCAAAGCTCCGTGAAGACTGAAGAGCATTAATAAAAAAATAAAATAAAATAAAAACCTGTGTTGCGTTTTTGCACGGTAGACTTATCAGTGCAATCATGATCTCCTTGGCTGCCATGAGAGTTTTGCAGGGAGGTTGGTAACTTAGCCTTCATGGTATGAGTCATATCAAGCATTTTATAATGCCACTGACAAAACAATATTTAGCCTAGGCATTCCTTTTTGTAACGGCATGTGTTGACAACTGCGCGGTGATTGCAGTCAGGTACAAAGCACTGACTGCACCATATTGCTGATGTTATTGTTAACAACTTTCACACACGCACACAATATATAAAATACACGATGATAAATATAAAAATCAATATACAATACCTATATAAAACACTATTTATTTACACGATTGTAAATTCACTATATAAAATAAAATTCACTGGAGGAAAAAGTTTGCGCGAGCGGCCGTCATCAGATTTGGAAGTGACTCAAAAAGCTCGTTGCCTCATTCGCGGTTGTGGCTTCAGTCGAATTCAATGGGGCGCGGTGGTTTATGGGATGAGTAGTTCCTGCGCTCGAAATGAAAATATGTACACAGTCTTGTACCTTTGACTTTTTTTTGATTTTCTCTTAATTTTTTCACTCGAAATGATAATGTTATATGCTTATGAGTTCAGCCGTAGCTGGTTATCCTCACACATGCTCTAAAACTCTTTAGATACAGATTTTTCCGAAAGTCAATGGGAGAAATGAATGGGAAATTTACTTCCGGCACCAGAGCTCTCTCGGGCTGTGGGCGGGACTGTGATGCTCTATTGCATTACTTCTAAGAATGTGGGACCTCATGATGATATGTTTACTGTTTAATTTCTGTTATAAATGTTATAAATGTATTCTGTTCTGTGTTTAATAATTCATTTAGGGATGCACCGAATAAAAACGGAATAAATTGTTTCGAACAATGACGTGATGTGATCAAATAAAGGCGTGCGGTAAGGCAGCAAACATATTGCTAGTGTTGAAGGATTTAAAAGTGTCAGAGAAAGACACAAAATTCATTACAAGCATCGACAGCATAGACTGTTTAGTACTGCGTCGCATGTCTTCGATGAGAAGTGGAAGGGAAGGTTGTTACTGTATGATGCCTGAAATTGTGAAATGCCTTGAAACTCTTAAATAAACTGCAGAACGTTATGTTTTCTAATACATGAATGAATTCCATGTATTCAAACAATGCTGCATGAGCTCGCGGCACCAGGGTTCAAAGTCCAAAGCGCAAGGAAAATCTGTGCTGAAATAGTGTTATACGTCAGTTGCTTAATAATATTTTTATGAAAGCGAAAAGCTTGGCCCAGTGTTTCATTACGTTCGGCTTCGGTCAATAACTTTCATTTCGGTGCATCCCTACATGTATTTTTTCATAAGGTGTGTTTAGAATTTTAAGTATTATGTTTGTATTTGATATTGCAAATATATATATATAACTCTTACTCGGAATTGGTGCTCTGCATTTAACCCATCCAAGTGCACACACACAGCAGTGAGAGCAGTGAGAAGCGAACACACCGTGAACACACACCCGGAGCAGTAGGCAGCTGCTATATATCCAGCGCCCGGGGAGCAACTGGGGGTTCAGTGCCTTGCTCAAGGGCACTTCAGCCATGGGTATTGAGGGGGAAGAGAAAAAATATAAGTCTCATTCATCATGGTTACAATATATTGACAATGGACTATTGTTTTTCATTTATTTTTTAAGTATATTTTAAGAAAACAAAACAAAAATCGTTTGTTAATTTTCGTTTTTTTAATTAAAATATAAATATAAATATAAACAAAATGTAAATCATTTTAAATTAATGAATGTAAAGTGTCACACAAAGTAGCTGAACATCATTAAATAGGAAAATAGTGTGTCAATAAAGCAAAAAGGCAGTTCATCATTTAATTCAATGATGTCATCATCCAGCTCAGTTCGGTTTAAATAGTATCTGCTTAAGGCCCTAGTACTGAGCCTTGAGGTACTGCTTACTGCACTTGTGATTGATATGATACCTCTTCATTCATATCACATGCTAAATAACTATTTTTGAACAAATCTTTATTATAATATTTATTTTTATTATTAAATATGTTTGTTTATATTTTGCTGAAAATAATAATACTGTCTGTGTTCTTTTAATTTATGGATGCAAACCAAATACAGTATGCAATAAACTGATAAAGTCATTGTAACATGTAGCTGTACACTGAAATTAATATGTCTGATTATTTTTCACTTGTAAATTGTGTAAAGTAGCCATAATAGATGGTATATATTATTAGGAAAGACCTGTCTTTTTATGGCTGACCTCAATACAAAATTTCATTTTCAGCTCTCTCCACGGTTGTGTTGTGGTTCTCGCAGTAAGTCACTAAAGGCAGAAGCCGAGGCGTTGTTGCCTTTAGTTGCTGCAGTAAAGACCTAAGTGAGGATTATACACAATAGACATTGACCTTTTCAAAAACAGAGAATGCCCAGAAAGCCTTGCTTCCCTGGATGCCCATGCCCACACTTTGCCCCTGGTACAGATCGATGGCCGTTTATGGCTCGGGGTGGTTTCATTGATTGGAATGCTGGAACTGCAGTTTAATGGACTACTGTGTGTCTTTGTTTATGTCTCGCTTTCTTTGTACTGTTAAAATATTAACTTTTTTTCCCCCTAAAAATAAAAAATAAAAAAATCAGTAAAGTGAGATCAATTGTGAAAAAATATTACATTAAAAACTTCAGATAAATAAGGTCTTGACATTTTCTTGTTGTTTTTGCTGCTTTAAGCATAAATTAGTAAAGGTTTCCTTGAAGGGGTCATATGACGTTGCTAAAAAGGAAAATTATTTTGTGTATTTGGTGTTATGAAATGTGTTTATGTGGTTGTGGTGAGTGGGGCCGGGCCGAGAGGCGTGGGAACGAGGAGTGAGGCCAGGTGTAGTGATTGAAGATGAGCTGCACCTGCGCCCTACCGCCGGTATCGAGTCCCACGTAGGAGATGGAAGGATATAAAACTGGAGCGACTATAGTGAAGGAAGAGAGAGGACCAGGCCTGGGACATATTTTATGTTTTTTTTTTTTTTTTTTTTTTGCGTAGCAGTCGTCCGTGAGGGGCTGGTGCGCTGTTTTGTGTTTATTTTGAATAATTAAAGTTTAATTTGATTGTGCGCCGGTTCCCGCCTCCTTCTTCCTGATGATTACGAAGGTTTTAATATTATTACAGTGGTGCCGAAGCCCGGGAGAAGGAGGGACGCGCTGCTGAAGATCCCTCGCCGCTGTGGTGAATCCGTGGTGCCCTCGAGCAGGCGAAGTATGTGCCGCCATGGACGCTTGAGGCGGTGGGCTGGAGCGAGTTGCCGGGGATGGACGAGCTCGCTGCTGGCCGCCCACGATATGGAGGGGCGGCTGCCGTCCGTGAGGGAGCGGAGGAGTCGGCGCCGTTCGCCAGGGGGCCGGAGCCTGCCGCATCCGTGATGGAATCCGGAGGGGCAGGGAACGGGGGACTCCTGCTGCTGCCCAAAATCGGAGGAGCCGTCGCCGTCCATCGGGCGGCAGAGGAGTGTCGTGCCATCCGCCGAGGGCCGTCCAGTGCCACCGCCAGGCACCGCGGAGGAGATCACCCAGTTGGTGGAGGGCCGAGCAGCAGTGCGTCTGGGAACTGGATTTTTTTTTTTTCTCCCCTCTCTCGTCTCTGTCGCTCCTCCTTCCATCTCCTTTTCTCTCACCTCGTCTGTCCTACCCCCAGGTTCCCGCAGGTCCCCGTGAGTGGTCCCCCCCGGAGGGAAGAGGGGGGGGGGGGTGGGGGGGAGTAGAGCGCAGTCTCGGGACTACCCCCCGGCCTGCGAGGGGCGATGGGGTATGTGGCGAGTGGGGCGGGGCCGAGAGGCGTGGGAACGAGGAGTGAGGCCAGGTGTAGTGATTGGAGATGAGCTACACCTGCGCCCCACCGCCGGTATCGAGTCCCACGTAGGAGATGGAAGGATATAAAACTGGAGCGACTTTAGTGAAGGACGAGAGAGGACCAGGCCTGGGACATATTTTATGTTTTGGTTTTTATTTTGTGCGCACCAGTCGTCCGTGAGGGGCTGGTGCACTGTTTTGTGTTTATTTTGAATAATTAATGTTTCATTTGATTGTGCGCCGGTTCCCGCCTCCTTCTTCCCAATGATTACGAAGGTTTTAATATTATTACAATGGTTTAAGGTAAAAAAAAAAAAAAAAAAAAAAAAAAACTTTTTTTCCACATACTGTACATTACTGATGCTCCTCTATGCCCTGCCATTCTGATACGCGATTTCTGATTGTTTACAAAGATCATTGTTCTGAAAAGCGATGTGTGCTCTGATTGGCCAGCTATCCAGTGCATCGTGATTGGCTGAATACCTCTGCTCAAATCTCTTTGAATTGTCAGTGACAAATTCAGCAAACATTCCTCCGTAAAATGCGTTGCACATTCACAAATATTTGGTTTGAACTGTTCTGGAACAGTGTTGTAAATACAACTTAACCACTAATTTGTAGTTGTGTCCTCTTTTAAAAGACCAAACAAAGTAGTTTACATTTACACAGCATCTCCACGACGACAATACTGCAACAATACAACAGCGAGAATCTAAATTACACCTTGTTTCTTTGCGGCGTACATTTGAGCAGCGTTATGCAAATCCTGTCACACAGTGGCATAGACGGGCGGGATTAAAGGAGACGTTTTAGGAGAGCGTTGGCGAGTCTTAACTTTTAAGTAAAATATATCTTTGGGTTTTAGACTTTAGTCTTTGCAATTTTAGGGATCTTATCTATTCAGGAACAGCTTGTAACACTCTGAATAGAAAGGAAAACTTGAAATTGCTAAATATGATTTGCCAAAAGAAACAAACTTTATACAACAGACTCCACTGTAATCAATATAAAGACTGTTTCCCCCCCCCCCCCCCCCCCCCCCCGTTTAAAGCATTAAATTTATTTTATTTTACAAGATTACACTTTCATGAGATTACAACTAAAGACAAAAGACAACTTGTCAAGAGATATTAACTTAAAGGGGGGGTGAAATGCTCATTTTCACTCAATATCCTGTTAATCTTGAGTACCTATAGAGTATACTGCATCCTTCATAACTCCAAAAAGTCTTTAGTTTTATCATATTCATAAGACAAAGATAGTCTGTACCGTTTTTTCCAGAAAAAACACGAGTGGCTGGAGGCGTGACGTGTGGGCGGAGCTAAAGAATCACGAGCGTCAGTATGCTTTTGCGTTGAGCGCGTCTGGAAGCTGTGACACCATGAGGACAAAACCAACCAAAACAAACCATGGATAACATTCAGATTCATCGTATATTTATGATCCAGAATCAGATCCAGAGGCTGAAATTGAACAAGAGCAGCATCAGCAATCAGCTCTATGTGTTATGTGCTGAAACTGTATATATTTGCTTAGCGGTTTTGGAAAATGACTAAGTTCCACTTTGTCGTCTTTTTTTTTTTTTTTAAGCTGTACATGTGGAAAGTGACACGATCGTGACCCTTTTTCGTTGGGACTGCATTATCCTTAAGAAATAAACGATGTGCAAGTCCGGCGTCAAACTGGGCCTTGTTTGTAAAACAAGCATCTTCGAAATGCTGGGGAACAAACACTTGCACAACTCCGTTGATGCTCTGTAAAAATAAACTCCATCCACTGGTCCCTTAATGCTGTTTCTCTTTTGGTTATCTGTGCAGGGTTGTCTTGCCCTGGCAACCAAAAACACACTCCTTTTTTGACATTTCGCGACGCTCTCGCTCTGATCAGTGAAGTCTGTTGTGCTCTCAGTGCTCTGCTATACGGGAGCGCGCGCTGTTCCGGCAGACGTGCCCTCAGGACCCATATAAGGAAATTCCGCTCCATCTAACGTCACACAGACCCATACTCGGAAAAAAACTTTCCGAAACTTGTGACAAACCGGAAGTAGTATTTTTGGAACAGAAATACTCCTTCAAACGTATAGCTTAATTTTTGAAACTTTGTCCATGTTTAGCATGGGAATCCA
Source organism: Carassius gibelio (assembly GCF_023724105.1). NCBI lineage: Eukaryota > Metazoa > Chordata > Actinopteri > Cypriniformes > Cyprinidae > Carassius > Carassius gibelio. The sequence goes on from NC_068371.1 coordinate 13,465,738, forward strand.
ACTCTTTAACAGTGTAAAAAACTCAGTATGTATGAAATAGCATTTCACCCCCCCTTTAAATTCAGGATAAATATACTTGTGAAGAAAAATTGCATAAGATATTAAGACTTCACAGAATACATTTTGAAGTTCTCTCTCTCTTTCTCTCTCTCTCATGTTTAAGCATAAATACGAGTACATTTTCTGAAGCTTACGCTTAAAATAAGAATTCCATTGAAGGTAAAAATGTTAGGTAAGAAAAACTGATTAAAATATAGGGTTTTGATGTTGTTGTTTTACCTGGTTTAAAATTCATATACATTTAATAAAGATTGGACTTAATATAAGACTTCAATTAAAGATAGACATGCTTGTGAAGAAAATGTGTATGAGATATTAAAACTTTCTTTTATATATATTTCTTGTATTTTCCCCCAAAAAACAATTGTCAAGAGAAATAAACTTAATTTAAGATAAATATCCCAATAATATTACACCGTTTTGCTTCTCAAGTATATAAATCTTGTTGTTGTTTTTTGTACTGAAAAGCAAAGCAGATAGAATAAGCAGGTTTTTTCCTTTTTTTTTTTAAATACAAAGCGCAGTGCACCAAAGAGTCGCTGTAATTATGTATTTAATCATCATATTCATGTTTGTTTGGATGTTGGCATCAAGCTTCGGGGTGGCAGTCATGCTCCATGACAGAGGCAACATGTTTTGCAGCATTATTGTGCCGCATGCGACGTCCCTCTTCCAAACTTCCCATCCCATTTCATTTCATAGCAATTGCATTCAATCTAAGCCATTATTTCTTTTAATTAACACTGCTGTCTCATTGAATTTATGCCGAAGAACGCAGATTCATTTAGATGGTTGTATTTCCTGAGGAGACCCGGGGGGCTCTCGAGATTTTAAAGACGAGAAGAAATGATGAGGATACAGCTGCTGGAGTGATCCGCTTGATTTCTTTCTCAATTCTGCAATCACAACAAAATGGGCACAAATCATTATTCCTTCATTTTTTTATTCTCAATAATCACATCTTTCACGTCCTGAGAAAAAGAGTCTGATGGGATTCTAAGCGCTTTCGAGCAGAGATAGTAGTTCACAGGTGGTTTGTTGGGAGCATAAGCCCTGTTGGCCTATGCATTGGCACAGATTTCCTTCATGTGTTGATGTATTTGTAAGACGTATGATGATTGTTATTCATTTTTATATTAGTTTATGATATAGCTGTGAACCATGATTTGTTTCTTTATTTTGTTATGGGGAAGGCATAAGAAGATTCAATGATTCGCTTGGTGGATCTGCAAAAAAGTTAATGATGTGGTGCATCGATTTAAAAAAAAGTGTGTATTGGATACAAGTTGGCATTTGTATCGATTCACATATCCAACAGTGAATATAATTGTGCTGTTTAATACATTTGAGACGTGTTTTCATCAGTGCATAACTGACATGTCACAGGTATATTTTTCATCTGTAAATGTAAGAAAGTCATGCAAATATATTCATTTTTCTAGCCCTTTGTAGAATTTTAAACCTACATATAAGTGTATTTTTATTATAGCAGTAACTGTAAAGAGTCTATTTTAATATAACAAAAAGCAAATACAGTAATTACAAAGCTCAGATGAGTTGTGTGTTTCTTATAGCAGTAAAAATTTACTTTTAATTTAGTGATTTTAATGCTTTGAAGAGCCATTTTAGATTATAATGTTGTAATGTTCTGCTAACTATAAATGTTCTGCTAACTATAAAAGTTCAAACTGATTTGCCTTTTTGATTTGTTGTGTGTATATATATATATATATATATATATATATATATATATATATATATATATATATATATATATATATATATATATAACTTTAAGACTGCAGTGTATGTAAATAATATATGCATAATAGTGGATTAATTCTTGCAATAGTTTGTGATATCATAAAAAAGCTGTTTTTGTACAATCTGTGCAGCTTAGCTTTCATAAATGGCAAGACATTGGCGGATGATTTGAGTCTCTGTATTGCAGAATCATTACATTTCCACAAATGAAAAACCATTTCCCTTCATTTGGACACAATTGCCTCTCAATTCTCTTGTACCTTTGAGTCATTATGATAACTACCACAATTTCAGAGTAAATACCCCACAGATCATTCTTCAGTATGTGAATCTCAAAGACAGCACTGAGAATGAAGAATACAAACCATATGAAGATGTAAGAGATAAAATGCATAAATTATATATATATAGTGCCTGCAATTTCACCAGAATCTCTTGCTCTAACTGCAGTCTGAATTGTAGCGCTGATTGAACTGTTACACAGATCTGCAATTATAGGCCTTCTGGGTGGTTCTCTCACTGGTGCTGGCCTCTTGTGTAATATGCTATTAAACCAATAAATCACTTGAGTCTCTGCGTCGCAGTGATTTTACCATATAGTTTTACACCTTTTAATCATGATCAAATCACTGTAAAACTGTAACATGTCATGGCAACCATCTAAAACACCATAGCATGATGCTGTTTTTTTTTTTTTTTTTTTTTTTTTTTAAACGATTATTATTATTATTATTATTATTCGTAGTAGTAGCAGCAGTAGTAGTAGTAGTGGCAGTAATTCATGATTACTTATAAGAAGAATCATGACCATAATCGTAATTGTGTCCACAGATAATATATTAAAATAGAATATAATTATTTTTTTCTTTATTTTTATGTTTGCCAATCAACTTTTCTAAACATAGATTTCACATTTTATATATATATAAAATGAATGAATGAATGAATGGTTATTAAATTAATGTGAGCTTTCAGATTTGTATCTGTTGTTTTGTTTGTTGTTACATTAATCCAATCAGTTCTCAGATGCAGGGGATGGACTTTTATGAGCATACACTAATTATTGTTTTCCAAAACTCTACAGTTCCTGTTTTTGCCATGAGAGCATATAGCTTGTGTTTTATTCGAGGCAAATGAAATAGCTTTGATTGTGATACGCCTCTTCTGTCAGCTGCAGTTACATTTCTCATTACACAGATCGTTTGGTGGATGGTTTGTTGAGCAGTAAAATGCGTAATGATCCGTTGTGCGCCACTGCAGTGTAAATTTGTAAAGTTTTATGACTGATGTCTTTAAAAAGACAATCCTGCTCATATATATGTACACCCACACAATCCCATCATTCATTGGCTAAGGATAAAAAAAAAAAAAAATTAATTGAACCATCTCTGGCGCTGAAGGATCCACACACACCAAAAGAGAGATTGAAGAGCGTTGTGATTGAGAATGCTGTCTGTCAATCCTTACCAGATACATACAATCTCTGATCTATTTTCTCTTTTGTAAAATCAAGTGTTTTCACAGTTAGCGGATGGCATGTGCATGTACAGAGGAGCGTTGTGCATGTTGGTAGTTTTTATTATTCAACACCTCTAAAAAAAAAAAATACTCTGTGTTCCCCGGCTGCGTGTCATCTTGTGTGACTCTTCCATGAGGCGTGAGTGTGTTATGAAATATTAGTGAAATGTCTGCAGAGCGGCCCGTTGCACAGTGAAAGATGGCTTTTAAATGGAGCGTGTGAGTGCGGCGCACACATCCGCTCTGCAGTCATGGCTCCTGTTCTTTTGAGAGCACATGCAGGCGTCCTGGCAGAATATTTTTTTGAAGTGCACTTAGAAGCATGTTTGCAAGTGACCTGCATGTTGATGATTCGGTATTAATCAAGTCAGACAGAGCCTAGTGTTAAATGAGCGTCTTAAAAGCAGTAGACTATATCAAAGGGAGGAATATTATACAAAAGTCCTTGATCTGCACAGCAAAGGTTTCATTGCTCTTCATTGCAACTAACAAACAAGCCTTTTTTTTTTTTTTTTTTTTTTACATATTTAGGACAGAACCTTGTTTTAGGTACTGCATCATGACACATTAATCACACTAAAATCACACACTGTTTTGTTTTATTTATTTATGTCTTTAGCTTTTTATGGAAATAAATAATATTAAATGTACTATAATATTAAAAACACCATATCAATATAAATCCCAAAGTGTTTTAGCATTTTCTGCATTTTTTTTTTAGCTTGAATATGAGAAATAAAAATGCTGTAGTATTGTTTTCAATGTATTGTATTTTTTTTTTATTGTGATTTTATTATTTTTATTCATTTATTTTGTTCTTTTGACAGTGATTTCATTGCAGTGTTATACAATTGCTAAGGTGTTCTGTGTGGTTTTAATGTGTTGCTATGCCGTTTCTAAGGTGTTCTGAGTGATATTAATGTATTACCATGCAGTTGCTAGTAGGGCTGTGCGATAAATCGAAATAAAATCGCGATTTGAGTGCGTGCAATTTCTAAATTGCTTTATAGTATGATTTTCTGCGGCCCAGACCTCCTGCAGTATGTTATCTGAACCAATCAGGATGCAGCGTGCCTAAGTGGAGCGCGAGAACAGAGCAGACTGGGCATATGCCTAAGTCCAACTTGCTAAGGTGTTGGGAATGATTTTACTATGAGGTTACTAAGGTGTCTTCCATAGCTCATTTCGTTAAACTGATGATAAGCTGTAAGCTGGTGTGATTTCTATATCCTTATGAAGACGAACATTGAAAAGTATGTATTTCATTTTTGTTGTTTCATTTGAGTCTTAAATTTCCCACTCAAACCCCTTTAATCAATTTGTCTCCAAGCCTCAAGAGCACAAAACCCACAGTGAGACTTAACGGTGTATTTCTGGAGCATTTGCATTCCACTGAAGTGCGTGTCTGCCTTTCAGAGCGCCGCTGCGGGTTTGAAAGTTATTCAGATGAGTGTGTGGAAAGTGGCAGAATGGCTAAGTGACAGCACTGAGCGAACGCACCTCTCATGCCTTAAGTTGGAATCAAAGGAGCAGAGGAGACGACTCGGTGCTGTTGCGAGGGGCTTTTTGTCTCACATAAACCCATTCAGACACATGCTGAGGTGAAACTACAAGACATGCACGAGGGGAGGGTGAGTCTTGAGGCTCAACGTGACAGAAGATGCATGTGCCCCCCCCCCCATGTTATTATTTGCGTCCTTTTTGATGCAAACTTTTTAACTATTATAGTAAAAATAATAAACTTATGATAATAAACTAATAAAACATTAAAGGGGGGGTGAAATGCTATTTCATGCATACTGAGTTTTTTACACTGTTAAAGAGTTGGATTCCCATGCTAAACATGGACAAAGTTTCAAAAATTAAGTTGTATGTTTGAAGGAGTATTTCTGTTCCAAAAATACTCCTTCCGGTTTGTCACAAGTTTCGGAAAGTTTTTTTTCGAGTATGGCTCTGTGTGATGTTAGATGGAGCGGAATTTCCTTATATGGGTGCTAAGGGCGCGTCTGCCGAAAGAGTGCGCGCTCCCGTATAGCAGAGCAGAGAGAGGCTGTGCACAGACAATCACTCATCACAGCGAGAGCGTCGCGAAATGTCACAAAAGGAGTGTTTTTTTGGTTGCCAGGGCAAGACAACCCTGCACAGATTACCAAAAGAGAAACAGCATTAAGGGACCAGTGGATGGAGTTTATTTTTACAGAGCATCAACGGAGTTGTGCAAGTGTTTTTGTTTGTTCCCCTGCATTTCGAAGATGCTTGTTTTACAAACAAGGCCCAGGTTGACGCTGGATTTGCACATCGTTTATTTCTTAAGGATAATGCAATCCCAACGAAAAAGCGTCACGATCGTGTGTTGGAACCGCAGGCGGTGAGTAAAACTGCTTACAATATCTCTGTGTTATTAACTTAGCTATCGGCGCGTAAGCACATCAAGTAAACAACATGCGATGTTGTTATCAAACTGCACTTTCCACATGTACAGCTTAAAAAAAAAAAAAAAAGACGACATAAAGTGGAACTTGGTCATTTTCCAAAACCGCTAAGCAAATATATAGTTTCAGTACATACCACATAGAGAAGCCTTTGCTGATGCTGCTCTTGTTCAATTTCAGCCTCTGGATCTGTGTCACAGCTTCCAGACGCGCTCAACACAAAATCCTTCTGGCGCTCGTGATTCTTTAGCTCCGCCCACACGTCACGCCTCTAGGCGCTCGTGTTTTTCCGGGAAAAATCGGTACAGACTATCTTTCTCTTATGAATATAATAAAACTAAAGACTTTTTGGAGTCATGAAGGATGCAGTACTACTCTATAGGTACTCAAGATTAACAGGATATTGAGTGAAAACGAGCATTTCACCCCCCCTTTAACAATATTATGATGATGATAATAATAAAAGTAATAATAATAGGCTTTACTATACAAAAAAAAAAAAAAAAAAAAAGTTATTGCCCGAAAACAAAGTCAATTGTCTGAGCCCACTACGGATTTTCCTATTCATTCATACATTTTTCCTCACTGTTTGAAGACTTCACTTTTTATGTGTCCTTCTCAAGGTGATTCTCAACTGTCATGATTCTGCCCTCGTGTCCTTGATTTTTCCTAGTCTTGAGGCAGGATCATGACAGACCCGTGTTTTGTGTACAAGCACATGGCCTTGCCTTTGGGCCATGTGCTTGTGTTGTCTCGTTCCCTTGCCCCGCCCCCCTTGTAACCTAGTCGTGTCTTGATTGTCCCATCTGTGCCACCTGTCATGTCTTGATTGTTCCCTAGCATTTGTGTTTGTACCTCGTCTGAGATTATTCCACAGCTACGATTGTTCCTGAAGAAGTGTTTTGTATTACTGTGAGTGTTTATTTGTAGTTAGTGTTCAGTGTCTTTGTTTGCCTTGTTTATTGTGTTTTGCAGAATTATTTAGTGTCTTCCCTAGCCAGTGTTTTCCCCCTCGTGGGTTTTTGTTTTTCCCCTTTTTTGTAAATAAACCTGTTTGTGTTGTAAATCCTGTCTGTATTTGAGTTCCTCCCTACCAAACCCTGACAGAATGAACCGACCAAAAGGGAACTCAGCAGACAGGAGGCAATTCTGGTTATCATCAGCCAGCAAGCGGGATGGTTATGAGGGCTCTCGCCTAGTGGTGTTCCGGGGGACCAGGGGAGGTCGCTCCGGAGCAAGTGGTCGAGAGGAGGAGCCACAGAGATCCCCTCCACCTACCCAGCTGCCAACGATCCCTGAGGGTCGTGTCCTGGCCGTGGCAACCCTGGGGGATCAGGCAAGCCCCTCCCAGAGTCCTGAGGTGCCCTCCACAGCCAGCAGTCTCCCCATGAAACGAGGGAGACGGTTTTCATGGGAGTCAACTTCTGAGTCTTCGGCGTCCGAGACTGCCCTGCCCGAGACCAAACTCCCCCAACCCGCCTCTGACCCAGCTGTGGCCTCTGCACCGCGCCCAAGGAGGAAGAGGAGGAAGAGGGGGCCTGCCGGTCCTGTGACCCTGTCTCCTCCCGTGCCAGCAGCGGAGAGCGCTGGCGTGCCCGTGCCAGCAGCGGAGAGCGCTGGCGTGCCCGTGCCAGCAGCGGAGAGCGCTGGCGTGCCCGTGCCAGCAGCGAAGAGCGCTGGCGTGCCCGTGCCAGCAGCGGTGGGCGTGCCCGTGCCAGCAGCGGAGAGCGCTGGCGTGCCCGAGCCAGCAGCAGTGAGCGTGCCCGAGTCAGCAGCGGTGAGCGCTGGCGTGCCCGAGCCGGCAAAGAAGAGGGCAGTATGCAAGTCGGCAGTCGTGAGAGCGGAGGAGAGTGCCGCGGCCGACTCTGCAGCAAAGACTTTAGTACAGTGTGTCTCATCTCGTAAGGAGATGCCAATTGTCTTAGCGGCTAAGGCCTTTTCAGATTATTTGTCTAGTCTTGTCCGTATCCTAGAAGTCCCCGTCAGTCCTGTCTTGTCCTCAGACCCTGTCCCTAGAAATCCCGAGTGTCCTGATGTCGTCTCCCCGTGTCCCGTGAGTGTTGCCCCGTGTCCTGCTGATGTAGTCATGTATCTTGTTGATGTGGCCCCGTGTCCCGTAGATGTCCCGTGTCCTGTTGTCCCCCCGTGTCCAGTAGATGTTGCCCCGTGTCCCGTAGATGTCCCGTGTCCAGTAGATGTGGTCGTCCCGTGTCCAGTAGATGTTGTCCCCCCGTGTCCAGCTGTCGTCTCCCCGCGTCCCGTAAGGCTTGCCCCGCGTCCCGTAAGTGTTGCCCCGCGTTCCTTGTCTGCTCCTATCATGTCCCCTGTCAGTTGTCCCGAGACCCCTCCCCGCCCCTCACCACCCAGACCTGCCCGTACCCCCCGTCGTCAGCCTTCGTCCTGTCCTCCTAAAACTCCTGCCCCACCCACTCACCCTGGTCTGTCCCCCATGAACTTTGTGGTCCCGCCTCCTCCCCTTCCCTGTTTGTTTTTTTTGATTTGTCACCCTAACCCTGCCGTCGTGTATTCATGTCTGCCTTTGTTATTATTTGTCATGTCTTGTTGGTTTGTGTCGGTGTCCCAGTCCGTCATGTCAGTCATGTCTCGTGTTTGATGTTCCCTTGAGGAGCGTCTGGTAGCCGCTCCTTAAGGGAGGGGTTCTGTCATGATTCTGCCCTCGTGTCCTTGATTTTTCCTAGTCTTGAGGCAGGATCATGACAGACCCGTGTTTTGTGTACAAGCACATGGCCTTGCCTTTGGGCCATGTGCTTGTGTTGTCTCGTTCCCTTGCCCCGCCCCCCTTGTAACCTAGTCGTGTCTTGATTGTCCCATCTGTGCCACCTGTCGTGTCTTGATTGTTCCCTAACATTTGTGTTTGTACCTCGTCTGAGATTATTCCACAGCTACGATTGTTCCTGAAGAAGTGTTTTGTATTACTGTGATTGTTTATTTGTAGTTAGTGTTCAGTGTCTTTGTTTGCCATGTTTATTGTGTTTTGCAGAATTATTTAGTGTCTTCCCTAGCCAGTGTTTTCCCCCTCGTGGGTTTTTGTTTTTCCCCTTTTTTGTAAATAAACCTGTTTGTGTTGTAAATCCTGTCTGTATTTGAGTTCCTCCCTACCAAACCCTGACATCAACAGGACGGGCTGGTTTTACCATTGGTGTAAAACGAATTCACCCATAAAGAATTGTAATATTTCATGTCTTTTGTCAGCCATGCTTTCTGTGCACTAGTGTGTCGTATCTGCGGTCCATCGCAGCACAGATCCATTGTTCCCCACATAAACCCCAATCTGTCTCTCAGCCTGGAGTCCTATCGCTTTTTAGTGTGGCTTGAGTTATTCATCCCATTGCAGGTCCTTGTGGGGTTTTCAGGGATTTAGTCATGCCTCTTTCTTTGTTGTGCTGAAGGATGTAGTTGGTTCATGTAAGGCCTTCCTCATCAAGTCGGCAACAAAGCTTCAATCGCCTTTGCGCTGAAAAATTGGAAATGAAAAAAAAAAAGTACACATAAAATGACACCCACTCACTGCAAACAACCGTCCCTCATTCTTTATCTTTGTTTTTTTTTTTTGTCTTTATAGCTATACTCTTCGAGTGGTTGGCAATGGGATTAAAGCCCAAGCTGAAAACCCAGAAGTCAAAGTGAAGGAGGCCGACCCGATGATCAGTCAAGTCATTGATAAACTGAAGCACGTCAATCAGGTGAGTCTGGCCAGGAGAAATACAGTCAAATATATAACGTGTTCCTTGATGTCCCACAAAATCCTGTTTCATGAGTTGCAGTGTTTTCATGCCAACAGATCAGAGCTGATCTAATTAGCTCTGCTCATGGATGCATGAAACAGTACGCTGTGTGAATAAAATGTGTTAACGTTAGTTTTTTTTTTTTTTTTTTTCTGTTGAAAATAGTTAAAGGATCTGAGAATCATAACATATGTTACAATTTTACATGATTTTTTCATATTTTAATATTATTGAAGGTTATAGTAATTTGTTGTGTTTCATAATTTTATTACTTAATTTTAAGAATTGTATAACTTATTTTTATGAGAAATTATGCATTGGTAACTAGCTGAAATGAAAAAGGTTTTTATTTTATTTTTTATTAATTAAAAGTTGTATATGTCTATGAATCAAATATGTATTTATATTTATATATTCATTATTATTATTTCTTTATGATTATAACCCTGGTCATAGGATATTTAAACCTGTGTCGCTGTTCTCTTTTTGCATCCAGTTCTGGTGTCCTTTAGATTGTGGTTTCACATCTAAACATCCATTTTTAATTCTTCTCTTATTTCTGAATTTTTAAATCATTGGCTACATTTACATTCATCCATATAATACGGTTAGGGCTTCACGGTGATTAAGCTGGAACCCACGTAAACAAAATACTGTGATTGTTAATGTGATTATGCTCATAATAACCACAGTAACCATAACCACACTATTGGTGTTTTAATCGCATTTCTTACACAAGTGCACCAGATTGATGGTGTGTTTTGCTCACGGAGGGAGTAACACACATGCACTGTTGGCAATGCGAGCAATATATGTAGCTGTTTATTTTAGAAATGTCATCCCTCGTATTACCTATTACAATAATCAGTCATAGGATTTCAAAGCAGCCTGTTTTATAAGCTCTAATGGACGGCGAATGCACCAGAAAAGAGAACTTGGACTAAACATTGTTCACATTTGTTTTAAGTATAAACTCAATGAATGTTGATGCATTCTTCAGGCAAAAAGACTTTATAAGTTGTTATTTTGCTTCTTGAAATAAAGGAATAGTTCACTCTAAAATGAAAATGTGTTGCTGATGTACTATTCCTCAGACTACCCGAGATGTAGATGAGTTTGTTTATTAAAGGTAACAGATTTGGAGAAATTTAGCATTACATCATTTGCTCCACAATGGATCCTCTGCAGTGAATGGGTGCCGTCAGAATGAACGTCCAGCAACTGATAAAAGCAGTACAATGTTTCAATTTGGGGTGAGCCATTGCTTTAATTGAAAGGGAAAACTAATATTTCTTTGTTGAAGCATGAATTATTTTTTTTTTCCGAAATCATTAAAAATATATATTTTTTACAGTGCATCTAAATTACTTACATTTACATTTGGCAGATGCTTTTATTCAAAGTGACCCACACTGCATTCTGTACATTTATACAGTTCATGCATTCCCTGGGAATTGAACCCGTGACCCTAGCGTTGCTATAGTCAGCAACACCAAGGTCATGGATTTGAATCCTGGAAAAATGCGTGTTCTGATAAATTATACACCTTGAATACAATGCAGATTGCTAGCTACCAGCATCTGCCAAATGCATAAATGCAAATATATTATATTATATATTATATATATATTCACTTTTTTATGATGAATGTTATTTGCACATTTCCGTATTTGATTCTCAATTATTATTTCAAAGCTGTATGTGAAAAACTCCACTCGACTTTTGTATGGATGAATAAACATCACCGTCTAACCTCCACAGCCAAAAGTACTGAGCTTCCCTGAACAAACAAACGTCTGTGTTGATTTGATAATTATTGTCATCACTATCAGTTTGGAGGATCGTAAAAGCTCAAACGCTGACTCACGCTTGAATGTTTTGCTTTAATTAATATGATTGAAGGCAAATTAGTTTATGCTTCTTTTCATATCCCTCTGTTTTGCAAAATAACACGTCACAGCGGAACACTTAGAGACCAGAAAATCAATGGATACATATTTAAAAATCCATTTTAAGCCTTAACACTCTTGCGTTTATTCTATCCCTGTACCACCCGCTGGCCGAATCAATGTTGTTTTACCCTCCTGAAGCAACAGCGTCAGGCTGATGCTGCTGTCCTGCCTGCTGGAATAGATTGTGTTTCTTCCCTCCATGCTGGATGTGCTTCAAGACAAAAACAGACAGATCTTGATCTATCAGAAGAAGTCTGGCATGTTCTGATCTTGAGAAACATTTCGTACAAAGTGTTATCATCTCTTTTGCTTTTCATATGTATTTTTGGGAACACACGTTTATCCATTTCAAAAACCTGGCCTATATGATGTTCTAGTGGATTTTTATACATTTTCCATGATGGGGAAAAAATATCCAGAATGCATTTTAGGAACTTTTGTTTAAGTTATAGTTATTTTAGTGCAATAAAATAAAATGACAATTTGAATTTCATCATGATTCATCAGTTTTCCATTCTCAGAATCACTCAAAAGTGAATTAATAAACTTTCTCTAATACTTTACTGATGCCTTTGTTAAATTGATTTCATAAAATGTTGTTTGCCGCAGCAAAGTGCCTTGCAGGTCAAGATTTCAACTGATATATATATATATATATATATATATATATATATATATATATATATTAAAATGTTTTCAAGATACTGAAAAAGAAAATGTGTCAGGGCATAGCAAAACTTCTCCAGGCTCCCAAAAAACCCTCAGACTCCAGAAGGTTAATGTACTACTGTGTTTTATATTCTGCAGATAGATAAGTCATAGGCCTGTTCTATTCTGGATATTCTCGATAGTACATCTCAAAATTGGGAAGATTGCAATTCAGATTGTGTATCGTGATCGTGTGATATTAAATCATGATATGATATTTTGCCCACCCCTGGATAAAGGCAAAGTATTTTTACATTAAAAAATTGCACACCTCTATGACATTAGAGCAAAATTACATCTGCTTTAAGTATCAGCTCTTTCTTGTCTCAATATTTCTCATGATCAAGGACATCTCACCATATCTTGATGGTAGCAAGGTGTTGATGGGGAAAATGTAGGAGAGAGATTGAAAGAGATTTTAAGAGAAAGCATTTCAGACGTTTTATCACAGCAGGTTCACTTCAGTCTTTCTGCCTGGAGCTACAATCATTTTATGGGCTGGTGCCACTGTTATCTATGATAACACGACAAAGTGTACTCCTTAATGACGATGAACACTGGAACACAGAGAGGACATTTACTGGGAATCTCAGCGTGAAGCCACTGGTCCGCTGACTGATCCAGCAGGACACGATATTCAGAGCAATCAGAGAAACCTCCTTCTGATGAGGAAATGGCCCGATCGGTGGGGGTATGATTACTTTTTTAAGTGTGATGATATCCAATTATGGGCTAGTGGAACATTTTGATCAGGTGTTAGGAATTAAACTGTTGAATTGGACACTTTCAGACTCTTACTAGAATTTGTACCTTTGACCAAAAGAAAAACTCGTTCAATAGAGCAGTGTGAGCTGTCTTCAGAAGATCAATCATAGTGTGACAAGAGTAAAGTGCGGATAACATGCCACTTTAATGTGTGCTGAATGCTCCTGATTATATTGATATCGATACATTTTTAACATGGTTGTACATAGGGTTATTTCAATAACAAAATGGAATAAAATATTTAAATGAAATAAAATATTTAAAAAGATCAAATGAAAATTAAGTTGCCAAGGCAACAATATTATTTTTAATGTAGTTCAACTTGATGTAATAACTAAAACTAAGCTCTCTGTCAGTGGTGGACTCGGCCTGACGCTCCATGCAGCAGGGAGATGGTGGGCTGGGCTCTGGGTCAGGAGTGACACAAAGGTGGGGAAACTCGCTCGAGTGCCTTCCTTGGACGACAGTGCTCTGTACGCCAAGTTTAGGCTGACATCATAGAACGGACAGAGCATGTCATCCGGTTAGCTGAAGAAGCTGGCAAGGACCATGAACAGTCTGGTGTGGCCCTTGAGTGATCTTTCACCCTGCTCCAGCAGGAGGAAGAGGTATTCTGGGTGAAGGATGCGATCCATATTTTACAATATGGCGACAAATACACCAAAAAAAAAAAAAAAGTTATTCGTCAGTTCTTCTGTTACAGTAGCCTACTGTTAGGAGCAAAGAATGAGGAAACAAGAAATTTCATACAGAACGGTCTTTAATAATACACTGGAGTACAACAACGTTCATGAACAACACAAACAGACTGCACAGACTCAAACTTAAGTACAGGGGATGACTAACAAACACAGGTGTACTAAATGACTAATTAAACTAAACGAGGACAGGAAAAAGACCATATAAGGAAACCCAGGAACAGAAATGAGCAAAACACAACATAGAACAGTCCAGGGGCCTGCTCTTCGTACGTCGCTTATTACATCCGAGATCAAATGACACATCCAAGATGATATCATCGTGCTAATCATGATCCGGCTAATTGGGTTCTTCGAACACACCTGTTGTGTATGATTAGTATCGCTGGATTGAGTTATCTGAGATAATTGCGCGTTCATGTGTTGGTTTAAAAGGGGATATGTATCGAAACTCGAAACCATGATCAGCAGTGCAGCGATTGGCTGGTGGCAAGACTGCAATGTAATGACGTCATATAATTTAAAACGACACCTGACGAAAAACTTGACAAATTTCTGGACTTTTATAAGGAAACAGCCAAGCAAACAAAACTACATAAATGTTATAATAGATACATGAAACAGATAATAGATACATGTTTTTATTTTATTAGAATTTTTTTCATGATTCCCAATTATTTAGATTCACAATATATAATAGTTGTGCAGTCTTTACATTTTTATTTCAATGTAGAAATTATCTATTCATTTAATTTTATATTTGGACAGATTCGTTATGTGACAGCATTAAAGAAAGTTTCTTAAGGGTCAATATCATGTTATCTGCATCTCCTGCACTCCATCAAGCCACTCTTATAATAGCAGTCATCACTCAAAATAATGCACCACTTTATTATCTGTATAGCATGTGTGTAATACTCTAATACAATTATGAAGTAATAATTTTTATGACAAATAAATATTTCAGTGAGTAAAACTGGCTGTCTATAGTAGGCTGTTATGGACTACACAGCATTTTTATATTATTTTTAAATATTTTTTTTTATTATTATTATTATTTTAAATTATTGTCCCTGGATCAGTACGATACTCTTGTAATAAAGTAGCAGTGGTAGCAGACATATTTTGAGTATCAGTTCTGGTTGAAAAGAAGCGATCTAATCCTGTTTACATGAAATAAGCCTGCTCCCGAGCTCCGGGATGAGCTTCGAAGAACCAAACGATCCAAGATCACGCCAAATCGTCAACATTCAAATCCAGCTAACTGAGTTTACCATGAAATGGTAAAAATCAAAAGTACCATGGTACTTTTTGTTTGTAAGGGAAAAAACTGTTAAAAATATATCATGGTACTACTGTGGTATTTTGGACATTTACCACAATATTACTATGGTATGTTTGGAAGTACTTTGTATTGAGTGCCAGTAGTAAACCTTTTCTATGACATTGTAAATATCAAAATAACCATAATATTACCACAGTACTCTATTATATGTAAATACATAGCTTTATAAATTGTAAAAGTAGTACAGTGATGATGTTGGTATAACCCCAGTACTTTTTGTAAGGGAAAAAGAAACCTTACCAAAAAGAAACCATTGGAAATATTTTCAGCTTTTTATGAATATCATGGCACGTCACAAAAAAAGGGGGGGGGGGAGAATAATAAAAATTAATAATAATAGTTTTTATGGCACAAAAAAAAAAAAACAAAAAAAAAAAACATAAAATCATATTAGCATTGTAGCATGTTTGGTACTTGTTTGACTCCAAACTGAAACTCCAGGAAGAATCACAGTGAATCAATGCAGTGTGAATGCAATTGGATAATGGTGTTATTATTCTGAGCTAACCATAACCCATGATCCCGAGCAGCCCAAAGCCAACACAAGCTCTCAGTACAACTTGCCTGTGGCAGAAAGCCACCCTGCAGCTTCAGTTTGCCCAGAGCACCAGGCTAATGAGCTTCTCTCCTTGAGCAGATTTAGGAAAAGATACCCATTGCCTCTTTTTCAACCCATGAATCCTTCAAACATTTTATTGTAAAGCAGGGCTTTAGTTCTGGTACATGAGGAGTCAGTTCAGCATGAATGCTTTACCTTCTTTGTCCAATAATTACTTTCCCGTTTCAAGTCTAGCATCTGAATATGATAAATCAGACCTATAAGCATGAAATAAACCCAATATTGTTTATTAATAAAAATGTATATTCGGACAAAAGGTTGCATATGCACAAGCCCACTGAACTGTGGTGGTCATGAAGGTGCACCTCTGTTGTGAATGCACTCTTCCCATAGGTGCTTAAACACGGCTGCACCAAGATTCCGTAACATTTAACAGTAATGTTCTCATTACATTATGGCAGACTTGCCCTGCACATGTTGCACTTCACTCTATGTAACTGTTTGAAGTGATTACAATAATATTCCAAGCAATTTAAAACCATCATGGCAAACAATGCACATCTGAAGTGTCTCTGCAGGAAATAATGCATTACTTATCGGCTTTAATATATTGGCAAAAAATTATCGCTTCAATAACTGTATCGGCCAATACCAGTTTAGTGGTCGATATATATTGTGCATCCATAATCAGTATGAACACATGATACAGTATTTCAACATTTACTACAAATTTAACTGCACAAACTATGTAGGCTACAACTTCAACTTGGGAAAAGAAGTGACGGGATTTAGGTTGTCCTGGAAGTGAGGAGTTGTTGGAAAACAACGTCGATCACTTCAGATGAGCTCAGCCCTGGTAAATTTGGCCCATCCTTGGAATGAGTTTTCCTTGTCTGGCTGACAATGTCAGATTCTCCTGTTTCTGTCCCGTCTTCCCGGATACATTTGTGGAGACCATTTTTCCCTCGGTGAGAGGAGTCTTTGCATGCAGCGGATAGAGTCCAAAGGATTATACATTTATTAGTCTGCCAAGACTTTCAGGCCATGGTGGAGGACTTGTTTAGAAAACTTTTTTTTTTTTTTTGCCGGACAGTAAATGTTGGGCGTTTTTTCTTATTTTGAATTTCAAGTGATTCAAATTGGTTGTACAGATCCCTGTTATTGTATTTGAATTTATAGCCCTCCTGGCCCGAGGAGCTCATTCTTAGATGATTTTACTGATTTATTTTTATTTTTAATTTTTATCATCTATTCTTAAGCTCACTAGAATTGTGATTGTTGGTGACTTCAGAATGCATATTGATGATGTTTCTGATAAATTTGCAACTGATTTTTATAAATATAACAGACTTTTAATCTCATCCCATATGTTAGCGGTCCTACTCATATAAGAAGGCATGATCTAGATCTTGTTTTCAGCTTTGGTTTAAATATTGGTTCTGTTTTGTTCGAGGATATTTTTTATTTCAGATCATAATTGTATTCCATTTAATTTATTTTGTGATGTAGATTCACCATCCTGTAGTCAAGCAATTAATTCTCGCATCCTGAATAATCTTTCTGCAGAAAAAAAATTTCTGTTTTGATAATTCGTCCATTAATGTCAAATAGTAGCGTTGATGTTCAAGAACAATCTTTTAATGAGCATTGCCTTTCAATATTGGATGAAGTTGTTCCAGCTAAATCTAGAGCAGCTCATCTGATAAATTCCATCCCTTGAATCAGTGATACTATCCGCTCTTTTAAATGTATTTTTTATAAAACCGAGCTTCTGTGGAAATCTACTCGACTACTAGTTCACTATCAGCTTTTAAAATAACTGTTAATGGATTTTAATAATGAGATTAAGGATGCCAGATTTAAGAATTTATCTAATCTTATATCTAGCAGCAGACATAATACCAAAATTTGTTTGACACCATGCATAACATGTTATCCTCCATCTCCTGCGATTTAAAATCTCTTCAGTTTATGAGTGCAACAGTTTAGTCTCCTTGTCCGGGGATAAGATAACCAAATTTGCAAAATAATATTACTCTTTCTCCTTTACTTCAAATACCTTGTGTCTCCAGGCCAGTAAACCTGGAGAATGTTTCCCCAGTAACACTTGATGACCTCACTAAAGTAGTTAGTTCTATGAAAACTTCTTCTAGTTCTTTGGATGTGGTACCCACTGCCTTGTTTAAAAATGTTATTGACAAGATTGGTCCCTGTGTGCTATCTATAATTAGTAATTCATTATTCATTAAGTTCCAGTTTATTTGAAACATGCTGTTGTTCAGCCTATACTAAAGAAAAAAAATCTTGATCCATCTTTATCTCAAAATTATAGACCTATTTCTAAGTTACCTTTTATTGCTAAGGTCCTGGAAAAAGTGGTTTAAAATCAACTCTCAGCTGTTTTAGATGGTTATAATGTGTTTGATAAATTCCAATCTGGCTTTCGTTGTATGCACTCAACTGAAACTGCTCTTCTTAGAGATTGAAATGATATGTTAATGCAAGCTGATGCGTGAGAATGCTCTTCACTGGTTTTATTGGATCTTACTGCTTCTTTTGATACAGTTGATCACTGTATATTAGTTGAGAGGATTAGACAGCAGGATGGTATCTCTGGAACAGCTTTAAATTAGTTTTCATCATACTTATCAGACAGGTCTTTCTAAGTAAGAATTCTATATTATTCCTCAACAACAGCACCGGTATCCTGTGGTGCTCCCCAGGGTTCCGTTTTGGCCCCATTGCTTTTTTCTTTGTATTTGATGCCTCTTGGGAAACTGATAAGTAATTTTGAAGGCATTCACTATCATTGCTATGCATATGATATTCAGCTGTATATGTTTCTTTTAAATCTCATGAAATTACAAAAAGTGTCTACTCTTTTAAATTGTATAAACTCTATTAAAGTCTGGATGGCAAATAATTACTTAAGAATTACAGAAGTACTTATCTCGGCTCCTGCTGGTATTCTCTGAAAGGGATGGAAAATCTTGGTCCTTTATCACATTCTGTTAAATCTACCCTTCGTAATTTAGGTGTTCATATGGGACAAGCCTTCAGTCTTGATCAACATGTGAATTATTTGGTTCATAATTGTTTTTATCAGTTGAGATAAATCACAAAATTGAGGCCAGTTGTGTCCACAGCAGAGATGGAAATTATAATACATGCATTTATTTCCTTTCGCCGTGATTATTGTAACTCTCTTTTTACTTGTTTTAATAATTCATCCCTGAAACATTCACAAGTGGTTCAAAATGCTGCTGCTAAGCTTTTAACCAAGTCATTAGAAGTCAGTTTTCTATACATACATACATATACATGCACTATCATTTGTAAAGTATTTATTTACAAATAAAAAAAGCTCCTGTGCAAAACTAAACTTGTAGTTAGGCACTGGTTTGGTACATAAAAAAAGTCATTTTCATGCTGTGCAGGGCCCCACCACCCCTCTCAAATCAACGTAAATGGTACGACCCGCAGTTCAGGTGCTTCTGCTGCGGACCTGCGGTGAATCAGTTAATGAGACAGGAGCTGGAGTTAGGAAGGAGCTAGGAAGACAGGGGAAGAGTCATGTCTATCCTTAAGAAAGGAAAATCAGGGGCTCAAAAAGGAAAAGAAGATTAAAGAGAGAAAGGCAAATGGGGGCAAGCAGTTGCTCACTCAGTTTTTTTAAAAGAAAGGTGAGCTCCAAATGCTTCATCGAGCACTGTCATTTTTTTTACATAAATATCTACTCTTGGAGGAGTTCTACCCAGAGTCAGAAGTTTACATGAAAACACTGTATAGTTCCCTCCATTGTCAAAATTTAACACCTGCAAAAACACAGATCGTTAGCTCCTATTTTACCGAATTGTTATGCAAATTAGCTCACGCACGTTCTTACATTAAGTACAGGATTGTTCTCAGTTTAATGCACATCTTAATGATTGAAAATGACTTATTTTAAAACGTAATTCAAAGACTGAATGTCTAGTTTGGTGGTTATTCCATAGTCTGCATTTATTTTAAACAGACAAATAATCAGCAATTAACTTGTACTTAGCGTACACTTAAAAAAAGGTATTGTGACAATAAATGAAATTTTAGCAACCATTTGAAGCCATATATTTCAGTTTCAGACCCTGCAGCAACAGGCCCCTCATCATGGCCAGATGAAAGCAGTGACAGTGAGGTTTATGTGACAGTGAGACTCACTTAGTAATTAGTAATTAAGTGTTAAGAGGAAATAAGCAAAATGGGTACATTGTTATTGTACACATTTAAACTTTAAAGGGATAGTTCACCCAAAAATGACAATTGTCATAATTTACTCTCCCTCAAGTTGTTCCAAACCTCTATGATTTCCTTTCTTCTCTTAAACACAAAAGAAGATATTTTAAAGAAGGTTGGTAATTAAACAGTTGATGGTCCCCATTGACTTCCATAGTATTTTTTTTCCTACTATGGAAGTCAATGGGGTCCATCAGACGTTTGGTTAACGACTTTCTTCAAAATATCCCACCCATTGGTATCACTATGGTATTTGGTACGGGGGCCCAGCAAGATTGTTTGTACCCAGGGCCCAAAATTTGGTGCTACGCCCCTGAGCGTAGCAGATCTGTTCCACCAAAACCAATCACATTAATATCATTAATATCAACTTTCCAAGACTTGTAATGACAGAACTGTAATCAATCAACCTATTGTTTTTTTCTCTAACACTATTTACTTGCATTTGCTCCCCAAATATAACCTCTTGCTACCTATTTGTCAAATGACTTCTTTAATGTGAAATATTTCAAGGTAAAATAGATTATTCAACAAAATAATGTTGGAATTGATTTGAAACCTGCTTTGATGTGATTAATAATATTATTATTATTTTAAGCAGTTCCATTTTGCAGCACTAATGGTGCAGAAATTACATTTCGGCTATAAAAATAGTTTTGCCCAGCAGTTTTGTGTGTGTGTGTGTGTTACTTTTGAATTTTGCAGTGAATCACCATGCAAGTCATACCCTTCTCTGTCTGTATATGTCTGTATTTCTTCTCGCCTGTCTGCATCTCGTTCTTTGTGTCTCAGTTCCTTTCTGAGACTGTCTCTCTTTCTCTCATGTTCTGCCTCTTATTCTCTCTCGAATCCCTTTCGTTTATGAAACGGGGAAACTTCATACATGCATATGGGAGCTCTTCATTCCTTGGAGGACTTGAATACATTGAGTATGATCTGCATCTTTCAGCACATCTTAATTTAGCATTTTGGAGCTCATCTGCGACTCAGACTTCCCAGCAGGCTGAGCAGAGGCTGAGGTAATCTCTGTTGACCTGTGCTGGCACTGCGGCCTGATCCACACCATCTGTGATGTGTCACTGCATCAGATCCATAGAGCTCTATGTCATTTAGGTACATCAGATATATGCATGCAAGTGTGTTTGCTCTCAAGGGCTGTAGCTCATACTGTGCTGCAAGGGATCAAATAATGATGTGTGAGATGTCATCTGTGGTTCTGTGTGTATCTGAGTGTATATATCTCATTTAAGATGAGCTGTAATTATTCAGCAATTATCAGTTTCTCCAGATCTGCTTAGTATGAAGTAATATAAGATGAACCCACTGTTGTTATTTCATGATATAACAAAGCATAACATTAGTAGATTACAAACAGTAGCAAAAAACTGATATTTAATTTAACTTAATTATTTTCAAGCATTCTGTCAGTATTTTTAGTTAAATTTGGAACTGCTTACTAACCTTACTATGTTTTTACCGTATCTTTCTGTGGCAGGAACAGAATAGTAGTATGCTAATAAGCAGTTCAGAATTAAAACAAAAAAAAATTGTTATTCGTTTTATTTATTTATTGTATTTTTTTTATGCATTAGTTTAATTAATGATTAAATGACTCACTAGCTACTGGTGTAACAATGTAGCTTTTAGAAAGAAGGACAAAAAAAAAAAAAAAATCTTCACCACTAATGTACAGATATATAAATATTACTTATATACATCACTTTCAGGAGGAGAAAAAATATAGAGCATTTTTTTTCTTCTGGAGACTGTCCAAAAAATGAGTTCAACAAAGTTAGAGCTGTCAGGAAACTCGGACAAGTGGGCCTGCCTATAACTACTCTAATTTATATGGACATTGAAATGGTAACCAATCAATTTCTCACATTCGAATGACTCAGAATCTTGCCCCTGTGTGGAACCATCAATTTAACTCAAGCCTTTGTCAAAGACGCCTTCTGAGAACTCACTATTCAGCACAATTCAACACTATTCGGAGATTCCTCTTGGCTAAGTGGCATCAGTATGAGGTCACATGATCAGTTTTGCAGTATTACGACCTTAGTGTTCAAATCTGACTTCAGTTAGAGCTTTGCTTCTGTTCATGCAAATTTAAATATTCAGTTAAGTTCCAAAAGTCTGACATACTTTTGTTTTCTTAAGGCTGGAATACACTACTTTACAAAGTTTATGCTAGCTGCCGAAATTCAAAGCCAGTCTGCATATTTAAGTTGAATGATTTTTTTTTTTTTTTTTTTTTTTTTTTGCTTCAAACGATGAATCCATCCAGTCGGAGGAGATCAAACATCCCTGTGTTTGAATAAATATTTTAAGAGAATGATTCATTCTATAAGTCTCTTAGTAGAGTTTTGGACACTTGCTGAATTAAGGATAGCATACTAACATACTACTCTCTCTATTTTTTGACATATAATAATTAAAGTTTATTTTAAATAAACGTTCTTTTGAACTTTGTTTGTGAAAGAATCCTGAAAAAAAAAACATGATTTCCATAAAAACATTAAGCAGCTTGGCTGTTTTTTAACCTTGATAATAATAATAAATGGTCTTTGAGCAGCAGAAAATTCAGCTTTTCCAGAATATATTTAAATAGAAAACTTTTAATTTAACAATATTTTTACTGTACTTTAACTCTAACTTTAACTGCCATTGACGAGTTATCTAATCATTTAGAAGACAACACTTCCCCACCATTGACAAGTTTTTACGACTTTTTGTGTTTTCACTGTTATACCCGAGTGTATAAAGTCGTAAAACACTTTTACACATCTTCTGAAGAAAATCTCCTCCCCAACAAAAACACACGTGAGCAGGACAGAGAAACAAGCATTATATTAAAAATAATGAGATCATCAGCAATAGACAGCATATAAATGAAAACTGCATAATGTTAAAGAGTAAAATGTTTCTCCAGGAAGTGGTACATGTCTGTGAAAGCTTTGGAAGTATTGATGGAGCGATTTACTGGATTTTTGCTTTGATAATCATACTAAATATTATCCAGATGTAGTTTTTGACAAAAATCTTATTTTCTCAGCTTTTTTCTAAAAATGTGGCACTTTTATGAAACCTACCTATATTCAAGCGTTGATAAAAATAATAATAATGCTTTATAGGTGCAATGTGTAATATTTACAACAATCTGTTTACATAAATGCAATATAATATACATAACTATGTTTTCAGAGGTGTATAAAGACCTTACTTAATGGACATTTATGTTTTTATTACCTTAGATTGAGCAATTTATATCTACATACACCACGGGTCCCCTTGAATGGAAGTCGGCACCATGTTTCTACAGTAGCCCTAAATGGACAAAATGCTCTACAGAGTGCGTTTCGTCACTTTTTTGTTCTTGCGAATAAAACACTGAAACAATGATGAACAAGTACATTTACCCTCTGAGGTCTATGGGGTTTTGAGGGCCTAGAGAAGTTTTGACATGCCCTGACTTTAGTGTTTTTTTTTTCAGTTGCTTCTATACATATACATGGCTAAAATCTGAAAACACTGTATTCAGTACAAACAGGGCTACAATAATATGTAAATAGCATGTATATACAGGATTTTTCACTTAACAACGTTTATGCATGGTTAGTGTAAAACTAAAAACTAAAAAAGTCACAGTAAAAGTTCATAAAAAAACATACAGAATATTTGTTCACAAGACTGCCAAACATGGAGCTTGTAGCCTAGAATGTTTGATTCAAAATTATGTGAAAATCATCTTGTTTACAATAACATGATTTAAATTTTCTAAGACACTTTTTGTTTGTAAAGGGCATATTGTGATTTACACCTTAGAAGACAAAGGCCCGCATAATGAGCTGCATAATGAGCCTTTCAGTCAGGTGTGTGACTGAGAGGGAAGAGTTACAAGAAAGAATGTGAGGACAAAATAAATGTATATATTTTTATGTTTGTAGTTTATTTTCAATATATTTAATTATCCCACAAAATAATTTGAGATTAACTTCCAAGTGTAGTTAAACAACTTATTAAGAACATTCAAGGCTGACTTTCAAAGCTGAATTTTTAGTAATTACTCCAGTCACACAATCCTTCAGAAATCCTTCTAATATTCTGATGTTTTATTAAAAAAAATTATATGTGTGTATATGGCTATATGGCTGAAATTATGGTATAAGTGTTATGCTAAAACATCTTGCGGACCGGGAACCGCCGGCCTGTTTACTGGTCGCTGGTTGCCCTCCGGCGTGCGTTGCTCCTGGACCACCCTTCGGGGAAAAGGCGGCGCACGCTGCCCAACCTCTCTGTGTTGGGTGGCCTCCGCCAGCTCGATGGCCTCGACCAGCTCGTCGATGTTGGATGGGTTCCGCATGCCGGCTGCCTGACAAAGCGGGCAGGGAAGGACTCGGAGGAGGCGGTCAACCACTACGCACTCGTATGCCCATTGTGCCTCTCCCGTTAAAGAGTGGTGCCATGATCTGTGCCCACTCCTCCTTGGGCCACGCCTCCCACGCAGCAATGGTTTTCGAACATCTGGAGATATATCGGTGCATCATCATGTGTCGTCATTTTCGGCAGCAACTGCTGGTCAGTGGCAATGAGGAGCACGGCGAGCTCATGTTCGGTGTCCCCTTGCCGGGAGGCCATGTGCTCCATAAATTGCTGAAAAAAGAAAAAGAAAAACGTCTTCTTCTTGTGGTGCGCTGGGCTGTTCTGTGTGGGTCCGTGTTTTCCCTGTGCGGTGGGGCTGGCGGTCACACACTGCTTTCTGTGGAAACAACAGAAGACAGGGGTTAGCCGAGTCGATATCTCTCACCTCTGTGTTCGTTTGCTGGGCAGGTGTGACTGCTCGGTTTCCAGGGTGACGCTGATGAGAGCTCGGGGCACTTGTCACAATGTATACTGACTCCAAGCTTTTGAATGGTATAGTGTATACTGTTGAACTTGGAGTAAGAATGGATGCTGAAAATTTAGCTTTGATCACAGGAATAAATTACATTTTAAAATATATTCAAATAGAAAGCAGTTACTTTAAATAGTAAAAATATTGAACAATTTTACTGCTTTAGCAAACTGGTATTGTGTCATGTTGAAATATATAAATGAACATCACATAACTAGCATTTCCTAAGGGTATATTGTTTATGTGCTCTTAAACTAAATGATAAACTACATTATTAAACCTTATTTTGATGGTCACTGATAATAGTAGTATCATAATGTACTTCAAGACTTACTCATGTTTATGATCTCTGCTGGATTAAGCGCTTTATTCAGTTTTTTTTCTGTTAAAGAGATTTTTGCGCAGGTTCTGGCGTTGGCATGGTTTTATAAATCTGCAAACTTTTGGCCGTACACAAAATCTAGGTGTATTGCATATTCAAATATTCATAGAGCAAAATATACTGGAGTCCATTAAATTTGAGGGAAAATCATCAAAATTGCTGGCAGTGGCTGGTAAGTTTTTTCAAAAACGCAGGCAGGGAAAGAGTTAAATTAAATTACATAAAACATTCTTACCAACCCCATTCAATACTATAGGTTTTTCTGATTATTGAAATTATTGTACGTGCACTCCAATTTTGCATTTATTCATTTTGTAGATGTTTTCCCCCTTATTTCCTTATCTCTGCATTACAACCATTTATTAGCACATCTTATGTTCGCAGATCATCATAACAGTTCATCAGCTCTTTCCCGTTAGTGTTCCTGCATAGAAAAACCGTCAACCTTCCATCATCCACAGGTTGAATTATTTACCATTCATTGACATACAGCCTCGCCAGCCTGTTTGTTGGTTAATTATTGATGACTGCCCATTCCGGGTTCAAAGCCTTAATAGTAAAAACATGTCTCACTCTTCCACAGTCACTCAATGCAAATCCAAACAAATCTTAATTTGTGATATGCCTCACGTTGTTCATTGCACACAGAGAAAAGCAATTAAGATGTCAGAGCATTTCAGGCTGGAAGTGTGAGACTGTGCAAGATTCATCAAGCTAGCAAGTGGAAAAGCCTGTAGGAGCACTTCCTGAGGCTGGGGTCAAAGGTCACATGAGGGTTCTTAAGCCTGCGTTGAGCCAGGTGCTTGTGGATGTTTGAATGATTACTGCGGGTTTAACAAGGTCACCCTCCAATCAAATTGATTGAGAGTTAATTTCAGATCTCACACTCTTGATTTTTCTGTGAAATTCCAGCAGCTTCTTTGTTTGCTTTGTGTTGGTTTCTATGGAGACGCCAGTACATGTGTCATGCAATGGAGACCTGACTAAAGACTGTGTTTAAAGGAAAAACTTCAGTAAACATTACAGACACTGTTGTTCATTTGGCTGAAATTATGGTATAAGTGTTCAATCTATTGTTCTATCTGTGCATAATTTGTCCCCCATCAAGGAATTCAAGCATTGTCTAAACACTTTGGGATCGCCTCTGGGTGACCATGCTCTAAAGCACATGTGGAATCAATCCAATTGAGAAGCAAGACGTCATTAGTGGGGTGACAGGAAGCCTAAAAGTACACCTGGCACAGCGCATATTAGCTTTTGCTCTTCAGCAAGCGAGTTGTGGTGTGTGTATGTGTTTGCTCAAGCAGTCAGAAAAACCTTGAGGCCCCAAGTCTTCCCCCCACGCCAGTCAGAACAATGCCTGCCTTGGTGGGGAAAGCTTTTACGGCAGCAGGTCTGGCCAGTGCATGTCTGCACACCATGGTGGTGTTATAGTCGTACCAGGCTGTGGCGAGTGGGGTGGGGCCGAGAGGCGTGGGAACGAGGAGTGAGGCCAGGTGTAGTGATTGGAGATGAGCTACACCTGCGCCCCACCGCCAGTATCGAGTCCCACGTAGGAGATGGAAGGATATAAAACTGGAGCCATTATTGAGAGCCATTTCTACAGAAGCAGCGTCTGGATTGGGCTCCTGATCTTCTGAAGAGCCCTCAGATTGTTTCTCAGAGTCCACTCTCATTACGGAGTCATTGTCGACTTCCTTCTTTGCATCTATAAGATCAACAAATGGTTTGCCATGTTTTAGCTCAATTGTGGCTTCTCTGTCCTTGTTTTTGTATCGTGAATGATCTTCGTTCTGCGATGCGCTCTCTTCACTGCCAGCTGAAGAGTTCTGCCGCTTCTCCGACTACTTCTTGAAGCGTTTCTGGATTTTTCTGGGGCACCACACAAACTTGTCTTTGGGCTCAAAGTGCTGAAAGGCGTAGCGCACCAGCTTCCTGCGCTCACGCTTGTCCCGCACAGCAAACAGGAAGTAGTCGAGCACGCTGCGTTTAACGCTGCTGAGGGTCTTTCTGACGAGGGTCTCCTCCAGGAAGAAGCGCACCAGGGGGGCTTGGAAATGCTCAAAACCGAGCTCTCCCAGGCTCTTGAGTATCCTTGTGATTCGGAGATTATTGTGCATGTTTCTCTCTAGATTGGCGAATCGCTCCCTCCAGTTCTCGGCGCGCTTCACCTTCCCCCTTTCCCTGCTGAGCAGCTGTATGCTGTAGAAACCCAGCATGAGCTCATAGGAATCCAGAAGACGACTCTTAGCTTCATCGCTCTCCCTGAAGGCTTGGATTTCCTTTGTGGTGAGCTCTGCAGCCATGTAGTTGACCCCTGGCTCTCGCAGAGGAAAAAACCACTGAATGTAGGAGTGAACTCTCTCCAGCCTCTTGTAATCGGTTTTCCACTCGGTGTGAAACATCTCAATCGACACATCATCAGGTGATGATTTTATTTCATTGAGATAGAATTTTAAATTAGTCATTCTTTCTTCTGGACATTCCTCTTCACTGATGTTTGGATATCCGTGTCTGTAGTTCTGCATGTCCTTGGCCGCTCGGAGGTTTCTTGAGGAAGAGTTGGACCAGAATGCGGGCCGTGTTTTCTTGCTGCGGCCGGTGTTCTCCAGCTCGTCCCCGTCGCTCTCCGTGTACCGCGTTTCGGCACCACTGTAACGATAAAAACTTCCTATTCATTGGGAAGAAGGAGGCGGGAACCGGCGCACAATCAAAACATTTTAATAATTGAAAAATAAACACAAAACAGCACACCAGCCCCTCACGGACGACTGGTGCGCTCAAAATAAAAAGCAAACATAAAATAATGTCCCAGGCCTGGTCCTCTCTCGTCCTTCACTATAGTCGCTCCAGTTTTATATCCTTCCATCTCCTACGTGGGACTCGATACTGGCGGTGGGGCGCAGGTGTAGCTCATCTCCAATCACTACACCTGGCCTCACTCCTCGTTCCCACGCCTCTCGGCCCCGCCCCACTCGCCACATACCCCCATCGCCCCTCGCAGGCCGGGGAGTACCCTCGAGACTGCGCTCTACCCCCCCCCCCCTTCCCTCCGGGGGGGACCGCTCACGGGGACCTGCGGGAACCTGGGGGTAGGACAGACGAGGCGAGAGAAAAGGAGATGGAAGGAGGAGCGACAGGGACGAGAGAGGGGAGAGAGAAAAAAAAAAAAAAAAATTCCGGTTCCCAGACGCACTGCTGCCCGGCCCTCCACCGGCTGGGTGATCTCCTCCGCGGTGCCCGGCGGTGGCACTGGACGGCCCTCGGCGGACGGCACGACACTCCTCCGCCACCCGGTGGACGGCGACGGCTCCTCCGATTTTGGGCAGCGGCAGGAGTCCCCCGTTCCCTGCCCCTCCGGATTCTATCACGGAGGCAGCAGGCTCCGGCCCCCTGGCAAAAGGCGCCGACTCCTCCGCTCCCTCACGGACGGCAGCCGCCCCTCCATATCGTGGGCGGCCGGCAGAGAGCTCGCCCGTCCCTGGCAACTCGCTCCAGCCCACCGCCTCGAGCGTCCATGGCGGCACATACTTCGCCTGCTCGAGGGCACTGCGGATTCACCACAGCGGCGAGGGATCTTCAGCAGCGCGTCCCTCCTTCTCCCGGGTTTCGGCACCACTGTAACGATAAAAACTTCCTATTCATCGGGAAGAAGGAGGCGGGAACCGGCGCACAATCAAAACATTTTAATAATTGAAAAATAAACACAAAACAGCACACCAGCCCCTCACGGACGACTGGTGCGCTCAAAATAAAAAGCAAACATAAAATAATGTCCCAGGCCTGGTCCTCTCTCGTCCTTCAATATAGTCGCTCCAGTTTTATATCCTTCCATCTCCTACGTGGGACTCGATATTGGCGGTGGGGCGCAGGTGTAGCTCATCTCCAATCACTACACCTGGCCTCACTCCTCGTTCCCACGCCTCTCGGCCCCGCCCCACAACATGCTTAAGGACCGGAGTGAGAGCAAAGGGGTAGATTCAGGTGGATGCTCATTTTGTCATGCTCATATGGTTACATATATAACCTGAGACATTATATTGTTTGTTCAACTGTTTCTTCTATCATTCATTCTATCATTCAATCTATTGTTCTATTTATCCATCTATTGTTCTGTTGCTTTATCTTATATATTATCTATTATATCTTATATTATATCTATGACCCTTCATGGTTTTTAGTGGTTTAACTATAAAACAACACGAAATGTAAGCAATTCAGTGTTGCAAAAATCTGGAAAAAATGGCTGTGAAATCCTAGCATGACTGAAAAGCTCATATTGACACCACAAAAACCACTGAACCTCATTCTGATTCTGTGCTCACATTCAATTTCTTTGTGAGGTTGACCCTTTAAATGTGACCCATATTCAGAATGTGTAAAACTAGCCAACTAATCAGTCGTAAGGAAGCCCAATATAATTAGACTGGTTTTGAGTTCAGCTGACCCCGATCGGGTGGTTTTCTCAGGAGGAGTTTGTATAAGATATGTTCTTTTGCTCAAAACATATATAAGGAGCACAACAAAATGCAACTGTTTTTATCCCCTGCTTCACTTCTTGGTTTATTTTGCGATAATGAGCCCCTTGCTGTGTATTATGTCCTTTACTTTGTGTGTGTGAGAGAGTATATGCCTCTATTTCGAAGAAAGCAAGCCTGTAAGATAAAAATAAAGCAACAACAAAGGAGGTGAAGAAGACACTACAAGCAATTTTAGAAAGAAATTCAGAAAAAGAAAAAGATCATGTTGAAGAAAAAGAGAAGGACAGATTTGGCAGGTCACGGCTGTCACAGGTGAGCAGAGTGAGCGATCTTTCTCTGGCTGCTTACCCCTGTTCATTTATTCTGGATCAATTTTATTGAGTTTCATCAAGTGAGCTGCCAGGGACGATTGCTTGGCACAGCCGGCTAGATGGCAGATGCTGGATTCTGATTGGCAGCTGGGCCGTTCCACAGACGTCCATGCTGACTGAACATTGGCTTTGGTTTGGGAGAGAGGTATCCAAAGTAGTGCAACTGAAGCAGCGATAACTAGGTCTTTACAGACCGCAATTGCTTCTCACAGAAGTAAGAACGGATAGAGATCAGAAAAAAACACACAAAATGAAAATGAGGATGTTGTACCATGATATTATCTCAGTATGGTCTTTACCATAATAGTATACCATGGCATTCATATTCATGGCAAATCATATTTCATAGACTGTACCAGTATATTAATATTAAAGGGGGGGGGGGGGTGAAATGCTATTTCATGCATACTGAGTTTTTTACACTGTTAAAGAGTTGGATTCCCATGCTAAACATGGACAAAGTTCCAAAAATACCTCTTCCGGTTTGTCACATGTTTCTGAAAGTTTTATTCGAGTATGGGTCTGTGTGACGTTAGATGGAGCGGAATTTCCTTATATGGGTCCTAAGGCACTTCTGCCAGAAGAGTGCGCGCTCCCGTATAGCAGAGCAGAGACATTCACTGAGAGAGACCGAATTGTCACAAAAGAAGTGTGTTTTTGGTTGCCAAGACAATCCTGCACAGATTACCAAAAAAAAAACAGCATTAAGGGACCAGTGGATGGAGTTTATTTTTACAGAGCATCAACGGAGTTGTGCAAGTGTTTTTGTTTGTTCCCTACATTTCGAAGATGCTTGTTTTACAAACAAGGCCCAGTTTGACGCCGGAATTGCACATCGTTTATTTCTTAAGGATAATGCAGTCCCAACGAAAAAGGGTCACGATCGTGTGTTGGAACCGCATGCGGTGAGTAAAACTGCTTCAAATATCTCTGTGTTGATAACTTAGCTATCACCGCGTAAGCACATCAAGTAAACAACATGCGATGTTGTCATCAAACTGCACTTTCCACATGTACAGCTTAAAAAAAAAAAAAAAAAAAAAAAAAAAAAAGACGACATAAAGTGGAACTTAGTCATTTTCCAAAACTGCTAAGCAAATATATACAGTTTCAGTACATACCACATAGAGACGTCGTTGCTGATGCTGCTCTTGTTCAATTTCAGCCTCTGGATCTGATTCTGGATCATAAATATACGCTGAATCTGAGTGTTAGCCATGGTTTGTTTTGGATGTTTTTTTCCTCACGGTAATGTCATAGCTTCCAAACGCTCTCAACGCAAAAGCCTACTCGCGCTCGTGATTCTTTAGCTCCGCCCACATGTCACGCCTCCAGCCACTCGTGTTTTTTTCTGGAAAAATCGGTACAGACTATCTTTCTCTTATGAATATAATAAAACTAAAGTCTTTTTGGAGTTATGAAGGATGCAGTACTACTCTATAGGTACTCAAGATTAGCAGGATATTGAGTGAAAACGAGCATTTCATCCCCCTTTAAGACAACCATATTAATGTAGTACCAACATGTTGAATGTTATTTAGGGGGGGGGGGGGGTGAAATGCAAGTAATTGAACAAGAGCAGCAGAATCAACGACTACAGCAGGACGTCTCTTTGTGGTATGTACTGAAACTGTATATATTTGCTTAGCGGTTTTGGAAAATGACTAAGTTCCACTTTATGTTGTCTTTTTTATTTTTTTTTTTTTTTTAAGGTGTACATTCGGAAAATGCAGTTTTATGCCAACATCGCATGTTGTTTACTTGATGTGCTTATGCACCGATAGCTAAGTTAACAAGACAGAGATATTTGAAGCAGTTTTACTCACCGCCTGCGGTTCCAACACACAATCGTGACCCTTTTTCGTTGGGACTGCATTATCCTAAAGAAATAAACGATGTGCAAATCCGGCGTCAAACTGGGCCTTGTTTGTAAAACAAGCATCTTCGAAATGCAGGGGAACAAACAAAAACACTTGCACAGCTCCGTTGATGCTCTGTAAAAATAAACTCCATCCACTGGTCCCTTAATGCTGTTTTTTTTTTTTTTTTAATGGGGTGGGGGGGTGGGGTGGTGGTAATCTGTGCAGGGTTGTCTTGCCCTGGCAACCAAAAACACACTTCCTTTGTGACATTTCGCTCTCGCTCTGATCAGTGAATGTCTCTGCTCTGCTATACGGGAGCGCGCACTCTTCTGGCAGAAGTGCCCTTAGGACCCATATAAGGAAATTCCGCTCCATCTAACGTCACACAGACCCATACTCGAAATTTTTTTTCCCAAACTTGTGACAAACCGGAAGAGGTATTTTTGGAACAAAAATACTCCTTCAAACGTACAACTTCATTTTTTAAACTTTGTCCATGTTTAGCATGGGAATCCAACTCTTTAACAGTATAATAATATTATATGATTATATAAATAATTATACTTAAATATTTATTATAAATATTAATACAAAATACATTTATAAATAGAATACAAAAATAACATTTATTGTTATATAAACATAATTACTAATATATTATTTTAATATATTTTTTATTAATTTCTAATACAAATACAGTGTTTCCCACAGGATTTTTTGAGACTTAATGAGATTAATTAGAAAAGTTACGATGTCAGGTTTGCGTTCACCATGGATCTGTTCTACTCTTTGAACTTTCACATACTGTAAACAACTGAATGGCAAAAAAAAAGCTGTTCTCATTTTTTCTGTTGTCATACATAAAACATATATAAATAGTGACTAAACATGACCTATTAATATCCAGGAGTAACTCTCACTTTACTCCTTAAATCCTGATTTATAAGAGCGACATTTTCTGATAAAATCAACATAGCTCTATACTAAAGAGCGACCATATGTGGAAGGTTTGGCTATATTTCTTTTTTGTTTTTTGCCTCATGCAGCACACTGCCTGTGTCTGAGTAACAAACTGCACATCAACAGGCGAACTATGTTCATGTTTATAAGCCCAAAAAGTCCGTAAGAGACTTGGAAGCTTGGAAACAGTTTTATACTCATTTACTGATGAGTCTGCTGCGGTACGGCCAGCTGAACACGCTGGTTCTCTGCCGCTCACTGCACAGAACAGAGACCGAGAAAAACGACACTGTGCTGGGGAAGTCAGACCAAATCTTACAACTGAACTGAACCATAGCTAAGGTTTATCCCAAAAAGTTGCTAGGTTTGTCAGTATGTACCTTTTATGGAAAAAAAAAATGCTAAAAGGATCTGAAAGTTGCAAAATATAGTGCTAAAGTCACACTCTTATGTGTGAGGTGTGGGAGCTGATGGCAGGGGGCGGCGGATATTTGTGGCGGTCAACATGGATATTGTGGTGGGCTGCCACAAATAAAGCAATGTATAGGGGAACCCTGAAATACCCTTTTAAATATTTTTGTGTACTGACCTCAAATATCATCTCGTTTGTGTGACCTAGTTTGAATTAACTGAATTTGAATTAATCACAGGACATAAGTTCACTCACACAAGGGCCTGCACGTAATTATAAAAAAATAAAAATAAACTTAATGACCTCAGTGTCTGAATTTCTCGCTGTTCACATTGGGATGCAGGCAGCTCTGTGAATGTTTATGTGCTTATTAGACTGCTGATGGTGATTTGTACACACTTTGGACACACTGACGGTCAATATGACCTTTTCTCTCAGGACTAGCACTGATGATGACTCTATGAGCCTAGAAGGTATGTTTGTTTGTGTCCCGTGAGGTAAATAAGGGCCAGACAGCTGTCTTCAGTCAGTCAGTACAACATGACCTTGTTTTTAGGACACAGGGAAAGCCATCTGGAGTCCTGCATGCCTTTAAACAACAAGATACTTTGATATAATGAATTTACCTTACATTTGTCCTTTCTCTTTGGAGTGTTACAAGCTCTTGGTTCATGAAGAAGATCTGTAAAGTTGCAAAGTCTCAAATCCAAAGAGATATTCTTTATCAAAGTTAAGACTCTGCCACACCCCCCTAAAATGGCTCGTTCTAACACGCCCCCACATGTCTATGTCACTATGTGGAAATATTTGCGTAATGCCACCCAAATGTTCACACTAAAAAGCCGTGGTTTCAGTAACCGCAGTTAATGTTGAAGCAGCCATGTCAGGGAGATGCTGTGTGTATCTAGGTGAAAGCAAAAGCACTTTATTTGGCCTTCCAAAAGCAGATGCATTAAGAAATCTTTAAGATTACATACAACAGAAAAGGAATGCATTTTATGGATGACCATTACATGAACCCAGGAGAGGAGGCAATTCCAACTTTGCTACGGCAATCTGGTGCTCTGAATCAACTTCTGTAAGTATGTTTTGTTATTAGTTTAGGTATTTGTTATTGACGGTTCAAATGCTGAGTTTAGCGTGTTGTGTGTGTGAGCGTGTGTGTGTGAGAGAGAGAGAGAGATGGGGTCACACAGTGGAGTCAGCTGTCTTAACCGTCCATGGCTTGTGTACTGCAAACACATACGAGCTTCATCACTGTGTCTGTCCCACCACTCTGTTCCCCTTTTGGGCTTGAACTGATGGTAAAACTAAAGACATTATTAACTGTATTTATATTTATTGGGAAAGATAAAGATTGCGATTATGGAAAGGGGCATTTTATTTTCTATGAGTGCTTGCTGTGTTAGACCAATCACCATGCACTGGGTCAGTTGGCCAATTAGAGCAGATTGCGCTTGTCAGAAGGCGGTACTTTATAGAAAACAACGTTTGAGAGAGGCGGGGCATAGAGGACCTACAATAATGTACAGTATTTGAAAAATAATGTGTTTTTTGAAGATTAAAGCATGTCAACATATTCTATTAACACAAAATACACAATATAACGATCTTTAAAAAATCATATGACCCCTTTAATTAAATAGTTTACTCTTATTTATTCACTAACATGACAGTATAACTTGTATTAATTTGTTTCCTCTCTGGAACGCAGTTGAAGAAATTTGGGATTTAAGGAAGATTAGGGATAAGAACTTGTCACTTCAAAAAGGGCACATAAGTATCATACAAACAAATATAATCCATATGGCACTATATTCCAAACCAATAATGCATGATAGCTTTACATTATGTGAGGAACAGACAAACATTTCAATGAAAATCTTCACATCCAGTAAGCTGTAGACTGCTGTGACTGCATTATTTGAATCACTTCAGAAAGGGATCGGTTTGATTCGTGAACAAATCATTCAGATTTCTGTTAACTGGATAAATCGATTTATTGGGAAGATCTGATTCAAAACGATTCATTCATGAATCATCGCATTCACTAGGTGAGCAGATGGAGCTTTGCAGCAAATAACAAATTAAAATATATACCTTACATAAAGATATCATATGTACTGTCAATGATAATTACTTGCCAGGATACGTTTCAGTGTGACTTGAAAGAAAGGCAGCTTTGGAATGACATGAAGTGTGAGTAAATACGTTTAGCATGCACAAAAGACTTGCCTCGATGGTTGGATTGATGGTTATTAATTTTTCATATAATAACATACAGGGATTGCAACAGTGCTTTGAAAGCAAAGACTGAGAAATGGTTTGATGTGACTAAGAAATAACCTGGTATGAATTTGATCTTCTTAATGTTCTGAATCCTAGAACGCTTTTTCAGTTTCCTACTTAGCCCTGTCCTCCGTGAGATCTCATTGGTCTAAAATATCTCTGCTCGTTCTCCACGAAACATTTCATTCTCTTATTGGGCTGTGATTGTGTCATGCCTTGCAGTGGCAGCTAGTTCAGCATAAATGAGATTTATGCCCCTTCATACTCTTCGAATGAACAAACATGCCAAGCATTGCTTTTGGTTTTACATCGTCCAGTTTAATCCTGCGTCTTTATGGCTTTGATAAGACGTGTTGATTCACGCCTCATTTAGTCAGACTCCAGCAAACGGTTTGTTAATGAACTTTCATCCAGTCAAAAGCACCTGATGAAAAGCAAACGCCAGTTGCTTCATCAAATACTGTTTCAGTCTAAACAAATCAGGCTCAGAATAACACTGCTGTCTCGTTTAGAGAACATTTAACATTCCGACGTGGGATTTCCAAATGTTACTGTGTTCGTCTTGTTAGCGAAGCCGCTTTAAAGACATCTGTGCATCTGAAAATATCTCAGCTATTTATTTGTGTTCCAGGAAATTTTTATGGTGTTTACCTCCTCTGTTGCCAATGTGATTTAGTGGGGCCATTTTTCACAAATCATAAATGTTTAATGACACATTTACGAGAGCAGGGACAGCTTATAGACTGTGACATTAATCTGATTTTTTTTTTTTTTTTTTTTTTATCAATCGGTGCTCATATCCAGTAAACGCTTTTCCCCCTCACAGGTTTTTTTTTTTTTTTTTTTTTTTTTTTTTTTTTGTGAGATATATGAGAAAATGAATTACTGAACTTTTGTGCAATTTGTGTAAATTTTTAACTAGCAGATTGATGCATGTTAATGTATGAATGTATGTATGTGTGTGCGTGTGTGTGTGTATACAGAATAAAAAATAGCTGATCTTCGACTTGAAGTTGTTACTGCTTGTAACAGATTTCCTGATACTGATAATTATCATTATTATTTATTTATTTAGATTTTTGATTTTTTTGCAACAGATTGTTCACAATTTTTCATTGTAAACTGTTTCTGTGAACATACAAAATCATTTTCAGTGTCACATAAGTGGAATGTATTAATTTGTTTCTGGATTCCTCATTGTGTTCTCGCAATAGCTATTTAATTAGAATACCAAAACAAACAAACAATACCTTCCAAAACCGTCCTTGATCCCCCACTACCCAAGAGGCCATCAGTTTCATTCACTGTCAGGCCTGTTATCTCAAATGTCGGTGGCCTATATTTGCATGTATGCTGTGTTTTGCGAGGTCACGTCTGGCTTCCCTGGAGGTGAATCTACTTCCTTTACAAATCAGCCTAATCCTGGAGGCGTCCTGATCAGCCTGCTTTTCCCCCGAGGAGCCGCTAGATAAGCAGCCAGGAGTCCCAGGCTCCAACATTGTTAATTACACAAGAGAAAGTGGAGCGATCACATAAGATATGCAGAACAGGAGGAACAGTGATGTGGCTTTAAAATCGCGTCTCTCCAGCTGTTTTTTGCTGTCAAAGGTGGGGCTGGACATGACAGATAGTGGCCCCCTGAGACCCTGATTGATTTAGGAAATACGTGACGGAGTTTTACACATCGGAATGTCCCTGTTTGCTTATACATTAACACTTATGCAAAGGGCACCTCTGTTTCATGCTTATCTGTCTGTGATTGTAGACCTGTTTTAATGCATCATGGATGTATGACAGCTCATATAAACAAGATAATGTACAGATATTGAAATGCCATGATTTACTGTGCTATGTTGCTTTTTATATTATTCAACCTCTCTTGAGTGTAAACACAGATAGATAAGTAGACACAAAGTAAGAGCATAGCAGAACAACATAAACGTCTTTCAGTGGTAAGGTTGTGAATTGATAATTAAATTTTTATACTGGCACTAGTTGATTTTCATGACATTTAATGGCTGCTGAAAATTCAGTGTTGCATCACAGGGATGAATAACGTTTTAACATATATTCGAAAATAAAATTATTATTTTAAATTGTAATAATATTTCACAATATTCCTGATTTCAGTTTAATTTTGAACACATAAATGATAAATAAATGCTAGGTGAGAGTAAAATACAGTAACTAATAATTCCAGACCTTTGAATGGTGCTGGATATTGCTATCTATTCTTAAGTAAATCATGGAAAACCTGGAAATATAAAAAAAAAAGTTTCAACATTTTACAGGGAAACGGGCGAAGCATGGAAATGCTACCGTAAATATTTCATTCTCATTTGTAAGTCGCTTTGGATAAAAGCGTCTGCTAAATGAATAAATGTGCATGTAAATGTTTCATCCCTTTATTCAGCCTCCTCAAGGGAATCACATGCAACTGTGGTGGGAGTTTTAATTGGCTGGTTGCATTGCAGGAAAACCTCCCAGTGCATGTCCTACTGAAATCTTCATATGTGTGCACGGCAAGGTGCACGTGCTCTGCCTAGAGCTCTTTGCCTTAGCTAATGGAGTTATTGATCATTTTGACACAGCCGACACTTCTATAAGCCCCAAGAAAGGCCCACTCAAAGTGTAGCGCATCATAACCGGAATGCATTTAGATTACTTCATTGCAGCTCTGAGCGGCCAGTGCCTGCAGAAGATAGCATGCTCAAATGTCCCGTCATTGCTGGCCTTTAAAGGACACTTTAAATATATATATATTTGTCACAAAACTCTTTATGCTGCTTCTCTTTTTCCTTTTCCTCAACCCAGCTACCAGATTGGCGTGAGCACTGGCTTCAGGTGTAGAAAAATTCCATTGGCCAACGTGATGAGGTGCCAGCAAGGAAATTCAAGTTCTTCTGAGAAGTAATGAATCAATCTGAATGTAATCTCTATACTGGCTTTAGAGGTTATGGAGAACTGTCCCACAGAAAGGCCGTAGCCACTGGCAAGTATATAGAGTAGAGTTCTCTAGTGTTGATTGACAGCCTTTCCTATAAAACACAGTCTTATAAACACAGTTTAGATATGTTTGGAGTAATTGGTTATTTCACTAATCCCGTTGGTTATTTGGAAAGGTGCATGGTTATCTGTTTCATTCATTCATTTCGTAATATGGGTTTTTGATTGATTGATTCATTTATTTGATTAGTTGGATGGATTATATATATATATATATATATATATATGTATGTATGTATATATATATATATATATATATATATATATATATATGTATGTATGTATGTATATATATATATATATATATATATATATATATATATATATATATATATATATATATATATATATATATATATATATATATATATATATATTCAAGTTGTGTATGTAATGTCATTCAGTCCAGTCTATGGAGTCTATGGAGATGTATTTCAAAATAAGAAAACAACAAATGTCGAGCTTTCTGTTTGCTTTCTCTATTATGTTATTGAGGCATAAGCTGTAGATAATAGTTAGTTGATATCGAGTAATGGACCTTAAATAAAGTGTGATCAGCCAATGTATAATGATATCTCTAGATTATACTGATGAAATGTCTGAGAAAGTGTTCTTTTTTGAGCCAAAAATGTATGCGGTTTTGTCCATTATTTGAAATGCGGTCTTTTAAGACCTAAAAAGCCATGCATTCAATTTGCACATTTGCTTTTCAAACTAATTTAATAACATAAGCACAGTAAGTGACAATTTACAGTCAGCCAGTCATAAACACAAAATAAACCCTGACAAGACCATGACATGAAGAGGCTAATGAACAAATATATAATTTAATAAATAGACATAAAATAACCATATATACATCATTCTGATATCATACCACTACATAACCAATTACTAAATAAATGCATGGTCATAAACTATGATGAGAAATAATAAGTTTTGAATAGAAAGTTGACTACTGTTGTGCAAAAAAAAAGTTATATTGCTTGAAATCGTGTGTGTGTGTGTGTGTGTATATATATATATATATACCAAAGCCTATATCTTCCTGCAAAGCTAATATAAATCAGAATCAAATCTGACTGCTGACCTGTAGTTTGTATGCTGTACTTCATGTTCAGATCATTCTGAACTCTCCACCCTGTAGAACAAATCAATGTACCTGTAGCCAGCATCATAATTAAGGCTTTGACGAAGCTCTATCATTTACAGACTCAGGGCTAATAGGCTTGTCAGACTGTACGATAAATCAGCCATCAGCCACGTCAGACCCAAGTTCTTTCCCAAAGCTGCCCGCCGCAATCAACCTCTGTCAAATAAAAGCCGCTTTGTTTCATGCCTTGGGGAAACGGGTGGAGATTAGGTCTTTGATTGACATGAAGTGCGTCAAAAGGCACTCTTGTGTTGTTAGAAAGCAAAACAATTATATATCATCTCATCTAGTCTGTGCTCTTACTTATTACTTATTAATTAATATGCTGACATATAGCCACCAAAGACAATTAAAAAGGTTGTTCATAACGGATATATTGATATATCATATCCAGCAGCTGACCTGTAGTTTGTATTGTGCACTCCACCCTATGAAACAAATCAATGTACTGTACCTGCAGCCAACATCATAATTAAGGCTTTGACGAAGCTCTTTCATTCACAGACGCAGGGCTTATAATCTTGTCAGACTGAACGATAAACAAGCCATCAGGCAAGTTAGACGTCATAATCTTTTCATTTATTGCATTGAAATAAAATAACTTGTATGCAATCTCCCATCACTGGTTTGCCAAAGGTTTATTAGTGCAGCTGTGTTTAGTTTTAGTCTGTTAGCATAAAGAATAAAGACAAAAATATAAAGCAAGGTTACACTTTATTTCGATAGTCCACTTTAGATATTCTACTGACTATAAGTAACTTTGTAACTACATGTTAACTACATATCAACTAAATCTCAGAAATTTGCAACTACATGTCTACTAACTCTCAGAGTACACTGTTAGGGTAGGTTTAGGGTTAGTGTTAGGGGTAGGTTTAGGCTTCGTATTAGTTGACAATAAGTTGACAAAGAAAGTGTTAGACGATATTAAGCAGACAGTCTACTAATACTCTGCTAACTGCTAGTTGACATGTAGTTGCAAAGTTACTTACTGCTAGTAGAGTGTCTAAAGTGGACTATCAAAATAAAGTGTTACCTAAAGCAATTTTGTGAAATTCTGAATAAAATTGTATGCCAAATAAACATTTAGTGATGAAAGCTCCATCCGGTTGGAGAATAAACTGAACATAATAATAATAATAATAATTCCTTACATTTATATAGCGCTTTTCTAGACACTCAAAGCGCTTACATAGTCAGGGGGTATCTTCTCATCCACCACCAGTGTGCAGCATCCACCTGGATGAACATCCTGTTATAAGATGGTTTGCAGAACATGAAAAGAGAAAGGTTTCACTGTTTCTAGTTGAATGGCCTTTATTAGGTGTTTTTAATGCTCAAAAGTTGCTCTTTCATGATTTAATGGATCTCAGTTAAGTTTCTTTCAAGTAACAAGTTTGTCTCAGATTTTCTCCTAAATATATTTAGGCAAAAAACTAATATAAGAATTGCAGTTTGAGAAGGTTTTGTTCTGGTCTGTATTTTTATTTTATTTTTTTCCTCTAAGAAGATCAAACTGAGTAGATATTAAAGGGATCTCGTATGATTTGTCATGTAATAGCATCTAAGGAGCCATTTACACAACATAGTTTTCAATTTAAATCAAAGAGCCCAATCCTGTAGACAGGGATGGTTTTGACAATGTTGTCATATGTATGCAAAACTTCTGAAAAATGTAAAGGAACATTTCTGTTTTGTAGTATGTCATTGTTGAGTAAACGTACTAGGGTTAATAGATGTCTACAAATTTAGCACCGGACGATGAAACAACGGATGATTCCTAACACCATGTCTATATCGGATGCGAGCAGTGCGGCACGACAATAGAACCACTGATCTATATTAGAGATTCATTATATATAGATCATAATAGAACTTCTTATAATCAGTGATGCTGTCTACACTGGATGCGGCGCGGCATGACACGACAAATCCCTGACAGTAAACTGCCGCCATGTTCAATTTATGACTCAGATTTCTAATTATTTTCAACGGTTTCTTTGTCATGTCCACGTTTCTTTGTCAACTGTCGCATTCTGTGTAGACACTGTGTAAGGAGAGATGACTGAGGATGATGGCAAATGATTTGCATATCCTCAAAACACAGACAAACATAATCTTGTAAAATGTGTGGTACTGTAAGTACTGCCGCTCCATAATATAAACTAGAGTAAATGCGATTGCGAATCTCAAAAGTGATAGTTAAGCTAAAAAGTGTTTGTGCATTCAAAGGAGGGCAGGGGGGTCACGGAGATCACGATGCCGGTGCAACATCATGATGTCTAGCGGGCCAACCCTAAAACGTACCCTAGCATTCATTATTTTTTTTTTTACTTTGGAAACAATCCCTGGCAGTTTGACGGCATTCGAGAGACGATTCGCCAATATGCCCTTCATGACTGACAGTCAATGGTGGTCTGTCATAATTTTTAGTCTGTTATTACAGCAACAAAGAGTGTCCCATGAACTGCCCGCTAATAGTAGCTTTAGTGACAGTAAATGTCAAGCAGAGGCCTACAAAGTATACATTAGGGCACATGGTCAAGGCCAAGGCAACAGAAATTTGTAGACCTTAACCTGTTTACAAGCTAGTGGCCCTTTAAAGTGTTGTTATATTTAAGTAGATTGTCACTTTCTTCTCTGGATCTTATTGGATATAATTAAAGTGCTGCATTTTTTCATCGATGTTGTCCTTAAAAATTCCCATTATTTGTAAGGATTGTTGGGTCAGCACCATCTACCCTCTTTGTCTTCAAATGAAGACGAATAGCTTTTTTCTGATCTGACCGGAATCTCTGCAGCAGATTCCAATGGCACATTAATAATATATTAAAGTATTATTATTCTGCTCAAGAGAAACAGCCAGTGTCTCAGTTTAAAGGGATCATATGATGCTTTTTTTAAAGATCATTATTTTGTATATTTGGTGTAAAAAAATATGTTGACATGCTTTAATGTTCAAATGTTTTTCAAATACTGCATATTATTGTAAGTCCTCTATGCCCCGCCTCTCTCAAATGCGTAGTTTTCTACAAAGTCCCGCCTTTCGACCAAGCGCAGTCTGCTCTAATTGGCCAACTGACCCAGTGCATGGTGATTGGCCAAACACTGCAAGCACTCGTCAGAAATGTAACGCCCCTTTCCATAATTGGGAGCTTCAACTTTAAAAATAAATGTAAAGACAATTAATAATGTCCTTAGTTTTACCATCAGTTCAAGCCTGAAAGGGGAACAGAGTGGTGTGACAGACACAGTGATAAAGCTTGTATGTGTTTGAAGTAGACAAGCCACAGACGGTTAAGACAGCTGACTCCACTGTCTCTCTCTCTCTCTCACACACACACACACACACACACACACACACACACACACACACACACACACATAAACACCCGTAAGTAATCTTAAATATTCCTTAATGCATCTACTTTCGGAAGGCCAAATAAAGTGCTTTTGCTTTTGCCTAGATACAGCATCTCCTTAGCATGACTGCTTCAACACTAACTGCAGTTAACTGAAACCACACCTTCTTTCTTTGCGTGAACATTTGGGCAGCATTACACAAAAATTTCCAGGTAGTAACATAAACATGTGGAGGCTTGTTTGAATAAGCCGTTTTAGGGGGCGTGGCAAAGTCTATCCCAAAGAATATCTCTTTGGATTTGAGACTTTAGTCTTCGCAACTATACAGATCTTCTTCATGCACCAAATGCTTGTAACAATCCAAAGAGAAAGGAAAATTTTAAATTGCATCATATGACTCCTTTAAGAGCGTAGTTGTTGTTGTTTTTCTTCGCACCAAAATGGCACAGAAAATTTTATTTTTATCTATATTTTTATTTTATTTTTATTTATTATTATCTAAAATAATATTGAATTATCGATTTTTACTTTTTAACTTAAAAATAAATTGCATTTATGTGATTGGTGAAATTGTTTAATAGTAAAAATATTTAATTATTTGTAATGTGTAAATGTCAAACGTAAGCAATAATTAATAATTCGCCTTTTATTTTCATAAAAATTTAAGCCTGTTGCCAAATGTCTACATAA
Source organism: Carassius gibelio (assembly GCF_023724105.1). NCBI lineage: Eukaryota > Metazoa > Chordata > Actinopteri > Cypriniformes > Cyprinidae > Carassius > Carassius gibelio. The sequence goes on from NC_068371.1 coordinate 13,509,420, forward strand.
CATAAATATAATACATAACATAAATTCACTTCTAGCACAATTTTGGGGATGTGATAATACAAAATTTTCTGACATTTACTGTGGTACAGTAATATGTATATATGTAAAATACCATAAAATATGCATGTAAATACCATGGTGCATTCATAACAGCATTTTAAGATATCACAGTAATGCCATGTTATCTCATCACTGTACAATGATAATACCACAGTTCTTTTTGTAAGGCAGGTCGTAGTGTTGTGCAGTGCTTAGATTACTGCACCACTCAATACCACACAAAAGCCTTTACAAGTATCCTGAATTATAGAACACACGTATAGAGTCTTTCTGACCATTTCATGATGTGCAGTTCTGTTTTTATAAAGATCTGATTCGGACATCAAACTTAAAATGAAATTTAAGCCCTGTCTCAAGAGCTCAGAAAAGCCGAATTGGATTTTTGAGTTGTACCTGAGAAGGGTGCTTTATAAGAAAAAAAGAGGCATTACTTTAACTTTTGTTTGAATCTCAGCTACGTGTCTCAACAGTTCTTCCACTGTCCTTCACTTTCCTCTTTATTCTTCTGGGGTGCTTTAGCTGAAATAATGACAAAGATATTCTCCGTCAGTCTCCATTTAAAGAAAGAGAATTTGAAATCAATACCCTATGTGTTTGTGTAATTGTTTGTCTTGTATATTATGTGAGGGTCATGTACACTTGTGCATGAATTGACAGAAGTCAAACTACCTCAATGCTATTTGACAAGCATATCAGACTTTCTGCACATGCACACTGAAACTACAATACACTCCTGCACATAAATCAATGTTTGCAAGCCATTTAATTCAGTTATGTGTAAGAGTACAGTCTTGGTAACTCAGATTTCACACATTTTGAAATTTGAAAAAAAAAATAATAATAATAATAATGACTCATAATCATAAAGTTAGTCACTTCTGTTGTTCCTGAATGAACGAACCAGTGTTTTGAATAAATCTCTAAAGTGAATGAATCAATGTTGTACCCATAAAATCAGTCACATGTTCCATTCCTGAATTAATCACTGTTTTGAACATTTTAGTTGGAGGGAATGATTCCGTGATTAATTATAAAAACTTTTTTTTTTTTTTCTTTTTTATCATGAATGAATCAGTCTTTTGAATGAAACATTTCAGTCATTGAATTAATGATGCACTCAAAAGGTGCTGTCAATTTCTGTAATTTTTCATTGCTTATGTAACCGGCAGAAAAAAAACAAAAAAAAAACAAAAAAAAAAACACTAATTGTTGCAACACACTACTGCATATATCTCTATATTGCACATAGCTCGTAAACTTCTGTGTCTAAAACTGCTTTTATGTTTTATTTTTTTATTTTTATTTAATTATTTATTTATGTAGTTTTGAAGCTTGATATAGCCCACTTTCCATTCACATTCATTGTATAGATAAAGCAGCTTAGACATCCTGCTAAACTTTCTGTAATATATAATGATTTAAATGTTGGGTCGAACTATTCCTTTAATTTTGCTACCATTAATTTTATCAGCATTTTTTCTCTTTAAATAATAAAGGAAGACTGTAGCCAAAAAATTCAAGAATTACCATAAAATTAATAATTTAGAAAATAATAATAATAATAATTCACTTAAAAATGTCAGAATGTGTGTGTTTTAATAACTTATTTTGTATTAGAATAGTTCTTCATGTATGTGCTGCTAAATGGTTCATGACTGATCTTTTCCTCTTTTGGATGTTACTGTTGATATTTCAGTGACATAAAGATTGCAATGCCAAAAGCAAAGCTATTTCCTGGGAGACAACCCAGAGAGAGACCTTAGAAATGTAGCTGGGATTCACAAAATCTTCACACAAGATGGCAGTCTTTAAACAGTGCTCCTCCAGAGATATAAATTTCACTTTCAGGTGTTCGAATCATTCCTAATCTTTTTTAGCAAGCTCTTCACAAATGTATAAAGTCATCTCAAAAACAAATGGAATTGAAGAACTTCAAATTAGCATGAACAGCAGTGGAAGCGATGTTTTGGTTACTAATAAACATCAGAATCAGTTTCATTCCTGATATTTATGGAGATGATTTCTCTGTTTAAATAAACTCAGTGACCAGCATGCTTGTCACACCTGCTGAGACAAAGTCTTGCTCTGCAGTGAAGCATAATGAGAAAATGAGATTTTAGAGGGTGAAGTGGTAATTTTACTAATGATAGCTGCTTTTTGCGATGGTCTTTCATTAGAGCAGTTAGCACTACTGGGTGCACCTTAGATTACATAATTAATATTCATGAGCCAAGCTGATAAGTGCTACATTATGCTCACATTTCAGATAATTTCTATGCCTCTGGTTAGAAGCAATAATGAACTAGAGAGGTTTGCCTGGCAGATACATAGATGCATTCAGATTAGGATAATTATTCTACTATGCCTGGTCATTTTACACCTTTTTTTTTCCTTATTTTATTTTTTATTTTAAATATTTTTTTTTTGCACTTTCAAACGTTTCGTGTGTTTGAAAAGTTGCACAAAAGCTGGATTGTGAAGTTTCAACCACTGCAGGTAGCCAACTAACCTCAGGCAGTCAATCAAACCGTAGAGGAACACTGAGGATTCCTTGAGGAACAATGCACCTCACCGTTAGAGGAGAACGTGGGCATTCTACAGATAAGAGGCAGAACATTTTTACCTCAGTGAGATAAAGGTCTTCTGTGCTGCAGGCTTTCTGGTTATGGTCGGAAAGAAAATTAGAGAAGGGTAACATATATTTGCTACAGGCCTGACTGAAAGTAATTTATGCATTTGAAGCATGCTGCTGTTTTTGTATTATTTCTTTTTCTGCCTGCGAGCCTCAGGAGAAACATTCAAAACACTTTTTTATAGTAAAGGACATATACCATACAAGGGTAATAGATTGAGGTTATTGTGAAGAAACAATTTTATTGTGAAATGCATATATATATATATATATATATATATATATATATATATATATATATATATATATATATATATATATATATATAAGAAAAAAAAGCATAAAATATCCATTTTGAATCAAACATTGCTTTCCATTGACTGTGTTTGTAGTAGCATCATATACTAATGCATTTATTTATTTATTTTTTTGTTTTTTGATAGTATGCAGTATGCAAGGATAAATTATTTGAATCATTAGTATATGTACATACAATATGTTTTGTTATCATACATTAATGCATTTATTTAAGGTTTTGTTGTGAGAGGTAGCAAAAATCTAATGGTGGATTTTATGGTGTATCTAACCTAAATCCGTTTAGTACTTCGTGGTCTGAACTGCAAAGGAAATGCATTTTTTTTACAAACCCTATCCAAACCACTTTCATATGTGGTTTGATATCTAAATAGAGTCAATAAAAAATAAGTTACTGTAACATGATCCCAATATGTTGCATGTTTAATTCAGCGAATTGCGTCCATATGTCATACCTTTGGAATTTAAATTTTCTTTAAAAATATTGTTAATTTTACAGTCTGTTTAAAAAATGGGCCTAGAAAGAGAAAATTGTGATTAGTATCACTTCTGAATAACATCTAATTATAATTTTGGAAATAAATATGTTTATGTTGTATTTTAAGCATTTATTTTGTATAAAAAAAGGAATTGAATTGAATTATGTAGTTGAATGCATTGCATTGTGGGATAAAGTATCCAGAACAATGTGCTATGATTGAATACTGAACATGTTGGAAAATGTAGTTGGTCGTCCATGCATACAATTTTTTTTTTTTTTTTTTTTTTTTTAAATCCTGCATTCTAAGTATGTCATTCTGAATCCATTCGCAATTAGGTAATATTTTCACTTGTACTTTTTCTTATTATTATTTATTTTATTTTTTTGTGAATTTGAGGTGGCCTCTAAGCGTTGGTTTAGAGAGGTTTGCCTGGCAGATACATAGATGCATTCAGATTAGGATAATTATTCTACTATGCCTGGTCATTTTACACCTTTTTTTTTCCTTATTTTATTTTTTATTTTAAATATTTTTTTTTTGCACTTTCAAACGTTTCGTGTGTTTGAAAAGTTGCACAAAAGCTGGATTGTGAAGTTTCAACCACTGCAGGTAGCCAACTAACCTCAGGCAGTCAATCAAACCGTAGAGGAACACTGAGGATTCCTTGAGGAACAATGCACCTCACCGTTAGAGGAGAACGTGGGCATTCTACAGATAAGAGGCAGAACATTTTTACCTCAGTGAGATAAAGGTCTTCTGTGCTGCAGGCTTTCTGGTTATGGTCGGAAAGAAAATTAGAGAAGGGTAACATATATTTGCTACAGGCCTGACTGAAAGTAATTTATGCATTTGAAGCATGCTGCTGTTTTTGTATTATTTCTTTTTCTGCCTGCGAGCCTCAGGAGAAACATTCAAAACACTTTTTTATAGTAAAGGACATATACCATACAAGGGTAATAGATTGAGGTTATTGTGAAGAAACAATTTTATTGTGAAATGCATATATATATATATATATATATATATATATATATATATATATATATATATATATATATATATATATATATAAGAAAAAAAAGCATAAAATATCCATTTTGAATCAAACATTGCTTTCCATTGACTGTGTTTGTAGTAGCATCATATACTAATGCATTTATTTATTTATTTTTTTGTTTTTTGATAGTATGCAGTATGCAAGGATAAATTATTTGAATCATTAGTATATGTACATACAATATGTTTTGTTATCATACATTAATGCATTTATTTAAGGTTTTGTTGTGAGAGGTAGCAAAAATCTAATGGTGGATTTTATGGTGTATCTAACCTAAATCCGTTTAGTACTTCGTGGTCTGAACTGCAAAGGAAATGCATTTTTTTTACAAACCCTATCCAAACCACTTTCATATGTGGTTTGATATCTAAATAGAGTCAATAAAAAATAAGTTACTGTAACATGATCCCAATATGTTGCATGTTTAATTCAGCGAATTGCGTCCATATGTCATACCTTTGGAATTTAAATTTTCTTTAAAAATATTGTTAATTTTACAGTCTGTTTAAAAAATGGGCCTAGAAAGAGAAAATTGTGATTAGTATCACTTCTGAATAACATCTAATTATAATTTTGGAAATAAATATGTTTATGTTGTATTTTAAGCATTTATTTTGTATAAAAAAAGGAATTGAATTGAATTATGTAGTTGAATGCATTGCATTGTGGGATAAAGTATCCAGAACAATGTGCTATGATTGAATACTGAACATGTTGGAAAATGTAGTTGGTCGTCCATGCATACAATTTTTTTTTTTTTTTTTTTTTTTTTAAATCCTGCATTCTAAGTATGTCATTCTGAATCCATTCGCAATTAGGTAATATTTTCACTTGTACTTTTTCTTATTATTATTTATTTTATTTTTTTGTGAATTTGAGGTGGCCTCTAAGCGTGTGAGTCACATTCACTCATCCATCATGGCTCTGCTAATCCATTACTTCAGCCACTTTATCAGAAGATATTGAGCCACTACAGCTGCTAATTACAACAGACAATTGCAACGGCCCAATGGGCTCTACCTGATAAATACAAAACACTTTCAATATCTGAGAGGCTGTCCTGCATTTCAGTTAGATAATTAAATGTTCCTGTACTCTAAGCGGATACTGCTTAAGTCAGTCTTGCTGAAAATCCAAACTTTGCTCACAGATATGACATACAAACAGTCAAACACACACACACACACACACACACACACACATGTCTGGTCAGCTATCCTTGTGGGGACTCTCCATAGGTGTAATGGTTTTTATACTGCACATACCGTATTTTATATCGCCCTACACCAAACCTACCCCTAAACCTAACCCTCACAGGAAACTTTCTGCATTTTTAGATTTTCAAGAAACTTCATTCTGTGTAATTTATTAGCTTGTTTACCCATGGGGACCTCAATTTAGGTCCCCGCCGTGACACGCGTCCCCATGAGTCTGTGTGTATTCAGGTTTAAGTCCCCACCAGAATAGAAAAACAAGTACACTTTTCATAGTTTTACACACTGATGAGATAAATTCAAAACATTGCTTCAAAACCTGGTAATAAGTGTGGTTCTCCCCAAATGTTTTAATCCTAAATTTAATGCACTGTAGAGTACAGTACAATACAGCAAACAACAACAAAAATAATTGTTCTGCCCCAGTATCCCATTTTTGTTCTGGAACAGGTAAAATCAAACTCGCATGTCTGATGTCCTTGTGTCATTGTTCACAAATCAAAATCCTTAGTCATGTTATCAATATAACACTGCACTCTGTTAGTATTACCTGGGGTTCATGAGATGTACCTTTGAGCTATTTTAGAGAACTATATAATACATTTTGAGCAACATGACAATAGCAACTGATAATGTAGGAAACCACAGACAAATGTACATAATCAGTTGTGTGAAAGTACCTAAGCAATCGCAACTTGATCAAAAGATCAAAACTTTTTATGATGTGCACAAGTAACTAGATAATGTGGAGGCTGAAAAAGTAGTTTTGAGAATTGAATTTCTGATTTGAGAGATGAACCAGAGCCTCTGTAAAAACTGTTAGCTGACTTTGGTCCTTTATCTATCGAAGGTTCTGACTGGTGCGTGATAAATTTTGACTCCTAGTGTTAACACTTTCATTGTGTGCTAATTGAGTTCAAACTGTGCAGACTGAATGCCAGTTCTTTCTAAATGACCACATGGTGTAAGCACTGAGAAATGTAGGAATTTGTGTGTGGAGTTTTGCAGTAACAGTTCACCAAATCTGACTCATGTTAAAGCAGGGGAATAGTGTTAATAGTTCAGCAAAATGGGTTTGCTTTTTAAAAAAGTTTGTTACGGTTTTGAAATTTTAGTTCAAGAGCCTGGTTACAGTGTTTTAGCAACCGAGAAAAACTGTAAATGACTTTTAACTTAATCAAAATGTAAAAATTAACATGCACAATTAAAAGCCCAATATCGATAAATACTAATAATAATAATATTAATGCCTTCAATATCAGCCAGTAACTTGTCCAGCACCAGCATTCCTATTTATTACAGGTTTGTTGAGATAAATAAATTTTTTGTTATATCTAATTGAAATATATTTAGTTACTTTGTGGTCTGAATAGCTAAAGAAACACATAAATCAAAATAAATACTGAAATACTAAATTCTGTTTTATATGTTTCAGCTGTTGCAGGGCAAGTCAATACCAAAGCTTGGCACCCTGGACCAAATCGAGACAGGAAGTGGAGATGGATACAGTGGAGAGTGTGATGATGAGGACGGATGCTGGGGATCAGGGAACGGAGCAGCAGAGAGGAGAAGAATAGTAACTATATGTGAGTATCAATCTTAAATGAATGGGTGTAGGGCTGTGATGGTTGCAACCACGTCAACTGCCACCGACTATAGTACACATGACGTCACGCACTCTATAGCAAGCATAATACAAAGTTTTGTATAAATAGGTTGTATAAATAAAACTGTTTCCACACTCGCTTGACTCACGCCTGGTGCTGAAATGAAGTGGAGCACGTGTCTAAAACGTCTCCCATTCTCAGTCATTCTGCGAATGAATAAATTAACTTCTTGTCAAGAGAAAAAGTGACAGGAGCAGTAGTTGTGAGTGGGGTGGCAAACCTCCGCCTCTGTGTTAACTGCATTAAATATGTTTAATGCATTAAACTGAAATAAATCACCTGCGTCAACGTGCAAATTTTGGCACCACTAATATGCCACCATCACAGCCCTAAAGTAAGAAAAGAGATAGAACACTTCTGGGAACACCTCTTACTTCATGGGAACAGATTTGGAGAAATTTTGCATTATGTAAATAATTTATTCACTAATGGATCCTCTGCAGTGAATGGGTGCCATCAGAATGAGAGTTCAAACAGCTGATAAAACCATCACAATTGTAACGGAAACAGGTCAATTTAGCTCAAAGGGAATCATTTAAGATTTTAAAGGGAATTTGAACAGAGTCACTGTTTCACGGCTGTTCACGGAGACGCGCCTGCGGTTCAGTGAACGAGCCGTTTAACATCAAATCTGCGCTGGATACTAATATCCAAACTATAGTGAAAACACTATCAATTAGCACAGTAACAAGATCGGCAGTTTAAGACATTAACTTGTAAGCACAAAACACAAGATACTTCTCTTTTCAATATGAATAAGGCTTTATTAGATAAATCTAAGACATATAAACTAATCTAACACATAAACGCACGCACTCACACATTCACACAAGTTGCAGGAAGATCGAAAGTTAGGAAAAGATGAGTTTAAGAGAATGGAAATATGGAATTCCAAGTTTACAGCAATACGTTAAATTGCATAGTCATGAACAACCATCAATCACGTAATTAGCCCTTGCATTGATTTCCTCAATGTGACTAAAATTATATTAGATACACCAGCACAACAAATATCTGGGGATACGTTGCCTTCGTTTTCTGTGAAAGGGACTCCCGTTGAAAGGGGTATCCCGGTGTCGCTGATTGGCTGGAAGTTCAGTAGTGAAGTGACGTCTTGGGAAGCCCGTGGTTGTTGGGCGTTGGCTGAAAGTGCAGAGTCGTGTGCGCTGGTCGAAGTTGAACGGGCATCCGAGGTCAGGCTTCGGAGACTCGACGTTACAAAACTTAACTCAGAACACGAAACTCTCAAACGGAAAAAGAAAAGAAATAAAGTTTGACGAGACTAGGTTGTGTTCCTTCTCATCGTGGCATAGTAGCAGCAGGCAGGCCGAAGCACGCAGGAACCGCGCTCAAACAGTGATGACTAAACCGCATGGCTAGAAGCTACAAGCTAGCAGAAGCATAGCTAGAGACTAGAAACAGACATGGCTAATAGCAGCAGCAGGGGACTAAAAGCAGACTAAAAGCAAAATTTCATGGTGTCCAAAGTATTTAAACTTCCTTGTTGGCAACCCCTCAAATGTTGCCTTGACCAATCAGATATGGTCTTGAGTCTGGGGTATCATAAATCATTTGTTTATCTTACCAAGCATGTGGTTCTTGCCTCACAGGGTCTAATTTTGGACATGATTCCTATAACATGATTATGATATATTTTACAAATAAATGATTGTCAGGACAATATCAAGCAAGAAAATTCGATTATATCAATACTAGACATGACTATGTATCCTATAGTTATCAAAAGACATACACAATAAGTGATTATACATGATAGTCAAATGTGTGGGTTACACGTAAATGAATATGGAGTTAAGCAATGGAATGATTCGTTTATAAGTCTTTTTGAGTTCATTCTGGTCCATATATAATGTACAAAAAGCAGTTTCTTTGCCATTCTCTGGCAAAGGGATGTTCTGTGAAGACAAAGGTTTAAAGCCCTTCCCCCTTAGGAATTTCAGTCTGGTTCTGCTGGATGGGGGAAGTCAATGCAAGTATTTAACTTGATCTCCTGGGTTTACATGTGATGTCCAGCGTTGCATTTCAATCACGAACAATAAATTTGACAATCTCTTCTTCGAATTAAAATTGTCAATAATTGTTCTAATGGTGTTAAAGTTGAAAGCTGTTGTGTGAACAAGTTGGTTGGTTGGTTATCTTGCTTGGTTCTTGTGGCACTAGAACTGATTTATGACTTCCTGAGGAGTTCGGCTCTCGTTTCAATGCACACAGCTCTGATAAACTCTTTAATTTGTCTGGTTCGACTCATTTCTGCTACACAATAATCCACAAGTAATCCACACGACTCCAGTCCATCAATTAACAACTTGCAAAGCCAAAAGCTGTTTGTGAGAGAAAACATTGATTTTAACTTCAAAATCAGGAGTCTGAATCAGGAGAGAAATATGCACATATGATATGTTCTTGCTTGTAAACAAAACAGCTCTAAACAAATATTGTTTTGGATTTTGATGTGAGAGGACAATAGGGAATGGACTTTTTTCACTGGGGGATGCATTGCTATGGATTATGAACTAATTTCAGATGTAAGAAAGATTTGATCTTAAAACATCTTAATGATGTATTAGCTTTTTTACAAACACACAGCTTTTGGCTTCACAAGACTTTATTGGATGAACTGGAGTCGAGCGGATTACTTGTGTATTATTGTGATGCTTTTATTATCTGTTTGGACTCTCATTCTGACGGCACTCATTCACTGCAGAGGATCCATTGGTGGGCCAAGCGATGTAATGCTAACTTTCTCTAAAGTAAAACAGATTACATCATAAATAACCTGATGGTGAGGAAATCATCAACACGTTTTCATTGTCAGGTAAAAAAAAAAAAAAAACTGTAAAACCATTAAGAATGTCCTTTTATTAATTGTAGACCTGCTAATCAAATGTGAGTCACTTTGTTCCTTTGTACATCATAGTTTAACCGTCATTAAGTCAGAGATAACAAGTAGGAAATACCACATCTTCTATTTGAATGGAAGGCAAAATTAGATCAGACTTTCACTGATGCTTATGCTGATGCTGATATCAGAGTGTAATTAAGAGGTGAGAATTAAGGTCAAGCATATAGAAACATTTTTCCAGACATTTCTCCCTGGTCCGAATGAATTATGCAATCACGAATAACGTGGTTGTAAAAAAGTGGAACAAATCAAAGTGGCCATCTGGTAATTACTTCATCTTCCGGAGGGGATTGGATCTCTGACCCGTGGCCCCACTAAATCAACCTCAAGGGCTGTGTGCTTCTCTCTCCAAGCCTCCTCTATCTCCTGTATGCTTGTCTGATTAATTGCCCCACTCTTTTTGTCTGGATGGGGCGTTCTGGGTCATCTAAATGTGCCATCGCATCACACTAGTGTTTCCTTTTCCTCCTGTCAATCTGCCGTAGAGTGTCAGAGCCGCCTCATACTCCTCTCATAATTCATGGAACGCAGTGACAATGCGCTCATTTATCACTGTCTCTCCCTCTCATCCGCTGTATGGTTCTCTAAAACCACTTCATGCCTCAGCCAGCAATGCGCCACCTGTTACCACTGCCAATAAGTCAGGCAGATGGGGGCTCCGCAGTCAGGAGTCACACTTTGTTTTCGGATCTAGATATGTAGGCAAAATTACAACTGCTTACTTGACAGAGTTAGTGAGGGAGACATCAGCATCTTCTACTCACGTACATTTGTTTGTTTTTGACATACTGCTTGTGTGTTATTCTGCAATAAATCCCATTCTTAATCAGTGCCTTATTTTTATCTAGCTGCTTTGCTAGTAAATGATATAATTGCAGTAAATACCAATAAAGCAAGATACATTTATTTTTATGTTTAGAAGCAAGATTGCAAAACACATTTAGTTTTTAGATAATGTATGATATACATTTTGTGATGAGATCATGTTGCTTGCCTGTGCGAAACTTGCTGTCATGGTGCTGGGGTCTCAGCCTTAGACGTCATGCCCATGGACCGTTGGCTGAACGTCTGATGCATACAGCACACGAAATTGGAAACAATTCAGAAGTTTCAAAGTCGTCATCAGACTGGTTGAATTATACAGGATTTTCAGGAGACATGTGTGTCGCGTTCTTTAAAGTTCCTCCTGGAAACAAATATATCGTAAATATACCAAACCCCCTTAAGAAGAAAGCCGTTGTGTTTACAGCTATGATAATGAGTGCTTATCAAGATCAACTAAACTCTGGATTTTCAAAAGTATGTGAAATATTTAAAGTTTGTGGCATAGTATCTTCAAAATACGTCCAAGAGTCTGTTATTGTGGGGACATTTCCATAACCCTAAACATGAGGGGGCACAAAACAGAACCTGATTGGTTGCTTTATCTGTCAGTCATATGGTATTTTGGGCAGTCCTTGCCATTCAAAGCGGCCAAGGTTCCAGACCTTCTGCCGTGAGTCTGAAGGTCTTGCTACATAAGACTGGGGTGTTCAGTGTGGAAACAGGTTGCTAGGGTGTGCTGACTGGTCACTAGGCATTGCATAGTGGCTGCTTTGTTCTTCTACTTGTTTGTTATGTCATTCTAGGTGGTTTCTAGGAGCTAGGGGTGGTGTTTTGGATGGTTGCTAGGACATTTCAGAGTCATTGCTATGGATTGGACATTTCAGATAGGTTGCTAGGGTGTTATTGGTGGCTGCTATGGTGTTACTGGTCATTGTTAGGGAGTTCTAGGTAGTTGTTAGGGTTTATTTGATGACATGTTATGATGTTCTGGTTGGTTTTCTAGAACTTTGCCAGGAGGTTGCTAAGGTCTTATTGGTGGTGGATTCTAGGGTATTGTAAGTGGTTACTATGGCTTCTTAGGTTGCAGTTATACTGTACTTCTCAGGTTGGTTGCTAGGGCATTTTAGGTGGTTGCCAAGATGTTATTGATAACGTTGCTATAGTGTTTTGAGTATTTTTTATTTTGTTTTGGTATCTCAAGACAAAGTGACTGTTTATCCTTTTATCATCCTTGTAGCAGAATAAGCGTGATTGTCTTTAACTTAGAAAAGTAGCAATCATTTCTATGCAACATAATCATCAGCAACATTATTATCTGCATGAAATGCGTGAAAAAAAAAAAAAAAATCTGTAACTCTGAGTTTGTCCTCCAGTTGGGATATAACAAGCAAACACAGTGCGATGTACATTTTATCAGGACACTATGTTGTGGTGCAGTTGAAGATAAAATGTTTTGTTGTTCAGCAGGAGTTCCTGAAGTATTGAAATATTCAGTAGTTTATGGTCTCCTTCGATTTATCAAACCCTAAAGCTGCTGAGGTACAAGAAAGAAAGAAAAACAGAGGAAAAGAATCAGTCTTGCTGATACTTACCTGTCACTTAAAACCATTCGCTGGCAATACACAAAAATAACCACTCACTTCCAGATTCAAATGACTCTTTTTACCACTAACTTTTGATTAGTCACACTGAAAGATATCTGTGATTACTGGGACCAAGCTTCAACGGGTCGCGGCAAAGGGAAATAAATAAATAAATACAACAAAAACAAATGCGAGCATTGTCTTCCCTCAACGTGAATGTAATAAATAAAATATTAACAGACATGAGGCATGTGATTCTGACTCAGTCTCCCGGAGTCTTTACACATAAGGATGCATCGCCGGGTTCCTTGTCAGTGTCACCTGCGCACGCTCTCGTGATTGGCAGCGAATCCAGATGCTGCGTACCTGGTATGGAAAACAAAAGGCGTCAGCGAGACATATCTGAAGGAAGTGCATCGATCTCCAGTAAATAGACAAAATGAGAAGAAGTGGAGGCAGGTCCCTTCGGTGAGCACTTGTTAATTAATAGCCCGTCTCAGGATGGGATTACATGATATATCGTCCCTGGCTTTCATCCTGAGCTATTGCTTGAAGGTGATATTTTGTACCTGATGAGATATAATGATCCTGTTGTATTTATAGGGGTTATTTAATGGACAGGGCGCTTGTGGGGTACTTCTGTGGCCAATTGAGGCATTGGAAGCTCATGATATACTGCTCATCAATGGTTATGTAGCGTCAGAAGTGCTGTGACACAAATTGCTTGCGGAAAACAACAGGTCATGTCGTTGAGATGGGAATTGTTATGTAGTTTTTTTTTTTAAGAAGCATCCCTTAACAACAATAAGGTGTAACTTAACAGCCAAACAGCAATACAAAGATAAAATAAAAATACTCTTAGGCATCTTTAAAATGAAATGACATTTATTGCAACCAATTCATATTCAAATTCAGCAATTGAGCTGAAATGTAAAATACTTTCTCAGTCCAGTTCTGAAAGGTGCATACACTCTTAAGTTTGATGTAATATCCAAATTGGCGGATGAGTCATTGTAGAACCATGAACAGAAGTGTACACTAAGTTTGTTCCAATATTTTCAAGATATTTTTTTCATGCCCAAGCGGAGTTCAAAGTAGGTCTAATTGGCATTCTGCAAAAACAGAAAGTTTAATGCATTATTCACGGTGACTGCATAGATGCTCTTTTGTTAATGATGCCCCTTAAAATCAGATATTACTGAAAGCTAGAGCTTTAAAAGTTTGATCTGCTTGTTAATGATTCAAAAAGATGCCAAGCGGTCCAGACGACATGCAGATCATCTATATAAAGTATTATGGTGAAAACCTGCTGGCTGTGTGACATCAAGAAGCTCTGGCAGGGACTGGGAATCTTAACCAATGCAAGAATTAAAATAACATTCATATCCAGTAGTCTGATAACGAGAGGGATGTACAGATGAAGAACCGCCATTGTGCTTGTTTAACTAATGCTCTGCTCTGAAGAGGCCTGCTGAAAATGACCTGCTGTGTCACAGAATGATGAAAATGAACGATAATGATCCTCGTTGAAGTGCCCTGATGCTCAGTGAATCATAGTGGGGAAGCTCGTCCTCATAGGACTAGTCTTTCATCAACAAAACATTGCTTATAGATACTTCAAATCAAGCAGGATCTGGAGGTAGATGCATCTCATGCATCTCTGATGAGATGTTAGAGAGACTGTACTCTGGCTGTCAGAGCCGTTCTGTTCTGCTTTATTACCCATCTTAAAGTACTGACATTAGGTTAACTAAATTCTTCCATCTTGAGACAAAATAGATGACAATATGTGGAGTTTTGGTAGTTTGCTTGAACCTGGAATTTACACATTACTTTAAGTCTCTAATCAAAATATACTGTTTTTATATATATATATATATAAAACATCCATTATTTATCTATACATCCATTCATCCTTCCATCCATCCATCCATATGTCCATCCGTCTAAAGTCCATGTCACTCAAATCCAATTTATGATTATTTTGGGTTGACTTATCTCTATCAAAGCTATACAATTTTTTTAAGCCATATAGCTATATAAATATATTGGAGTCTATTTGTTATCGATCTCACATGAAATCTTTTCAGTAATGGTACTGTATCACTTTTATTGAAAGCGAACAGCTGGGAACCTGCCAAAGTACAGACCCTTAAATATGAATGACTCTACGGACGAGCAAACTCACTCACAGCTGTTGCAAACCCCAAATAAACCTGCAACCTCCAGCTTAATGCCGCTCCCAACAGCTAAACCACAAGTTCCCCAGTCAAAGGGAAATGCCTTTTTAAAGGTAAATTAGGGGCTAACTGTCCCCCTTGAGTGACTTCTTTCAAAACCCTGTCAAACATGATATCAGTGTTGAGTGTCTAAACACTTTATTATTTACTCTGGACTTGTCCAGGATACAAACACAGATACAGTACCCATTAGTATGGCCATTTGCAGCCATTAGAGCTCTGAGTGTGAGATGAGTTATGGCACCCTGCAGAAAAATAAAGTGCTTCATGTGGGGAAACCAAATGCTGATGCTATCTCGGTGTGCCACAGCTGCTGGGAAATTATACATTTACCCCTCTATTATACAAGATCAATTTAATCTGATATTTTCCTCTATCAAAAATAATTGTATACATTGAAAACCTTTTTTTTTTTCTTGCTAAGTATATCACAGGTTGCTACTGCATAGCTGTTTTGTTAACTTAAACTGCTGGACTGAGACCCAAAACATACTGAATGCGAGTTTGCAAATGCAAGCATTTTGCAAGTAAAATTTTCTGTAAAGTTTATTGCTATGTGGTTGCTAGGGGATTCTAAATGCTGTGTGGTTGCTAAGGTGCTCTAGGAGGTTGCTATGGAATTTCTGTTTGGATTCTAATGCTTTTAGCATGGTTACATTCGGTTGCTAGGGAAGTCAGTGTGCTTTTAGCATATTTTAATGAGGTTGTTAGGGTAATTTAATACAATTTTGCATGTCTTGCATGTCTTGCATGTCTTGCTTTTGTTTCTGCAGTTACAGAATACAGACACGTCCTATTTCCAAAACCCCAATTTCACATATATGTTGGCCAATCATATTCCAGAAAAACCATGGGTCACAGCAGGGGATGCTCCCAATCAAGTTATTCAACATTCACAAGTATCAACGTTCACAAACCACTGTCCACTGTTATTTTTAACAGAAAAGAATGCAACAGCTTGTAATCATGACTTGTAAAGTTGGAAATAGGAAGTTTTCGATAACAATTTATTGCTTTACAGATCTATCGTTTTTGCCGCTCAGAAATATTCATGCAATCATGCACCACATATCAGAATATCTGCACTCTCGCACGGTTAGCACTCACTGATCTATATATTACTGAACTGAGCTCTTGCCCACCCCTTTCAACCAAGCCAGGGACTGCTAAACAGAATGATCGCACGATCAAACGAACCAGGCTTTGTGGGTCAAAGGCACAAAAAAAAAAAAAAAAAAAAATGCACAATGCACTACTTTTGAATGCATTATTAGGTTTGTGCATAACAATCTGATTAATTGTGATTAATCACAGACAATAATGCGATGAATTGCGATTAAACATTTTAATCGTTGCCCAGCACTAATTACAATGCAATTTTTTTATATATATTTTTTCTGTCTCTAAAATGGTATTATTAATAGCAACTACCAGCAGACTGACCCATGCTAACCCAATTTCAAATTCTAAGCTGCATTATGCAATGTTGTTTATGAGAATCAGTTAACCAATACCATAATTGTTGTGTTTCTGTGGTTTATGAAGTATTTTATCCTTCAAATTTGTTCATTGCAGTTCTTCAAACTCTCTGTCCTCTTAAACACCCTGTCCAGTTCAAAATCTAAGTTTGATTACGTTCATTTCCACAATACTTGTGGTCAATCAATAACCATGTAATATTCCAGCATATGCCAGCAGGGTGTTGGGAATGTGAAGATATGTAGACATGAGATGTGTCAGTGCATGTTACAAATGAAAGAGGACTATTTAATCTCATCTCCTTTGCTCGGACGTGATTTCTCTATATAAACACAAATAATAACAAAATTGATTGAAATGTGCAATATTGAAAAAAAGTTTATTATAAATACTCCCCTGCAATATGTAATGTATTGCAATAATGTGTTTATAGGCTAAATATGTTCATATTTCAGTCAGACCTAATTTACATAAGGAAACTAGTTTAAAAAAATATATGATGTGTTATATTATGTGCTAAACATACTGCTAAATGAATGAATTTAGCTAAATAGCAATGATTGAAGTCTTTTTTGGTCGTTTTTGATATCTGGTTTTGTGAAAACAGCACTGTGTCCACCTGACACAGTGTAAATTAATGCAAAAGCACTCCATTTCAAATGATGACAGCTCATTAATCCTGTAGAAAAGAGAACGGCAAATTTCTAAGATTGAATTTAATTCAAAGTATATATGAAAGGTATTTGATATTAAATGTCCGCTCTTTGGTGTCTGAATGCAGGTAGATATTGTGCATAATATTATCCAGTTTTGAAAAGCTTCTTTAGAAACCATAACATACATGAATGAAACTGAGATTATTTATAATTCCAGTTTATACACTGTGCTTGCAACAACGTTTCACATTTTATAGTTATTTTTCCTCGTAGTTTTTATTTTTCTTTAATTTTAGTTGTTTTGTGTGTGTGTGTGTGTGTGTGTGTGTATTTTTTAATTGCTTTCATACAGACAAGGAGCAATGCAGAACAGTCACATTTATAATAAAATACAGAAACTAAAATTCTGTTATTTTTATTCATTTGACTTATACTAACATCGATTTGATTTCTTTAGACACATACACAATGAAATAGTCTCATGTTCTGTCCTGATCTCTTTGATTATGTTTTTGTCTGAAGGACATTTCGTGTGCTTCATCTTTGGTGGTTCAGAACATTAAATCTTAGGGTTATTTTAATACATGCACAGCTTATTGATCTGTTACGTTCAATTTACCTGATGTTTCCCAGCCGCTAATGAAGGTTTTATCCTCTTGAGAGCCGTCAGTTCAGTTTATTACTCTGAACCGCCGTAAAGCCAATGTTAACATCCATTTATCGGGTAAATGAGGAGGGATTTTAGCTCAGGATGTGAAATATGTCAGAATTTGTTGATCCTTGTTTTGGTAATTTACAGTTAAAATGTCAGTGAATTATGTTGTTTACAAAGTGACTGGTGGAAATGTATAATTATGATGTGTGTGTGTGTGTCTGCAGTTAATTTCACATCATCCAGATCGTCTGATGAAATGATAACTATCATTAATTATTAGTAATTACCAGATTCTCTGTTGAATAAAACATTTGAATTGTCAACAGTTCATTGTTCCTTTTGAGTTTTATTATATGAATGAGATCAGTATTTATCAAAAAAGTATTGTTGTGTTATGTGGTTACTAGGGTATATTCTAAATGCTTTTGGCATGTTTTTATGTTGTTGCTAGGTTTTCCTGGGTGGTTGTTATGTGGTTGCTTTAGTATTTTAGCATCTTTCTGTGTCATTGCTAAGGTGTTTTGTTTCTCCTTCTTCTTCTTCTTCTTCTTCTTCTTCTTCTTCTTCTTCTTCTTATTATTATTATTATTATTATTATATGTTATATTGTCTGCCAAGGAAAAGTTGTAAGTGTGATCTCCTAGTAAAGCATTACAGCATTTTTCCTTAGGGGTTCACTCTTATATCTAACCCTAAGTATGATTGTGAATCACTAATAAATAAACATGTAAATGGTTGCAGACCGTCCTGTTCATATTATCCTGCTTTGGTGCTGGAGCATTATTAACGGATGGCTCTGTGGTTTTTCCCAGATTTTGAATTCAACATAATTCCCCTCACTGACTTAATGAGCTGTGGCGTGCATGTGGCAGGTTGCCTGATTTTGTTAATGAAGCATGAAAAGGCTAAGCACACATCATTCTGCTGAGCGCTTCTATAATCAACCACGATGACGGCGATACGTCAGCCCCTTTGCCTAGAGCAAAAATAAGTCAATTCCCCGAGTGGCTTGAGGTCCCATTAAGATCTAATACACCCACACCTGTCCTTCCTTCCCTGTGGTCACTCTGTCAGGCCCCTTATTTATGAACACAACCACCGTTAGATGTCTGTGTAAACTCACACTTCACACATTGACATTTGCATTGGCTGATTTGCCATGAGGGTTTTTCAGCTATTTCTAGGGTTTTACTGTGAAGGTACCATTGTTTATTATTGTGTTAGTGTTTAAAAAAACTGCATTTGCAAGCGTACATACAGGTTCTGGTCATATAATTAGAATATCATCAAAAAGTTGATTAATTTCACTAATTCCATTCAAAAAGTGAAACTTGTATATTATATTCATTCATTACACACAGACTGATATAAATGTTTATTTCTTTTAATTTTGATGATTATAACTGACAACTAAAAAATACCAAATTCAGAATCTACGAAAATTAGAATATTGTGAAAAGATTCAATATTGAAGACACCTGGTGCCACACTCTAATCAGCTAATTAACTCAAAACACCTGCAAAGGGCTTTAAATGGTGTCTCAGTCTAGTTCTGTAGGCTACACAGTCATGGGTAAGACTTTTGAATTGACAGTTGTCCAAAAGATGACCACTGACACCTTGCACAAGGAGTGCAAGACACAAAAGGTCATTGCAAAAGTGGCTGGCTTTTCACAGAGCTCTGTGTCCAAGCACATTAACAGAGAGGCGAAGGGAAGGAAAAGATGTGGTAGAAAAAAGTGTACAAGCAATAGGGATAACCGCACCCTGGAGAGGATTGTGAAACAAAACCCATTAAAAAATGTGGGGGAGATTCACAAAGAGTGGTCAGTGCTTCAGGATTCAGTATGCACAGACGTATGTAAAACATGGGTTTCAGCTGTCGCATTCCTTGTGTCAAGTCATTTTGGAACAACAGACAGCATCAGAAGAGTCTAAAGAAAAAAATGACTGGACTGCTGCTAAGTCTTCCAAAGTTATGTTCTCGGATGAAAGTAAATTTTGCATTTCCTTTGGTCCCAGAATCTGGAGGAAGAGAAGAGGGGCACACAATCCATGTTTCTTGAGGTTCAGTGTAAAGTTTCCACAGTCAGTGATTGTCTGGGGTGCTATGTCATCTGCTGGTGTTGGTCCACTGTGTTTTCTGAGGTCCAAGGTCAACGCAGCCCTATACCAGGAAGTTTTAGAGCACTTCATGCTTCCTTCTGCTGACAAACTTTATGGAGATGCAGATTTCATTTTCCAACAGGACTTGGCACCTGCACACAGTGCCATATCTTCCAGTACCTGGTTTAAGGACCATGGTATCCCTGTTCTTAATTGGCCAGCAAACTCGCCTGACCTTAACCCCATAGAAAATCTATGGGGTATTATGAAGAGGAAGATGTGATATGTTGGACCCAAGAATGCAGAAGAGCTGAAGGCCACTGTCAGAGCAACCTGGGCTCTCATAACACCTGAGCAGTGCCACAAACTGATCGACTCCATGCCACACAGCATTGCTGCAGTAATTCAGGAAAAAAAAGAGCCCCAACTAAGTATTGAGTGCTGTACATGCTCATACTTTTCAGTTGGCCAAGATTTCTAAAAATCCTTCCTTTGTATTAGTCTTAAGTAATATTCAAATTTTGATTTGAGATATTGATTTGGGTTTTTCTTTAGTTGTCAATTATAATCATCAAAATTAAAAGAAATAACATTTGAAATATATCAGTCTGTGTGTAATGAATGAATATAATATACAAGTTTCACTTTTTGAATGGAATTACTGAAAGTAATCAACTTTTTGATGATATTCTGATTATATGACCAGCGTTTGTATATGAGCAATATCACACATATTGGTGGCATCACTGTATATCAGAATGGCTGAGATTCGGCCATAGGCATAAGGCTGCAGACTAAGTGCTGTAAGTAATGTTGCATTTCACCATAGATTATATTGCATTTATAAAACAGTTTGATGACACAAACAACCATGGAGTGTCTTTAAAAAAGATACAAAAAAAAAAAAAAAAAAAAAAAAAAAAAAACATTTTGTATGCTGAACTACTTCCTTCTGCCACGGATGTGTACACTTTCAGTTGAGTGCTCAAAATATCATAATAATATAATATTTTTGTGCTAATACTGTATATGATGCATACCTAGTGGAGCTTTAGGTTTCCAGGTAAAGCACGGTATTACTTTCTTACTGAAGTAGTTCTGATAATTTGCTGTGAACCTAAGTATGTGTCAATTTTTGTAGACTGACGTTCTAATTACTTCATTCAATAATAATAAAAAATGAAGTGTGGCACAAAGACTTCATAATCATTGTGAAATTGCTGTTTATTTTGCTGCACTGGCAGTTATAGAGTAAATGCAAGAGAGACAGGTGAGTTGGTTAGGCTAATGATCCTGTGATACAGCTGTTCTGAGTTCTGATTAAAAGTTAAGACTGAGCGCCTTTTGTCTGTTGTTCTTCAAGCAGTAGACTTATTTTACTTCTTTACAAACTGTATCGTTTCATCAGTTAGCCATGTTAGTACTCCGTTAACGTTCCCACCATTATTGTTCACAGTTTAGCAACTAAACAACTGTAGCTGTGGGGACGATTCACTTGCATAAGTGTTTTTGTATTTTATGCCATTATTATAAGAATGGATCTAAGCACTATGTTATTGTTTTATGTAAAGGTTTCATTGTCAATGGTAGCAGTCGCTAACTGGCTCAAGGACTCCTCTCTGTGCCAATCACAACAGGCTTGTTACTCTAATATAAATGTATATTCTGAGAAAATTACAATGTTTTCTGACATTAGATGCATTTAAACCTGTTGTAGGGGACTCCAACACAATATCGGGACACTTTAAAATGCCATATTACATGCTCTTTAATTCAAGACCTGGTAGAACTAGAACTAGTAATGAAGGAACGTTTCGGTTGCTTCATTGAAAGTTTACTGTATTATGTAGAGTTTAAATTAGCATTCATTATTCAGCTCAATCTCAGTTTCAGAATAAAACACCATCTCTTTCACTATAAAAGTCTTTACTGTAGACTCACTCATAAAAACAGTGTCTAATGGTGTAAAAGTGCAACTAAAATCACCATCACAAACACACACACTTGTTTCTCAATAACAATTATTATTATTAAATACTATTTATATCAAATATTGTTAATATACAGCAATTGAATAATAATATTTAATAAACAACAACAACAGTCATCAAATTACTAGTCAATTTAGTCAAGAGTTCAAAGGCAGCGCTCTGATATACAGCATTAAAGTTATCTGCACCTGCTTACGTCCTGGAGCTCATATGTCACAAAACATTGAAGCAAATTTTCAAACAGGTCTTGGTGTTTATTAACAATCTGCATATTTGAATTCTAAACAGTTACATACTCACTTAGAAACTCTTGAAACTACATTCCGTGCCACAGAAACCGTATTGTTTTTTTAAAATAGTGGATTTGGGCATCCGCCATACTGAAAGCAGAGTAAAACAAATGGTGAAACTGTTCTCGAGGCATTGCTGGGTTAATATGTTTAAAGTGTGAAAAGACCTCTCAGCCAACCAGAAAGAGCTGTTGCATATATATTTACACACACACACACACACACACACACACACACACACACACACAACATATATTTATAGCTGTATAGCAGTGATGTGATTTGTCCTGTTTCAACACCTTTTAATGGTTGTTTATTTATTTGTCCAAGACTTAAATGTCATCTTGGAGAATTTGTTGTTGAGAATTGGCCAATGGTTCACATCTATGTTTCGTGAACTCTCACTTCACTTATCTTGCCCTTGAATGTGCAGTGACTCAATAGCTGAACACTAATGACAGTCTCTGTCGTCGCTCGACTTTCCCTGCCACAGTAGGTATAAAATCTTACATCCGGCGACTGCACTGTGGAAAAAGCACTCAGCTCAGTAACGGCACGGCCACTGCACCTCCTCAGGTTGGGACCCTGTTATCCCTCTGGGCCCTTACAGTAAACAACTCATCACCTCCCTGTCCTCTGTGAGACAGTCAAGATAATGGAACAGGAAGGTCAGGTATAGGGCTGCTTCTGGCTGAGTTTTAATTTGTGAATTTTGAGGGGGTCAGAAGAAAGCAACATTTATCAGCACATATTCCTGCATTATATATATATATATATATATATATATATATATATATATATATATATATATATATATATATATATATATATATATATATATATATATATATATATATGTATATTTCATCCAGTATAATAAAAAAATAAAACACCAAAATATGATTTTTATGTCCAAATCTTGCAACCCCTAGTTAGAACAAAAAAGAAATCTCAATCAATTTGCTCCATAAATCAAGAAAATTATATTTGATCATATCATATCAGACATTTAATATAAATATAATCAATGCTTGTTGTATTTATTTTATAATAATTTTAATTTGCTTTTCATTTTATATTATATTTTCATTTTTCATTGTAATTTTAATAAAAATTGCAATAACTTGTTATATTTATTAATTTTATTAGTTTAGAGTCGATTCATGCGTGTACACGTGATGAGGCATTTTCTCCTGATAACCCCAAAAATAACTTAAATTACACTTTCAGTTTTGATCGTACAGATGAGAGCCATATGTCTGTAAAGGGTCTACTTTTATTTGTATACAGACTCAATAACAACAAAGCTTTGTGCATTTATAAAATAAAGATACCATACAAGGTGTGCTTTCTGCAGCCTTGGTCTGCAGTGATCTTCATTTAGAAATGCATCATTAAAATGAACTGTTACTCAGTGAATACTCAACGAAGAGACATCAGAGAGATATCTATAGAAAGCATGACGTGTATACTTTTAAACTAAACAAGTGCTACCGAAAACAAATATTCTGCCATAAAGTAATCCATGTGAAAACAATGTGATATCCGTCTTTCAAGTTTTCCTTAAAGGGGGGGTGAAATGCTCGTTTTCACTCAATATCCTGTTAATCTTGAGTACCTATAGAGTAGTACTGCATCCTTCATAACTCCAAAAAGTCTTTAGTTTTATTATATTCATAAGAGAAAGATAGTCTGTACTGATTTTTCCTGGAAAAACACGACCGGCTGGAGGCGTGACGTGTGGGCGGAGCTAAAGAATCACGAGCGCCAGTAGGCTTTTGCGCTGAGAGCGTTTGGAAGCTGTCACACCGTGAGGACAAAACCAACCAAAACAAACCATGGCTAACAGTCAGATTCAGCGTATATTTATGATCCAGAAAGGCTGAAATTTAACAAGAGCAGCATCAGCAACGACGTCTCTATGTGTTATGTACTGAAACTGTATATATTTGCCTAGCGGTTTTGGAAAATGACTAAGTTCCACTTTGTCGTCTTTTTTTTTTTTTTTTTTTAAGCTGTACATGTGGAAAGTGCAGTTTGATGACAACATTGTATGTTGTTTACTTGATGTGCTTACGCGCCGATAGCTAAGTTAACAACACAGAGATATTTGAAGCAGTTTTACTCACCGCATGTGGTTCCAAGATACGATCGTGACCCTTTTTCGCTGGGACTGCATTATCCTTAAGAAATAAACGATGTGCGATGTGTTTGTAAAACAAGCATCTTCTAAATGCAGGGAACAAACACAAACACTTGCACAACTCCGTTGATGCTCTGTAAAAATAAACTCCATCCACTGGTCCCTTAATGCTGGTTTTCTTTTTGGTAATCTGTGCAGGGTTGTCTTGCCCTGGCAACCAAAAACACACATCTTTTGTGACATTTCGCGATGCTCTCGCTCTGATCAGTGAATGTCTGTTGTGCTCTCAGTGCTCTGCTATACGGGAGCGTGCGCTCTTCCGGCAGAAGTGCCCTTAGTACCCATATAAGGAAATTCCGCTCCATCTAACGTCACACAGAGCCATACTCGAAAAAAACTTTCCGAAACTCGTGACAAACCGGAACGTACTTCAAACGTACAACTTAATTTTTTAAACTTTGTCCATGTTTAGCATGGGTATCCAACTCTTTAACAGTGTAAAAAACTCAGTATGCATAAAATAGCATTTCACCCCCCCCCCCCCCCCCCCCCCTTTAATTTTCTCTAATGTGACCACGCCCCTGCGCTGAATGCACTATTGAGATTATAATCTTTCACTTGAAGCTCGCGGCTTGTAAATGCCCACACAGAAACCAAAGCAGTGAGACTTTTCTTCTAGTTTTTTTATTTTATTTTACTCTTTGCTTCGCGCTGAGAGGAATAAGAAATAAAGTTTTGGATCTCCTCAGAAAAAAAAAAAAATGAAGCGCTTTATTCAGCAGAGACCATAAACATGAGTAAGTCTCTTTTTTTATTTATGTATATACTTGTATTAGGTTTCACATAATATGTAAACATTTTACTAGTTAGACTTTTTCCACTATAATTTCTATATATATAATTATAACTATAATTTCTGACTAAATGTATAATCAAGTGAAACATTATTAAGTTTCAATAACAATATACACTATACCATTCAAAAGTTTGATGTAAATAATATAAATGTAACAAATTGATATAAATGTAACAGATGTAACAAACAATGCTGTTCCCTTTCAAGGGAACTTCGAACTGCATCCTCTAGGGGGCGCTATGGGGAACATCTCGTTGTGACCCATTTCTGAAGCATATATTGAAAAAACAACGAGTTGGCCTGCAACAGCCTCTGACATCACTTCCGGCCTGATCTCCATACAGAGATCTAAATGAAATGAAAGAGGACATTTTCTTCTCACATCCATCTTTTTCGGTATTAGAGTTGCGCTGACATCGAGGCGATGCACGAAAGCGGCTATGAGAGAATGCCCCCTGTAGAAAGAGCTTTCTTTCTGCAGGGGAGATATCCTCTCTTAATCTCCCTCCTTGCCCTCTAGGCCCCTTCAAGAAATACAACTCACTTAAATGGCAAGGCATACGCAGCAGTAGATCAGGCTATGGCTTTATTACACACGATGGTGGTGCTAATCTGCTAAGAGATCCAGGTCTGAGCCTGAACAACATAGGAGTTCTGGCCTTTCTCTATCTGAGGATCAAATATGGGCACAGAAAGCTAGTGTTGCCACTACCAATAAACTCTGTGAGTTTCCTTTGCAGTGCTCACTTACAGTGTTTACCAAACACTCGTCAGCACCAGCCATCCTGCTTCATGTTCCGATATTAGGTGGCTGAAATCACAGGTTTCTGAGGGAGCCTCCTTGATCATCAGGCCTGACACAGCACTACATGGAATTTCATGGATGTACAGCCAGGTCATCCTGAGGAGTCTCCTGGCTGCTTAGTTGTGCAGTCGCATCCAGCGGGAAGTGGAGGTGGCAGTTACAGAAGTCTCCTTGCATATGATGCCTCAGGTGATGCTCCCCTCGCCAGAGGTTTGTATAAAATTGAGTTTGCCTCTCCCGTGCGACTCAGCGCCTCTGCGATGCTTAGGAACCTTTAGGTACACACGCTAAGCTCTGTGTACTTTCTGAAAACCACATGGTGGTTAGTGTGCATGTGAACAAATTGCACACTTTATAAAATGCCACGCAAGTGGTAAGTGTGCAAACGTTCCCTTTCTTGAGATGATTAGACTTTGGTTCCTTGGGCTCCATTCAGCCAGTGTGTATTTGTTTTATACACTTCAAGCATCGCTTCCCTCAACATGATGGGCTATTTTGGCGATTCTCATGACAGTTTAGCAGTATTCCTCTTTTCCAAGAAGGGTCGCCTATGAGTGTGCTACTCTGATTTCGGAGTTCTCCTCTTATATGAGACTGAGTTCTCTGTTCCAGCATTATTTCCACAGATCGAGTTGATGACTCTCAAACATACTGTTTTGAGATGCACCATTCAATCTATGAGCTGCTCTATCAGAGTGCCACGAGAGCCCCTCCTTAAAACATTATTTGAAAATCCATGCTATGGTAAGTGTGCACATGAAGTCTTTGCACAGTTTCAGAAATCCACACTGTGGTAAGTTCGCAAGCTAGTATTCTGCATTCTTTCTAGACCCTATATGGTGAGGGCTTCGCACGGTTGCTTCGTGCCCTTTCTTGAGTTGGTAAAAAGCCCCATTCATCCTCGCCGCCACTCCACCTATGTATCCTCGGATACATATCTAAACAGGGTGTTGCTACTAGGGATCTGTTGAGACAGCTCCTTCAGCAAGCTTATGCCCGGTAGCCCCTGTGTGACAGGCAAGACATGGTATAAAATGCTAGGTTCTTAGCCGTATCCCTTTAAATTAATATTTGCTGATTCCAAGCCCTCAGCTCTACTCCGGGCCAAGGCCCTAACGATTAAGTTGGGTGTGTAGCTTAGGCCTTTGGCCGTAAGGAGTACTGTCACAGACAGCTGTCCACACGTCCCAGGGGCAACTCCCATGGAAATGGTAGAGTTGGTACTTAGAGTTTGCCATGATTCTGGCCTGCACTCCCCTCAGCATGGCGGCGTGGGTATGCTGTTCCCCATAGCGCCCCCTAGAGGATACAGTTTGAAGTTCCCTTGAAAGGGAACGTCCAAGGTTACGAATGTAACCATGGCTCCCTGAGTAGGGAACGAGACACTGCATCCTCTAGCTCCCTGCCATGCTTCGGATGCAAGCTTTAGATGAAGAATTGAATGACGTGTTCTCCCGGTGCCTGTGTATATTCATGCCGGTAGTGGCGTCAGAGGCTGTCACCGGCCAACTCGTTGGTGTTTTTTCAATGTATGCTTCAGACACGGGTCATGATGAGGTGTTCACCATAGCACCCCCCAGAGGACGCTGTGTCTCGTTCCCTACTCAGGGAACCCATGGTTGCATTCGTAACCTGAGACGTTCTTTCAATTTATATATATAAAAAAATTAAAATAATAATAATAATAATAAATGTTTTATTTTTATTTTATTATTATATTTTGGAAATTAGTGTGCGACTGGAGCAATGACAGAGATGGGACCAAGTCACACATGTGCAAGTCTCAAGTAAGTCTCAAGTCTTAACCTTCAAGTCTCAAGTAAGTCCCAAGTATTTTTTTCTTGGGCAAGTCAAGTCAAGTCAAGTCACAAGCTATGTCAAGTCAAGTCCAAGTCAAGTCACCTTAATATTGTTATTTTACCTGCAGAATCTGATCTTAATAAAGTTAAAAGACAAGATATAAGTAACTGTCAGTAAATTAAAATAATTTGGATTTGCATTGTAAATACTCATGTTCAGTAAAATACATCATGGAATCAAACAAAATTGTAACTTCCTAAAATTTATTTTTTTATTTATTTATATTTATTTTAAATATATTTTTCACTTCTGCCAACAGTGTTTGAAATGTTTTACATTTTCAACATTGAGTCCATAAAACAAATAACAACTAAACATCCAACAGACTCCTCTCTGAACACCTCTCTCTCTCTCTCTCTCTCAAACACAGTTTACATACAACATTAAACTGTTACTTTTCTCCTCTCTCTTTCTCTCTCTCAGAGTATAGAATATAAATATGACGTATTTTCAGTTGTTTCATACTTTTTTTGTTATGTACAGTACAGACCAAAAGTTTGGACACACCTTCTCATTCAAAGAGTTTTCTTTATTTTCATGACTATGCAAATTGTAGATTCACACTGAAGGCATCAAAACTATGAATTAACACACGTGGAATTATATATGGAAATATATACATAACAAAAAAGTGTGAAACAACCAAAAATATGTCATATTCTAGGTTCTTCAAAGTAGCCACCTTTTGCTTTGATTACTGCTTTGCACACTCTTGGCTTTCTCTTGATGAGCTTCAAGAGGTAGTCACCTGAAATGGTCTTCCAACAGTCTTGAAGGAGTTCCCCGAGAGATGCTTAGCACTTGTTGGCTCTTTTGCCTTCTGTATGCGGTCCAGCTCACCCCTAAACCATCTCGATTGGGTTCAAGTCCAGTGACTGTGGAGGCCAGGTCATCTGGCGCAGCACCCCATCACTCTCCTTCTTGGTCAAATAGCCCTTGAAGCCTTCAGTGTGACTCTACAATAGTCAATAGTCATGACAATAAAGAAAACTCTTTGAATGAGAAGGTGTGTCCAAACTTTTGGTCTGTACTGTACATAACAAAAAAAGTATGAAACAACTTAAAATACGTCATATTTATTTTCTGTACTGTATATATATATATATATATATATATATATATATATATATATATATATATATATATATGCATATATATATATATATATATATATATATATATATATATATATATATATATATATATATATGCACTTCTCATGATTGGGTAATCGCGGCAGCTACATTAGTTTTTCTGATTAATTGTTTTGCTCTATGAGAAAGGCAAGGTAACAAAATATTCGGGGCTTATGCCCCCTTAGCCCAGCCCTAGCGCCGCCCCTGGAATGCGTTTTTTTGATTGCCTGCTAGCGGATCATTAGGGGCCGTTCACATCACGTCTTTTGCGCGCGCAAGTTCGTTATTTCCAATGTAGGCGCGCGGTATGCGCGCTCATAATGGAAGCAACGCGCGCGCGTCGCACCGCATCGAGTTAAAAACATCTAGGGCCCTATCTTGCACCCAGCGCAATTGACTTTGTACACCGACGCATGTGTCATTCCTATTTTGCACCTGCGCAAAGCGCGCTTTTCCCTCCACAGAAGCACGTCGCTAAACTAGTGAATGAACTTGCGCTCCCTGGGCGGTTCAGCGCAAAAAAGGAGGCGTGTTCCGGCGCAAACAATCCCTGGTGCTATTTTGCTGTTCCATTAAACAATTGCGCCACTGACCAGAAAAAAACTAGTCTAAAGTCAGTGGCGCGTTGCGCGTTGTTCATTATGCTATTTTAAGGGCGCATGCTTGACCATAATGTATAGCGTGCACAACGCGCATACACTTTGCTCATGTAATCTACACAGATGCAACAGTTATTTTTGCAAATCATAAATTGTTACACTAAAAAAATATTAACACTTGAGATGACGGAAATCATTGTGGTGTGCCACGAAGATGTGAAAAAATAGGCATAAATCTTGCTTACAAATTATCCAGGCTAATTATTCTCCCATCCCCATACAACACAACTTCTCTGCCTTTCACTGCTCTTACAAGAACATCAGTCTCCTGGCTGTGAACCGCTCCTGGCGTGCGCCTGGTAAATACGCCATAATAATAGCAATCCATAATGGAGCTTGCGCACCTGCTTTTAAAGGGAATGTTGGATGACGCTCTGATTGGTTTATTTCACGTTACGCCGAAACCACACCTATGAATAATGAAGCTACTTCAGACCAACCCATTTTAGATTTGCGGCGGGCGCAAGAGCCATTTATCCCGCCGGGAAAATAGCCACAGCGCCGAGACCCGCCCACAAAGTTACTTGCGCTTCGCGCTTTGACACTTGCGTTTCAGATCGTTAAAATAGGGCCCCTAAACTTTTCAGAATGCCGCAAGCGCACCGCAGGTCATGTGACAATAACTAGCCAATCAGCTTCATCCTTTCCCGTATCAACGTTGAAAGCTCAGCTAAGATGGAGGAACAGCTGTTCATAGCTGTATATGGATTGCCATTTTGAAACGAATTTAGTAGCAGAGCTACTGCGAGCGATTTTTAGTGCTGCAAATCCATTTATCCTTTGCTGAAATTTCCGCGTCTTCAATGAGAGAGAGCGTGTCATGGATGCTTAGCAACGACAGACGCCCCAGGAGCACTTCTGTCCGAGCGCTTTGGAAACAAGGAGAAAGCGGCGCGACTAGCGTTTTCCACGCGTTTTTTGAAGTTTTCTATTGAAGACAAAAGCGATGACCCTCGGTACCTCTCAGGCTGACATGTTGATGTGATGTGATATCTGATTTAAGTGGGCGTGGTGTGTGTAAGGTAGAGAGGGCATGACTGATGATAGTGTCCTGATCCAGTCACGACGCTATTCTCAGCCTGCGCTCCAGCTGAGTAATCAACTTTATTTAAAAAAATAATTTATATATTTTATATTCAAACTGAAAACATGATGTGATTAACACTCAAGTCATTCAAGTCATCGTGTCTCAAGTCAAGTCAAGTCCCGAGTCTTTAACTTCCAAGTCCGAGTCAAGTCTCAAGTCCTAAAAATAGCGACTCGAGTCGACTCGAGTCCAAGTCACCAAGTCACAAGTCCCCATGTCTGAGCAATGATGCTAAATATTCAGCTTTGAAAATCAGCTTTGTTTGTTCCTAATAAACTGTTTAACTGCACTCGCAAGTGAATATTAAATTATTTTGTGGGATAATTAAATATATTCTAAATAAACTACAAACATAAAAAATATATACATTTATTTTGTCCTAACATTCTGTCTTGTAACTCCTCACTCACAGTGGCAAGGCTGAATGAGAGGCTCATTATGCAGCTCATTAGGCCTTTGTCTTCTCAGGTGTAAATCACAATGATATTCATGATAGTTGACGACTACTCGCAAATTACTTTTACAAACAAAAAGTGTCTTAGAAAATTTTAATCAATATATTGTTTTATGTGAGTGAGTAAACAAGATGATTTTCACATAATTTAGAAAGAAAAATTCTAGGTTACAAGATTAAGTTCTCAAAAGTCCCGAGAACCAATGCTCTGTATGTGTTTTGTGGCCTTATTCAAGTGATTTAAAATGTATAGTTTTTCACTAACCACGCATAAATGTTTTTTTCTTAAAAACACAATCCTGTACATACATGTTGCTCTCTTATTATTATAGCCCGATTTGTGCTGATTACAGTGATATTAGACTTTAGCCATTAATATGTTTATAAGCAACTGAAAAAGCACAAATGTCAAGGCATGACAAAACTTCTCCAGGCCCCCAAAATACCCTTAGACTTCAATTACTCTGTTATATATATATATATATATATATATATATATATATTTCAGTTATAGTTTTTAGTTATATAGTCCTTTAAATAGAATTTTAGTAAAGAAAACTAATTGAAAATAAGAATTGGTATTGGATTACTTTACTCAGGATTACATTACTCGGATACATCGTCTCTCATGTGGGACTCACAGCGGATAAAATGTCTGTAATCCAATGCTAATTTCATGCCAAAAATTCTATGAAGAAGATTTCATCATGGCAATTCTCTCCATTGAATCTGTTCAGCATATGTAATGGTGCCGTTATTCATCTGTTACAAACAGTCAAGACTAATGAGTAATTAGAAATGTGATCATACAGACTGTCCCATTTTTTGAGGTGGCTCTTGAACGGCAAGATTAACATGCTAATTGGTTTTAAATTGCATGTTTTGTCTGCCGCTGCGTAATCTGGAAATATATTTTTATTTTTTTTATTAAATTGTTTTTGCTTGAGAGGTAAAATAAATGCTCAGTGCAAGGCCTCACGGTAATGCATCTAGCATTTAATGTTTAATTTGCCAGTCTATTCATAACAGTCTCCTCATAACGCATGGCTACGGAGGGAGGAGGAACATGGAAATGCTGCCTCAGTAGCTTAAATCCTGTGAATAAAACTGTGGGAAGCTACTGTACATGAGCTGAATGTTGATATTACTAGCTGTATTTCTCTCCAGCTTAAATTCCTTAGCTGGAAACCGAATAGCTTTCCAGAGCCGTCAGAGGCCCTTGACGGCGATATAATATGGTTTAGAGCCACATTTGTATGCATGATTGTCTTAGTCTGACTCATAATTTTCGTCAACAAATCTTTTTCACCAAATAAATGTAGAAAATGAGATGTTAACAAAATAAAAATTAGTTCTGAATGACAAAAATCTATTGACAGATAAACATGTTAAGGAGGGACAATTTGGGAAGACAGATAGCCTCTCAGATAGAGTACAGTTACTGAATTCAGTTCTCTTTTGCGTCTTGAACTGACAAATACACATACAAATATGTCAGATTTTCAGTCTAATGTAGTTGTTGTTGTCTGTGTCATTAATGTTAATCAAACTACAAAAGAAACAAAGAAAACAGTCACTATACTTGACTGAATCACTTTACTAGACTTAATAAGGAGAATGAAGAATGTTGCATGTGAGTTGTTATAAACATTGGTCTTTTCTAGAAAATAATATTTAATACTCCCTATTAATTTTAAATATTATCGTCACAGTTTATTATTTAGTTTATTATATATATATATATATATATATATATATATATATATATATATATATATATATATATATATATATATAAACTAAATGTATAAAGTGCAATAATATAATCACTATTATTATATATAAATAATTAAAGGCTTTAAAACAATAGGATATACTACACTATAGTAGCTTTAGAACTGTAAAATGTGGTTTAGAAACAAAAGTAAACTTATTGCAAAAACATGTTGATTAAAAGTTGTACATAATACAAGGCTTGAACATAATTTCCCATACTGTGTGTACACACAAAATTACACTTAAAAATCCCAGAATAAATAAAGGTACCCAATATTTGAATGTGCTACATATTTCAAGTATTGCATTTTGTGTCACCATGCTAGTGTTTTCTTTCCTTACGCATACACTACAGATCAGTGGCGTAGCCACGGGTGTGCCAGGGTGTGCCGGTGCCACCCACAGTGGCAGCTAGCACACCTAAAAATAGATGCAGAATTATTTTTATAGTCTCAATAAAAAATGTTTAATAAACTTGTGCTATTGTTGTTTAGTTACAAATATTTTAACTGACCCCTTGTTTCCATGGCGACGCGTCATGATTGTCACGTGACACACCGCGGCCACTAACAGTTGTATCGGTATTCATTTTATTTAGTTTTTCATTTTTTATTAAAATATATACACAAACTTTGTTTGAAAACCTTTATAAATGATCTTGATCTATAACGAGATGAGCGATGCAGTTCAGAGTCCTGTCAGGCGGATTTAACGTACAGCACTTGAATTCCCCAGTCTCTCTCGAAATACATGAAAGTAAGTGGCTGTTGAACTGGACGGAGAATAGAGTAAACTTTATTGTTCTGCTATGTGTGTCTGATATATGAATAAAACACATCTGCAAATTACATTTCATTAGATAGTTTTTGCTGCTTCCATAGACATCAGTGTGTATTTTACAAACTACCAATGTATTGTTTTACTGTGACTATGTATATTTAAATATATGAAACCTAAAATAAACATTATGTGGTTGAAACACTTCATATTAATTGTGATATATGACAAGCGCTGAGCGCGTCCGTCTCTGGCTCAGTGCCAGCCAACGCGCGAAAGCTGTTTGAATCTAGCAGTTCTGTGATGTCACTGAACATTTTTAAATCATACTCTCATGATTTTTGTTAAAATATATCTGCCGACATTTTGACTGCCAACCAATCAGCAAACAGCAGCTGACTGTGACCCCAGCAGTCTATGATATAAACAGATAATTTGTGATTGCACATTGCTAGCTAGCAATATTTCGCAGAGCTCCTTTATTAATTTTTTTTTAGAAAAAAACCTTGGCTTGATGGACAGCCGGAGCCTTAACGCTACACCTGATGAGGATGTTTCTTCCTCCCCGGGCCCAACATCAACAGACAGTGTTGCCAGATTGGAAATGTCCAAGTATCATACCAGAAGTTCAAAATTATCCTATTTGGAAAAAAATTATTGCATTTAACAGTTAACTACATTTTGACATGACCTGCAAATTACCACTAGGAGTATGGTTGGACGGAAGCAGTGCGACAAAAATACTATCCCATAATTTTGCACAGTAATCTGACAATAAATATGGCACACCCAGATTTTCCTATGCACACCCAGAGTCTCTTTTCTGGCTACACTACTGCTACCAATGTATTGTTTTACTAGCGATTATGTATATTTAAATGTATGAAACCTAAAATAAACATGTGTTGAAAACACTGCATAATTGTGATATATGACAAGCGCTGAGCGCGTCCGTCTCTGGCTCAGCTCCAGCCAAAGCGCGAAAGCTGTTTGAATCTGGCAGTTCTGTGATGCTACTGAACATTCTAAATCATACTCTCAGGGGCACAGAAATAAGAATCCAATATATGGTGCAATAATTCTCAAAATGTTAAAATGTAATTTACATTTTAAAATATTTTTGTTAAAATATATATCTGCCGACATTCGGAATGCCAACCAATCAGCAAACAGCAGTGTGACCTCAGCAGTCTATGATATAAACAGATTTTTTTAGCAAAAAAAACTTGGCTTGATGGACAGCTGGACACAAGCCCTAACGTTACACCTGATGAGGATGTTTCTCCCTCCCCGGGCCCAACATCAACAGACAGTGTTGCCAGATTGGAAATGTCCAAGTATCGTCCCAGAAGTTCAAAATTGTCGTATTTGAAAAAAAAAAAAAAATATTACATTTAACAATTAACTACATTTTGACACGACGGAATGGTTGGACGGAAGCAGTGCGACATAAATGCTATCCCATAAAGTAATCTGACAATAAATGTGGCACACCCAGATTTTCATATGCACACCCAGAGTATCTTTTCTGGCTATGCTACTGCTACAGATTAAGTTAAACTTAAATCTGTAAACTCTAAACTCTTAAAAGCATTAGACAAAGGCAAGTACAATAGTAGCCTGATTGTT
The DNA here is from genome assembly GCF_023724105.1 of Carassius gibelio. NCBI lineage: Eukaryota > Metazoa > Chordata > Actinopteri > Cypriniformes > Cyprinidae > Carassius > Carassius gibelio. The sequence goes on from NC_068371.1 coordinate 13,544,777, forward strand.
TTGCAGATGCTTTTCTTTCAACGCTATTCAGTAACAAATTACATATGTTTAATACTGTGACTCCAGCAGGCACAGAAACCAAGAATTTGATCTGTAAATCATGCTAAAATGAGCCTTTTTGTGTCAGCGAACCCATCCTATACACCTGCGGTTAATCCTGCGGTTAAACCGGCAGAAATCCACCTTGCAATTTGCATTACACAGTTTATGTGAGAAGTTCAACATTGAATGTAAGGTATATTTAAACAGAAATAGAAAGCTGGCATGATATCAAGTCATGCACATGAGTAAAATATGAGCAGATGTCTCCCGTGGGTCAGCTATAGGTGAAAGTTTTGTCTTACAGTCAGCGATCTTAAACTCACAATATCAGTTTAATGGGTCTGTCATAAAGGAATTACCACATGAGAGTGCTTGGAGCCCAATAGTAACAGTTTATCCTCGGAGGAAATGTAATTCAATGGTAGAATCAGTTCATTCCATTCAGATGGCGTATGAGAGCCAGAGAGATGAATCTATGGCATGAACAGAAACAAGAGGGCTGCAAAACACATACTTGAAATAGATATTTGCTTTGTGCTGAGGCGTATGAAATGTGTTTCTCTTTTGTTCTCATAATGTAGTGCTGTTGGGTGGGACAGTTACAAACAAGCACACAAATGTCTTTAAACCATTAGTTCACCAGAGAATGAAGATTCTGAGACTATTTACACCTTCATGTTGTTTCACTTGAATATGCTGGTTGGTCTTTTCCATTCATTTGCAATGAATGAAGACGGAGGCTTTCAAGCTTCAAAATATATGCAAAATGTACCATAATGGCAGCGGCGGGCCATGCATTTCACACCTAGGCCTTCAGTGGCATTCTGCATGAATTAATTAATCACTTTATACTATCATAATGATGCCACGGCTATAGAAACCATAAATATTACACAGAAATGCAGTGTAACAGGGCATTGCATCAGATACAGGTATCTAGTGTAGCGAGAATGAATGCTATTACTAAAGTAGGAACCCCAGACAATACAATTAATGCAGCTGCACAACTTGCATCATCTCTTACTGAAGCATTAAGCTAACAAAATGACATAAATACAGTCCACCCGATGTTCTTGCAGACAGTTATTCACTCAAACGAATTCATACCTTATAGATAAGTCGGGGAGAGAAAGAGGAAGAGACAAGTTAATACAGCTTGGCTCGGAAACTTAGATATTCTTAGGTAAATTTAAACCTGGCTTTGTATCTCGCAAATAACATCTGAATACAACGCATGAAGTGATAAAGTGAAAAATTGAAATTAGCCTAGTGGTTTTTCATCTTGATGGTGCTGAGAAAATGTGTGGTTGTTTTTCGTGGTCTTTTAGTGTACTGTTTTTATAGATTTACAGTATGAGAACATGCTGACGTAACAGACACCTGCACTGTTGATTTTGAAGGCCTTGAGGTCTATTTATTTTACCCTGGCAATACAATTGCTGAAATATGCTTGGGTTAAAGCTCTAATATAAACATACACTACTGGAAGCAGCGCAACCACGAGAAAAGCAATGAAATTAAGAGTATAAACTTTTGGAAATAATATACATTTGTGGAAAAATTAAAACTAAGTGATTCTGCTAGTGTTAAGGCCAGAAGATGGCCCACCAGCCGGCAGCCATATCACCCTGGAGCCCAAGACCGGTTGCCCACTGAAGCTAAGCAGGGCTGAGCCTGGTCAGTACCTGGATGGGAGACCTCCTGAGAAAACTAGGTTGCTGCTGGAAGGGGTGCTAGTGAGGCCAGCAGGGGGTGCTCACCCTGTGGTCTGTGTGGGTCCTAGCGCCCCAGTGTAGTGAAGGGGACACTATACTGTCAACAAGCACCGTCCTTCGGGTGGGATGTTAAACCGAGGTCCTGACTCTCTGTGGTCATTAAAAATCCCAGGATGTCTTTCGAAAGAGTAGAGGTGTGACCTCGGCATCCTGGCTCAATTCGCCCATTGGCCTCCGACCATCATGGCCTCCTAACAATCCCCATATCTGCTGATTGGCTTCATCACTCTGTCTCTTCTCCACCAGTAAGCTGGTGTGTGGTGGGCGTTCTATGGCTGCCGTCGCATCATCCAGGTGGATGCTGCACACTGGTGGTGGATGAGGAGACCATGACCATGTAAGCGCTTTGAGTGTCTAGAAAAGCGCTATATAAATGTAAGGTATTATTATTATTATTATTACCACTGCATAACAGTATCATAAACTAGTCCATGCAGCTTGTGCACTAAATTCAAAGTATTTAATTTAATTTAATTTAATTTAATTTAATTTAATTTAATTTAATTTAATTTAATTTAATTTAATTTAATTTAATTTAATTTAATTTTGATTTGATTTGATTTTATTACACTTTGCCTTTATTTATAGTATATGATTAATTTAATTTAGTATTATTATAAACAGTAAAGCAGCACATTGAGATCAAATAATAACATAGTCTCAGAAAAATGGTTGCAGGAAAAGAAACTCATGAGACATGTGTCTTTCAACCCATTACTTTTCCAGATTGCTCCAGGGTTGATTTCATGTATTTTTTATATAAAATAATAATAATAATAATAATAATAATAATAATAATAATTATAATTATAATAATAATACATAATAATTAAAATTCAGTGTGATACTTTTTTTTTTCAAGGCACTTCAGTGTGTTTCAAGGCACTTCAGTGTGTATAACGTTTAATATTGTTTTGAGTATTATCATCTCTGGTTGATAAAAAGTAAAGCGCAAAGGGTTTTTCTTTCCAAAGACACCAAAAGTATGTGTGTAACAAACGTAAGTAAGGAACTGTTGCCATTTTAAATTAGGTAGGTTACTTTCATCTGGTAGGGGTGGGCTGCCCCTACAGGGTTTTATAAGTGGGCAGTCCTCCTGGGCCTTGCATTGTGCTTTGGCTCACTGTAACATAGCCCTCTGAGGATAGCTGCCTTCTTAGCTTGGTTAATTGTCCACTAGAGGACGCAGCGTGAGCTCCCTGGAAGGGGAACATCTCAGGTTACACATGTAACCATGGTTCCCTGATAGGGAACAAGATACTGCGTCCCCTCATCAAGCCTCGGGTTTGCCTGTTTTCAATTTTCCTTCAGACGTGATGTGTTTGGCAGGCACCCACTTATACTGTTGGGCGCCTGCTTGTGATGTCACGGACTATGTGGGCCAATGGGATTGGAGTTGTTTTCACATGCTTCAGACACAGGTCCTGCTGGCAGCAGTCCCCATAGGACACAGCGACTCCTGGTTACATGCGTAACCCAGACATTTTTCTTATATAATTGCTCCACAAAATGAATTTGTATTCCTACTGTAAATAAAACTTTCTTTAGGCCGTTTGCTTGCAAGCATCGCCGACGGCCCCACTTTATTATTGTTTCACTTTCACAGCACGTTAAACATCACTCTCTTACTTGATCTGGACAAACTGTGCATCAGTTGAAAGTTTAAAGACTCTAGCTTCGATATTTGACCAATTCTTTTGATAAAACATTGTTGCAGTGACAGTTATTTAGTAATTTATGTCAGGAGTGCAAAATAATAAATCTGTATTATGCCACATTTTGAATAGAAATTCACCACTCATTCATATTCAGTCGCGTCAGCAGCGGTTTATATGTGTTCACATAGACTCCCTAAACAGCATCAATAAGGATTTATAGACCAAAGATGCATATCCGCGCAGATATATGGATATATTTACTGATGTTTACTTCATATTTCTTCAGACAGAATCATAATTTCTATTCATTTTCCACTGATTTGCGCTGATGACTGGTAAGGGGTAAGAATTATTTATTCAGGACTACAGACTGTTATAAATATGTAAGATGTAAGATTAGCTGTTTTAATAAATAATAAAATAAATTATTAATGACTTGGCATATATTTCTGCATTCATATTAAAAAATGATTTAATGGTTAAAAAAGAAAAGTTTGCAAGATTCAGATTTCTATTCTATGAGACAGAATTTGTCCAAATATTTTGTCATAAAGTTTATAATGATTCTCATTAACAGATTTAATATTCGGATCACAACCCCATCAATATATGAAAATATAATTAATATTACAATTATATAATTATAATTTCTCCATTCCTTTACATAATTAACAATTTACATTTTTAGATATTTTAAAATATTATTTTTGTTAAAATAATTCAAATACTGCTGTGATGTATATTTACAGTGTTCATTATTATGAGACTGTAGAGAACATTTTATTCCTATCTGATATATCATTATTATTAGTAGTATTATTTACTATATATGTATATATATATTTTTTTTTTCTTGACAGTTATTTAAATTGTTTAGTGCCCAAACAAAAACTTTAAATTGTGTGGCCACGCTACAGTGTGTCAAGTTTGTGCGAGACTAGTGTAAGATAGAGATATATTTTAGTTCCCTTTCGATACTTCACTCATACTGCGTATGGGGAAAAGCTCCTTTTTTCCTCAATACTGAAGCCTTTTTTCAATAACGCAGTGCAACTGCACTGCCATTGGTTTAATCTCAGGAGAAGGGCTATGAGCAATTGTGCTCATATGTGCTCTCGACGCCAGACGCCAGCCTCTCAGCTCTGCCTCCGTTGTCAGGTGAGCGGGAGCTGGATTTACTCTGCCCAGTGAGGGCTTTGAGGATATACATTGATCAGTCACAGCCGTTCAGGCAATCTGACCAGCTTTTTGTCTGCTTTGGTGGCCGCACCAAGGGGTCTTCGGTCTCAAAGCAACGCCTCTCGCGTTGGATAGTTGAAGCTATCGCTCTATGTTACTCCTCTATGGGCCTTGAGTGCCCCATAGGATTAAGAGCCCACTCTACTAGAGGGATGGCCTCTTCATGGGCCTGGTCTAGTGGTGTCTCTATCAAGGACATCTGTGAGGCGGCCGGCTGGTCCTCGCCGTCCACTTTTGTCAGATTCTATAACTTGGATATCCCGACCTTGCATGCTCGGGTTCTTTCGGTTTGATACGACGGCCTCTAGCAGACTCCGTCATCATACCACCTCCAGGGAGCTAGCTCCCTCTTAGCAGTGTAGCGTCAAGGGTTCGATGGCTCTGGACCCCAGGGTGTTCAAGATAAGTCTTGTCGTTTCCTTTCCGTGGCACAGCGCGGTTGAATTCGTTCCCCATACACAGTATGAGTGAAGTATCGAAAGGGAACGTACTCGGTTACGAACGTAACCTCAGTTCCCTGAGATACGGAATGAGTACTGCGTTATATGCCATGCCACGAGGCTGCGGGTTCAGTGTCGTCGCTTCAGTCGTATGACCTGATTTCCTCTGGTGATTGCCTGCTTATATAGCCATTTGCCCCGCCCATTCTGGCGGGCTTTGGCGCGCTGCATCGCCACAGGCTCGCGCAGCTACGCATCGCTGTCATTAGTTTAAAAAGTTTACTGATTAAACCAATGGCAGTGCAGTTGCACTGCGTTATTGAAAAAAGGCTTCAGTATCGAGGAAAAAAGGAGCTTTTGCCCATACGCAGTACTCATTCCGTATCTCAGGGAACCGAGGTTATGTTCGTAACCGAGTACGTTTCTTAGACATCCTGGCTACTTAGAAAATTATTTGCAGTAAATTCTTAGAAGCTCGTCTGGAGGACAACTTAAATGTGTTAAATATACATTATGATTGGATGAGATCAAAGCATTCGCATTTGATGAAAGTATACATTTTGAGTTTGGGTGTTTCCACTTTGTCGCACTCTGCAGTCACCTTGGATGACTGCATGATTGTCAAATTTTTTTCTTGCAAGAAAATAAATATTCAAATGACTTTTGTTTCATACCTTTATTGAAATGTAAAATTGGAAAAAGTTTCTCGTTCATAATTACTATGACTTATTGTTGATAAAGTTGATAAACTAGATCATTAAAAGTATTTTAATTAAAACACCATGAAGTCAAGGCACAATCATTAGCATGAGATTTAATCTGATGCATTTGTATACTATAACAGTGTACTTTCTGGCTCTTGTGCCACTTCTCCCATTCTTTAAATGTGAACGATTTAAAGGCTTGCAGGGATTTTGGCACAGATGCTTGTAAACAATTGAGTTACAGTCAATATAAATGAGTGAAGTTAAAGTGATTCCCAATTCAGACAGAAAACCTGTTGTTTGCATCCACAGAAAGTAGCCAAGAATCACTTTACCTTTATGTTTTTTCTTAAAAGGGATGCAAGCAAATTTAGTGTCTGTCAGGATTAATTTAATTTAAAACACCTTTTGAAGACTGTGATTGGTTGGTTGTCCAAGAAGGGAAAAAAAGAGTGATTTTAAGTATAGGATGTATTCTAATTCTTACTTTGAATTTACATGTGTAATTTTTCCTATTTGACTGTTCTCTCTCTCTCTCTCTCTCTCTCTCTCTCTCTCTCTCTCTCTCTCTCTCACACACACACACACACACACACACACACACAAACATTAAATGTGTGTATCTAAATCCTTTTTTTTTTTTTTTACCATGCTTTTAATTTCCTATAAGGTATTTGATTGGCTTAGAAAGATAAAAATTGTTCCACTCTTTCTAAACACAGTGATTGCTGTCCTATTTAAGTAACTTCTTGGACAACCAATCACAGTCTTCAAAAGATTGTGTCATACATAGCAACAGGGTCAACCCCGCCTTCTCACTAAGATGAAAGTTTTTGTCTTTTCCTTACTCAGATTTGCTCTCAGATCGGTCCCGAATCGCTCTTAAGCTAAGACTCCTACGTAAAAGTTTTTAAGCTAAATTAAGAGTTTTCTGAGAGGATTCTTAGAATCTTTATGAATACGGGCCCAGCTCACTACAGTTTGAGAAAGTTTTACCTCTGCTGCACTTCTCGACTGTCTCTTAAAAAGTTGAACATTTCCATCTAAGTTCATTAGAGACCATCCATGCTTCACTGGAGGATGTGACAATGGCAGCCATTTACTTTATATCGATCTTAGCGTGGCGTGTCTCTCCATTAAAGTCAATCGATTATGGTCTTCACTTATCCCTTCCTGTGACCAGCTCTTAATTGGAGGTGGTAATTATCTGACCATGCACTATTAAATGTCTCATCCGAGGTTGTGTGGTAACTTAAAATGAATAGCCATTGATTAGTAGCAGAGCTATTCCACTGCTCTCCTTTCACAGATTGCTCTAGCATTGATCCATGGCAACAATTTCAGCCAGATTGTCATGTGCGGCTTGAGTTTGACCCTTCATTATGAGCTTACAATAGGCCTCTACAAGCGCCACTGGTGCTCTCAGAGACAGATGTAGATTATTGTCGCACATCCATTCACTCATCTATTCATTTGTTTGGCCTCAACAATAAGCAGGGTTAGCCGTTTGTCCTGGTCTAGAGGCAAATTAATATGTGGTATTTTGTGATAATGCAACATTTAATATGAAAGTGACGTGACGTGTGGCCGAGTATGGTGTCCTATACTCAGAATGTGTGCTCTGCATTTAACCCATCCAAATGAACACACAGACACACCTGGAGCAGTGGGCAGCCATATTTGTTGTGGTGCCTGGGTAGCAGTTAGGGGTACAGTACCTTTCTCAAGGGTCTCACCTCATTCATGGTATTGAACACTTACAATCCCTGCCATTACTGAGACTCAAACCAGCAACCATTGGGTTACAAGTCTGACACTCTAACCATTAGGCCACAACTAATGAATCATGAATGTGTTTACATTCATAATTGTGGATTGTGATTGGGTGGACGAGTTATGTGCTTAATTGCAAAAGTGCTCATTTAGTTTTAAGATACAATTATAGTTTTTTTTTTTTTTTATACATTTTTAGTTTTTTTTATTTATTTTAAATTGTAGTTACAATTTTAGTAATTTTGTTGTATATTTTGTAACATGTTTATTTATCTATTTATTTACATATAACAAATAGCATCATGACATCCATTTAGGATAAAACGCAAAAACAACAACAGACATATAAACAATTTACATATTCCAATTCAGTATATATATACACATATATATATATATATATATATATATATATATATATATATATATATATATATATATATATATATATATATATATATATATAAAACACTTCCCAACATCAATAGTACTAGGTTTGCTCTTATTAATTTGTGCTTTTGTACATTCACAGGCCACTATTTTAAGAAGACTATTGATCCAATACGTTTTCCCACATGTGCAGTGTAAACCGGTTCTGTATTCTTTTTTTTCTTTTTTTTTTTTTGTATATTTAATGGGTCAGACACTCATTAATTCTAAAATAAAACATTAACTCATTAATTTTATTCAAGGCTAATTTAAAATATTTATCTTATCAGTTAAAGGTGAATGCTCGGCTCATGAATGGTGGTTGTCGGTCGGGAAAATTAACCAAAATGCATATCCCTAGATAAAACAAAGTTTACATTTGTGCACAGATTATTGACAATAAGACACTCCCTAAACATATGTAGAAAAGTACCCAATGACACAGTATTACAGATATGGCAGTTGTTATTTGGTTGTAGTTTCATTTTGTTTTGGTTTTTGTTAACAACTGTTTATTGAAATTTCGTTTGCCCTTTACTTTACAGTCCTGTTCCTCATGCACATACTATGTACTTATTATAGTAATTACAATAACTATTTAATAACTAGTTACTAGTAACTAGTACTAATCCTGAACCTACCCCTAAACCTAACCCTGCCCTATGTAGTTACCTTGTGTTACCAGAACTTTCTTAGGTAAATACACTATAAGTACACTATAAGTACATGTTAATATACGTACTGTAAAATAAAGTGCAACTGAAATTTCTTCTATGAACAATAGTATAAAAGAGAATGCAACTATGCAAATGTAGAACCCACCCCCTGGTAGACTAAAGAGTAGAGAAGATAAATAATAAATAAACACATAAAGTAAAATAAATCATAATAATAATCATAATAATATCAAAACAAATTAAGTAATATTCATACATCAAATATAGAAAAATCATATTTACAAAGATTTTAGAAATGATGAAGCAACATTAAAAGATGAATGCCATAAATTACCAGTTTTCACATTAGATCCATGTATATGAGAAGTTCAGAGTTCAGTTGAGATAATGTCTAACAAATATACCACCCAGGTTTGTCTGTCCATTGTGTGAGGTGGATTCCAACGATTGACTAGCAACTTTTTTGCTGCAGTGAGAGCAGCTAAGTATAAACATCTTTGTTGGACGGACAAGGTGAGGTCTCAAAAGTCATTCATGAAAAAAATGGCATGGAGTCAAACATATCTCAGTACCCCAAAAATAAAACAGGTCCTGTAATAGCTGAGACCAAAAAGGAGAGAGAGAGGGGCACTCCCCAAAACAGGGGGAGGATAAGATGGATAAGATGACATATTCATATGAAAATGTTTCGTTGGAGTCAAGTAAACCCTATGCAGCAATTTCCAATGAATCATTTGGTGGTTAGAGTTTTTAGAAGACAGTTTAAACATTCCCCATATTTGATCTGAAAATAAAACATGAACATCCTCATTAAGATCCTTAGCCCAAACAGTTGTAAAAGATAAAGGTTTGTATGAATGCTCAAGAAGAAAAATATAGATTACTGAAGTAGAGGAGGGAGATTCCTCAGAGGGAAGGATTCGTTTTTCGCAAAGGGTGGATGGGCAGTTGAGAGTTCCAGGGCATTATATTGAGTTTTGAGATTCTGGAAGGATTGTAAACCACTATCATCATAGATATCTCCCAGAGTTTTTACTTTATGATGAGTCCATTGCTGACAATGGAATGGAGTATTGCCTGAAAAAAGATTATTATTGTGGAAAATTTGGCAAATGCTTATGCCAAATTTTAACTAGTTGTAAACGTCTTTCAACATCCCTCCATGTGGAGAGGAGATGGTTTACAATGGGACCAAACCTAGATTTACACTGCCTGAGCGGAACCCCCGAAAAAACAAGATGTTTCAATTTATATGGATAAACAATAGATTACTCAATTGCTCTCCAAGATACAGAAGCATCAGGGTCAAGCCAAACAGATAAAGGGCAGAGAGAAGCATTGAGCATACAGTCTAAATTTAGGGAAAGAAAGACCTCCATGTAATCTACTTCATTGTAAGGTAGTCAATTTAATACGAGGACGTTTCCCATTCCATATATATCGTGAAACACATGCATCAAGTTTGTACCAGTAGCCAACTGGTGGTTTCAAATGGGATTCTTGAATTAACACTATATCAATCTTTCTGCTTTGCAAAAATTTCAGAAAACCTGTACGTTTGTGTGGGCCATTTAAGCCATTAATATTACAACTTAGAATATTAAGGTCAGTCATAGGTATCAAACAGAATTACTGCATAATAAAACAAAATACAAATTTGAAAACAAGACCAGTTAAGTCTACCACCAAAACACCCCTCACCACTACCCTTCCTGTCAGTATTAAAAAACACATAAACACATTTCCATGAATTATGGCAGATCAAACCAAGAACAAACCTTGATCTGCCAGCACCCCTTAATATGATCCTTGACGTCAACAAAAACCTGCACATTACTGAAGCACCAACATTGGCCCCAAAGTCACATATTGACTAGATAGTATCTCTGTTGAAAAAAATAAAATATAAATAAAATATAAATAAATAAAAAATAAAATAAGAGAAAATGAATACAACTAAAACAAATATTATACCACCATAACCAGTAAGCGATACTGTATGCTCAATGAAACTATCTACTAAATATAAGTTCAGAAGTAAACATTAAAGTGAACGGTTAAAGACGCCTAACCATTTAGAGCATCTTTTGTCCGATTAGATAGCAAATGACCAACTGAAGTTCACTGAAAGTTGGTGGATGAATGGGATCTGAGAAAAACTCTTGATTCTTCTGGGGAGTATAACAATTTGGGTTCGCCTTGATTGAGAATGACCTTCAGCATTGCAGGATAGATAAGAAAATTCTGGATGCCTGATTCTCTAATTTCCTTCTTAACTCGCCTGAATGCACTTCTGGCGGCCCACAAAAAGCGCTCCCTGTCCGTGTACCGCAACAGTTTAAAATGAAAACCCATGGTTTAGCGCGATCTGAGGAGAGCCTGGTGTACACGCGATGCGCTCGTTCCACTCCAATCTCGCCAGAGACGGGAGCCACGTCGGTAGTGACCTTTTCAAAAAGTCCATAGGATCGTCCTTCTCTGACCCTTCAGGCAGTCCAACCAAATGCAGATCGCAGCACCTATTGCGATCCTGTAAATCCAGGACCTATTGCTCGAACCTGCTCGCCTATCGTGATCTGCGACAACTTTATTTGTTCTCTCATCTCCCCTTTAAGAAGATCCATTTTGGAGCATAGCGACTGAACAACTGACATGTGAGAAGCGAACTCGTCCTGCATCACTGTCAACTCAGATCTTAGAATGTCTTCAAAGTGCACAACAGTGTTCGCCATCTTATATATATATATGTGTGTGTGTGTGTGTGTGTGCGCGTGCGTGCGTGCGTGTGTGTGTGAGTTTAATTTGCCCATGTAAAATCTAATTTCACAATGTTGGTAGTGGTTGCCAGGGTGTTGCTATGCAATTGCTTTGATGCTCTGGGTGGTTGCTAGGGTACTGGGATGAGAGACTTTCAGGGTGTTGTTGTGGTGTTCATATATAGTGCATTGCTATTCGTTTGATTTGTTTAGGGTATTCAGTGTTTGCTGTGACATGGGGTTACAAAAATCTTCAAAGGGTTGTTATGCAGTTGTGTTTCTAGGGTGTTCTGGGTGGTTTCTGGGGCATTTCTAGGTGGTTGCTACGTGTTTCCCGACCTTTGATTTGTTTAAATCATTAACCCCAGTTCTTAGAAATAGTAATAATAATAATTGCAAACACAATAAATAAAATGTACAACGGTCAACAGATTTAAAAAAATAAAAATAAATAAATAAATACAAGCGATGCATGTCATACAGTGCTATTGTGGCTGTGGTGTGCAATGTGACAAACATGACGCTTCTCCATGGAAACAGGGAAGTAATACATTCTAAAATAATTATTATACAAATCATGCTACAGCTAAAATATTTTAAACTCACGCACGAAAAAATAAACATGTAGTCACCTTTTACACAAATGTACAGATAATTATGATCCAGAATTACAATAAGATATCTCTCCTCCTCCCAAATCACATTCATCTATTTTTTTTTTTCACCCACAGCTCTCACTATCATATTCTTCCCATTTGCATCCCACATTAATTACATCACCCATTGTTCTGCTTTATGGCCCCCATTTTTTCTTCATCACTAATGTTGAGCTTTCGCCTTTGACTGTTTTGCATCTATTTTGATATTTCTAAAGTAAATGTCTTTTTTTACTGACATCTTTGTATAATAAGGATGTTTGAAACATATCTCGGTTGGACACATTGACAATTCCTACTAATGCAACTTTCTGTTAGAAAGTTGAAGATGAACGCCCATTGGCTGATGGTATGAAAATTATTTTGCTTTAAGCAAAAGTGTTAAGCTCTTACAAAAATAAAATCATAATTATGACATTTCTAAACATAATTAACTATTTTATTTATTTATTTTATTTTTTTTAGATGATTTAAAGTAATTTTTGTTTGTTGTTAAGAATCATAACTTTTGTAATGGCTCTCTTTTGGGATGTAGGTTGATCGGTGACAAATGTAAGCTAGACAGCCATAAAATGAAAAATATAAATTAATTAGATGCAAAAACTGTTTGGTTTCTTACCCGGTGCTCTATAAGTTGATGCATGGGCTTGTTAGCGCTTTTATGAAAATTTGACACATTCAGTTGATCTTCATGTTCGCCTATGATTTGTCTTGTCAAATGTCACACTGAACTTGAAACTGTTGTCGTTTCCTGACGTTTTCTGATGTGTGTGCTGCTGACATCTCATAAGAAGCAGTTGCATCAGGTATCAAAGGTCTCACGTTTCTTGTTTCTTATCTATGGGTCTATATATAATTTGTTGTGGATAAATATACAGGTGCTGATAATATAATTTGAATATCATCAAAAAGTTTTATTTAAAGTTATTTATTTCACTTATTCCATTCAAAAAGTGAAACTTGTATATTATATTAATTCATTACACACAGACTGATATATTTCAAATGTTTATCTCTTTTAATATTGATGATTATAGCTGACAACTAAGGAAAATCCCAAATTCAGTATGTCAGAAAATTTTAACCCCTTAACTGTCTCTCATATTTTTGAACATTGACTTTGTAGTGCACGATCCAAACTTAAATTTTTATTATTCATGAATGAAAACATTTTGTAACATGATATTGATGTACCATTTACATGGTAATGCAATGTCTGATTTTAAAATGAGTTTTAAAGGATGAATTTTGAGATTTTAAGTTTTCAGTTTGATATATAATTTCTGATGATTTCTAAAATGTGATAGAGAAAAAGGCAACAAAGAAGACTTGTTTTTTTAACAAAGGTCAAAATTCCGGTTATAATGTAGATTTTTGAGGGTGCACTCTTGTCATAAATTAATCTATTACTTTTCCTACATAATTTTAAACAAAAAACATTGATAAAATATATATTTGGGAGTCTTAGATCTTTCCAACGATATATAGTTTGTCAAGATTAGATTAGATTTAATTGTAATATAGTGAAGTAAATGTAGGCGTCCCACAGAGCGGACGGGTGACAGTTAACAGGTTAATATTGTGAAATATAGGTTCAATATTGACTCCATGCCATGCTGTATTGCTGCAGTAATTCAGGCAAAAGGAGCCCCAACTAAGTATTGAGTGCTGTACATGCTCATACTTTTCATGTTCATACAGTTCATGATTCGTTCCAGTGCAAATAGCTCTGGAAGATGGCAAAGTCTCATAACTTTATATATTTAAAATTTAATGCTGTATCAGAGTGCTGCCTTTGTATTTTTGACTGACTTGCTTAGCAACCTCCATGATGGCTGTTGTTGTTTATTAAATATTATTAAATAATATTTATTTTGTAAATCATGGTAGTGTTTAATAATAGTATTTGGTATTGAGAAGCAGTCTGTGTTTAGTTACATTGTTATGCCTTTAGATGGCAAAAAGAGGCTGCTTTTATCAGTGAGTCAGCAGTAAACTTTTTTATATTGAAAGAGACTGAAACAGGGTTGTAAACAAGAACATTATTTTTACATTTAACAACACTTTGTAAGAGGCAACCAACAAATGCACTGGACATATTTATCATTGGAAATCACCCTTAAAGGGACAGTTCACCCCAAATAACTTTTGTGCACAAAGAAAACAAACATGTCATTCAGCAATTTACGCTCTTCCAGTCAGTCGCCACCATAAATTAATAATAATAAGTACCACAGTGCATGTGTGTGCATTCTTCTACTTGTAAACAAGGCGCAGTGCATGCATGTTCTATGTCAGAACGCCGGCAGCACTATACACATTCGTCACGTGGAACAGTTGCATGAAATAAATATCACTTCAATAATAATGATAATAATAATAAATAAAATTGTAAAAAATAATAATAAATCAATGATTCTAAAGACTATACAGGAGCATATACAGCCATTTAAATTTTAGGCCTGAAACTTATCGGTTGCTTGTAAAATAAAACCATAAGATATTTACATTTCAGAATATGACTGTTTCAGTGGAGTAGCACCTTAAGACTCAATCCCCTGTTACCTTCTCTCCTTCCTCAATGTTTTTTACACTCAGAGAGACTTTTCCATTTCTCCATGTAAATGGTCTTCACAAACAGTCTCTAGCATGTTCTGCATGCGTGCATGGCATGGCAGGTGCACCGACACCGAGCTGAGATCCATCATCATAACACAGGTAGGCAGCTTAATAATGCTGCTGTTGGCTTTCTGAGAACACTGAGCCATTTATTTAATCTAACAGTCATCAGACGCTGTCATTAGAGCAAACTAGGCATGGAAAAGAAAGAACAATACTAGATCAGTGTGCCGTGGATGATTTTCATGCGGTGCAAATATTATTCCCTGTTTGCTTTAGAAAAAAATGCTAGAATATTACCTTATTTCAAATAGTGCAGCTAAATGTATGTTCTGAATGTATGTTTGAAATACCAGTTGTTGCATGTTCATCATATGTCATATGATGGGGGCCTAACTTTGCGATTGGCTTTTTGCACAAATAATTCTTTCTTTCTTTTTTTCTACTCCAACATTTTTCATATATGTGCATGTGTTTTGTGAGGAATGTGGCTTCTTCTTTATGATTACCATCTATATGATTGATAATCAGCATGTGATAGACAGCTATCAGTGTGCTTCTATATCGCACACTGCTCCGGGTGTGTGTTCACGGTGTGTGTGTGTGTGTGTGTGTGTGTCTGCACTTTGATGGGTTAAATGCAGAGCACGAATTCAGAGTATGGGTCACCATACTTGGCTTTATGTCACCTCAATTTTTCAGTATATGAATAGAGTGATTATTGAATATATGGCGCATCTGTATGATTACCATCTATTAGGAAGATAATCAGCATGTGACTACAGAATCTTTGAGTGTCTAACAGTGTAAATCCTGTATTTCTAGCAATCTGAGGATGTACTGTAATAGGAACAGGCCTATAATAGGCCTTAATTCTTATATATATATATATATATATATATATATATATATATATATATATATATATATATATATATATATATATATGTATATATATATATATATATATATATATATATATATATATATTAGGGTCTCTAATATTTTTTAAAGTTTAATAAGAAAGTTTCATTATGAATAAACTCTTTATTACAACTAAACTAATATTCTATTATATATACTGTATATATAAAATTTTAAGATATAATTTACTATGATATTATATACCGTTTATACAGTACAGTATGAACTCATCACCTGACTTTAATACTGGTACTGTTTGAAGTGTAACCCACTGAAGGAAACCACATTTACGAGCCGCAAGTGATGAGCTGTGATGTATGGGATGCTTTGGATCTGTGACAGATTGAACAGGCACTTTCACTGCTCTGGATCTGTTTAGAGGAGGCTGCATCAGTGGCCAGACGATCACTTAAACTCTGCAGCTTCACCCAATCCTATTGACTTCACTGAGCTCGAGATTAAAGCTGCCATTCACTGATGCTCTGCCATCGATTGTCTGCAGGGATTTACATGCCAGCACTTTAAGATGTAATTGTGTTTCATCACTAGTGACCCACACAACTGTAAGAGAAACTTAACGATAACTGGGTTCATTGGTAATGCCTATTGATCTGAGTTTAGAGTTTGGATTAATTTATGCAGTCATTTGTTTTTTTTTTCCACTTTTTTTGTGTTAAGTCTTCATGCAGTCTTATTCTCGTCTTGGTAAAACAGTGTTGAAAAAGGTTTTATTTTATTTATTTATTTATTTTTAATTTTTTTGTAAAGATTGGATCTTCAAAAAGTAAAAAAAAAAACATAATAGTAATAATAATAAAATAAAATGTAAAAAAAAATAAATACAAACTCCAACATCTACGTTTAGCTCATCTAATTTAATGTAGTGCAGCTAAACAAATTTTTATATACTAAATATATTTTCAAAATGCTATAAATATATTTTCGACTAAGATGCACAAATTCTGAGTATGGGTCACCATCAGTGTTTGGAATAACGCCGTTTAAAAGAACGGCCTTAGGTAACGACGTTATTTTTTCAGTAACGGGATAATCTAACTAATTACTTTTCCCGTCGTTACAACGCCATTAACATTACTGGACGTTAAATGCGTTACTATGAATTGATTTAATAAACTAAGTTATGCAATCCAACGCACCCCTGGCTCACACAGTGATTGAGGAGGTGGGTTAATTGATAACGAGATAAGCGATTATGATTGGCTAAGGCAGAGTCATGTGTTTCATGGTAGCCACTCAGAGCCAGTGTTTTTACACTCATGCCAGCACACGCACCAGCGGCACCAAACGCACGCAACAGCTAAACAGAGATTTGCAACAGCAGCAAAGATGGTGAGTCAGGAGCAATCCGATGAAAAGTTGGCATTTTCAAGGTGGAGATATAAGCACTACGTCAAATTCATTGTTGTCAAAGCCAAGAACGTGCATGTAATGTGTGTGACGCACGCATATATACAAAGCTAGTGGCCAAACGTACGAACACCAGCTGTTCTACTCATTTCAACTGACTTGTGAAAACTGCTAAATATTTGACATATAGGAACTTTTTTTTTTTTTTTTTTTTTTTACAGTAACGCAAATAGTTACTTTCCCTGGTAACGAGTTACTTTTATTATAGAGTAATTCAGTTACTTCTTGGAACAAGAAGTGAGTAACTATAACTAATTACTTTTTTAAAGTAACGTTCCCAACAGTGGTCACCATACTTGGCTGTATGTCACATCACTTTGTTGCCATTTTATCAATACATTTACAGACTTGTTATAGTATACACATGGACTCCTTTATCTTACCATAAAAATTTTTTAAATATAATAAACTAACTGAAAAAAAAAATGACAATATAAAACAATTAAACATTACATTAAACAAAGTTTCTTATTTTTGTATTATTTTGGAAATATACTCAGGGTATAAAAACACATTTAGCTGCACTGTGTGAAATTATGATACTGTGAACTAAGATAATGTCCATTGAGTCCATTTGTTTGTGTTTCACACAGTATAGCTATGAATAGTAGGGAAAATGTTTATTTAATTCCCTGCTGATTTTGTACGTTTGCCCACTTACAAAGAAATGAATGGTCTGTAATTTTAAGGTAGGTTTATTTTAACAGATAGAGAAAGAATATCAACCAAAAAAAAAAAAAACTCATACAAAGGTAAGAAATGTATTTGCATTTCAGTGAGAGAAATAAGTATTTGCTCCCCTACCAACCAGCAAGAATTCTGGCTCCCACAGATTGGTTATGTGCTCATGTGGAACACAGATTAGTCCTGTCATTTTAAAAAGTTCATTATTCATGACATGCAACTAATATCAGCTCATTTGGTGAATTAGACACCTCTCCACACCTTTATCTTTCATTCCAATCTCTCCCACCACCAAGAACAAGACCAAAGAGCTGTTAAAAGTTGTAAGAGACAATATTGGAGATCTACGCAAGGCTTTCAAGGGCTACAAGACCATCAGCAAAGAAGCTTGGTGAGACGGAGACAACTGTTGGTGTGATTCTTTAGAAATTGAAGAAATGCCAAACAAACACCCATCAGCCTCGGTCTGGAGCTCTGGGCAAGATCTTGCCTCATGGGGTAAGGATGATCACGAGAAAGGTGAAGGATTTTCCCTGAAAGACATGGGAGGAGCTTGTTGATGATCTTAAGGCAATTGGGACCACAGTCACCAAGCAAATTGGTTGTTGGTTATATCACATTGGTTATACACTCTGCCGCAATAGACTGAAATCCTGCAGCATCCACAAAGTTCCCCTGCTTAAGAAGGCACATGAACAGGCCCAATTAAAGTTTGCCAAAGAACATCGAAAAGATTCAGAGAAGGCTTTTGAAAAAGTGCTTTGGTCAGAAGAGACCAAAATTGAGCTCTTTGGCATTAACTCGACTCGCCGTGTTAGAAGGGAGAGAAATGCTGACTGTGACTCCAAGAAAACCATCCCTACAGTCAAGCACAGAGGTGGAAATATTGTTACATTGTGTTATAGGATGATTTAACCACATTGAAGGGCAAATGGACGGTGCCATGCGCTGTAAAATCTTGGATGTGAACCTCCTTCCCTCAGCCAGAACACTGAAGATGGTTCATGGATGTGTCTTCCAGTATAACAATGACCCGAAACATACCGCCAAAGCAACAAAGGAGTGGCTCAAGAAGAAGCACATTAAGGTCATGGAGGGGTCTAGCCAGTCTCCAGACCTCAATCCTATAACTTTAAGTGGCCAAACAATAGCCAATAAAGCTTAAGGATTTATAGAGGATCTGTGAAGAGGAGTGGATCAAAATGCCTTCTGAGATGTGTGCAAACCTGGTGACCAACTAAAGAAAGAAGAAAAAAACACGTCTCACCTCTGTGATCGCCAACAAGGATTTCTGTACCAAGTACTAAGTTATGTTTTGCTTGGGGATCAAATATTTATTTAACTCACTGAAATGCAAATCAATTTTCTAACCTTTATATGTGTTTTTTATTCGGGATTTATTTGGTTGATATTCCGTCTCTATCCGTTAAAATAAGACCCTTCATTTCTTTGTAAGTGGGCAAACTTACAAAGTCGGCAGGGGATCAAATGAATATTTTCCCCACTGTATTTATATTATGAATAAATTTCAAAATGCCTTAAGAATATTTTTGAGTGAGATTTGAAACAGGTATTTACTTTGAGGTGAAGGAATGATTCTGCAAAGAGTGAACATATTCGATTTTATCCTGTGCTGGTCTTTGACAGCGACTTACATCAACAGGCCAATGTTGAACAAATATTAGAGATATGTTGAACACAGTATCGTCCTTGTGCTCTGTTTAGTCTATTAGCACCAGGTTTTGTGCATCTCAGTGTGTTTATAGGACAAGGTCCTTGAAGCCATGACTAGTCCATTCTGTAACCCACACAAGCAGACCACAGAGACTTCCAGAAGTCCCTGGAGATGACCAGATGGTGAAGCACTCATCCAGTCCCTAACAAACACACACACACACATACACACACAAACATTTTTTACTCAGAAGTGTTTATCGGGTGAAAAATTCCCATGCATAAATATTTTAAATAGTCTGACCCCACATATTTACAGTACTATTTGGTCTTAATAAATCACAAAAATAATCAAGAGCTTTGTTTGTTTTTCTATGCGACAAGATGTTAAGATTAGAGCCCTTCATTAGTATGTTTCAGCTCTAAAAAGTAATGTTTTGAAGTATGTTTACTTTTCAAAATATATTTGATCTTTTTAACTGTATGCATATGTGTGCATTGAAACAGCAAAAGCATCCTGTGTTCGTCCATATGGAATGAGACGAGCAGCGAAAAAAGCTTGACAGCACTGCATTAATTAAACATCACACATCGCACGACCAGCCTTCCAAAGCATATTTCATGGCACCTTTTCGCTTGTGCCAAGTTTGTAAGCGAAGGTTTTGTGGTCTAACTTTCCTGCACAGCTCCGAACCTAAGTGGTCTCATCAAACCGCGGCCATCTGCCCCGGTGTCTTGCATACCTCCATTTGAGACAGAAAACTAGTTTTTCCCACATGACTCTGATTGGAGCACTGTTTGGATTTCATGCTTGATGAAACTGGAACTTACAGACATGCCACTAGGAGAAATACTTTTACCTTAGTTACTAAACACTGTAATAAGTCACGTTTGGATAGCTTCTAATTAGCAGTATGTTTCAGCTGACAATTAAAGTTTTCCATGCATCATGATGTGAGTTGCAAAAAGCCGAAATAGTGCAAAAAGGAAATGTGTTTGAGAAACCCGATAACACAAATAGAGGTCGTTAAAAAAAAAAAAAAAAATCAGCAAGGAAATAACCACAAAAATGAACCTTTACAGAGTCAAACAAAAAATTGATGTATGTTTGAAAAAAATATTTAATGAAAATAATCCCACGTCAAATGTCATTCATGCATGTAATAAAAAAAAAAAATGGCACCAATACAAGGCTGCAAACATTGGTTTTCGCATCATGACCAATTATGATCTATTTAAGTCTTTCCCCGCCATTGACAAGTTTTTATGACTTTTCATGTTTTTACTGTTATACACTCGGGGGCGCTATTACACATCATCTGAACGAGTACAAAACCTCCCGATCAAAAACAAGTGTGAACAGGATCGAGAAATGAGCGTTCTCTTATGCAAACAGATGCATATAAAAAAAGAAAGAAAATGCGATCATCTGCAATAGACAGCATATAAATGAAAACAGCATAATATTCTAGAGTAAAATGTTAATCCAGGAAGCTGTGCAAGCTTTGGAGGTATAGATGGAAGCAATTTACTGGATTTATGCTTTGATAATCAAATTGAATATTATCCAATGTAGTTTTTGATAAAGATGTGATTTCTCTTTTTGCTCATAATTTTGCAATTTTATGAAACCTACCTATATTCAAGTGTTGATAAAAATGAAAACTGATAACAGATAACACGGAATTTCTGAAAATATAAAACATTTAATAGGGCCCTGTTTTTGTAACATGTTCCATAAATTAATGAATTCATTTTTGAATTACTGAAAAATGTAAACCATTAAAATCCAATCCAGGAAAAAAATAACAATGAATTAAAAAAAAATCCAGAAAAATCCAAATCCTACAGAAAGAAAGAAAGAAAAAATAAAATAGAGTTTGTGTAAATGAGATTTAAATGCAGCTTTTTTTTTTTTTCTCATAAAATAATGGCTTAAATTTACAATTTAAAACAGCTTAAATCTTCTGTTGTACATTTTATATCTCCTTTTGTCTTCCACAAAATAAAAAAAAAATGTATGAGTTCGGAACAAACAGTTTCAATGAATTTCTTTTAATGGATGATATATATTATGATTTGATTAGTCATCTTTCATATGGACTGGTCTAAATTTACAGAAATTAATCGATGCCTTCAGCCAACTAGGTCCGTTTCCAGCTGATTAACACTGTTGGAGATCTGTTATTGTATTGGCTGCCATCTTAAGTGACTCATTAGTTTTGGAGAATGTTTTTCATAGTCATAATAGCAGAGGAACATGAAGCTGAAGAGCAGGTGCATCAAATGGAGTGAACAATTTCACTTCATAATTTTTCTGGATTCCTGTGTGATTCTGTCAGAATGATCTTGTGTGGTTCTTCACTAGCATCTGAACATTGCATGATGTTTTTAATAGCATGTTTTTCTTCTTAAATATGTTTTATTCTTAAAGGAGGCAGTACTTTGAAGGATTTCTTGAAAGACTGTTGAAACCAAACACATCATGTGTTTCTCCGTCCCTGTAATAGTGTCTACAGTATTTCTACTGTCTTTTCACATTTTTTTTATTGCATTAAAAACCTCTGACCCTGAAACCCTATATCATGTCTTTCTTCCGTCTTCTCTTCTATTTTATATATATATATTTTTTGTCTCTATTATTCCAAACACAGGCCCATGTTCTTTGTCTTTGATTCAGTTCGATAATGGAGCAGATTTCCTTGATCTTCCCTCTTCATATAGCAGAAGCAGGAAGGTTTCTGTCTTTCTTTGTGTCATTTTTTTTTCTGCCTTTAATCAGGTACAGGGTGAAGGAGAGTAAAATAGCGTATTTCATTCTTCTGTTCTCTTTATAGTTAAGAAATGACACCCAGATCCCAATGGTCTTGATGCTGTATTGAATCTTGTATTTTAGTATTAGCTGTGGGTTCTTTCTTTCTTTCTTTCTTTCTTTCTTTCTTTCTTTCTTTCTTTCTTTCTTTTACAAACAAACATCAGTTTATTCAGTATGGCCCTAGACGAAAACATCTTTTTATGTATCATTTTGTGTTAAAAGAGGCACTGAATGTATTGATATTAAATGTACAGATTTAAAAGCAAAAAAATAAATGATTTAGAAATGAATGCAAATAGTTTGGCATTCATTTATTGTTTAAAAAAATTAACTGCGTCATACTTGCGCAACCCCATTGGCCAGCTGTGTGCCAGGGCGTCCGTGCCGAGAGTGCCCTCGGTCAGGGAGTAAAACAACTGGTAGTGGGAATTTTCTGGAGAAGCAAACAAGTCTACCTGAGCGTCTCCGAAGCGTTCCTAAATCACCTGAACCGATTGGGGGTGGAGTCTCCATTCCCCGGGGCGAGACTGCTGCCGTGAGAGCTCAGCACGAAGCGACCTCAGATGCTTGTGACACCACAAGAGGAGATGGCGAGCGAGTTGCGACATGCAGCAGGAGCGTAGACCATCCTGACGGTTGATGTACGCTACGGTCGCAGTGTAAGCCGAGTGGTATGACCACCGCCGTGGACCCCAGGAGCCTCTGGAACAGTTTCAGTGGAACTGCTCTCTTGCCCTCGAATTGTCTCAAGCAATTCAGCAGTGACTGCGCATGCTCGTTCTTAAGCCGCGCTAACTTAGCTACCGAGTCTATTTCCATACCAAGAAAAGAGATCCTCTGCACTGGGGAGAGCTTGCTCTTTTCCCAATTGACCTGAAGACCCAGTTGGGCAAGGTGTCTGAGCACCAGATCCCTGTGCTCGCACAACCGCTCTCGAGAGTGATCTAGTATCAGCCAGTCATGCAGGTAGTTGAGGATACGGACACCTTGTTCCCTGAGAGGAGCCAGGGCTCCCTCCGCGACCTTCGTAAAGACACGGGGAGACAGGGCCAACCCGAATGGGAGAACCTTGTACTGATATACCTGCCCCTCGAAAGCTAACCGAAGAAACGGTCTGTGTCGAGAAAGAATGGAGACATGAAAGTACGCGTCCTTCAGGTCGATCGCTGCAAACCAATCCATCTGATGAATGCATTCGAAAATGCACTTGGGTGTTAGCATCTTGAACGGGAGTCTGTACAGAGCTCGGTTCAAGGCACGCAAGTCCAGGATTGGCCGTGACCCACCTGTTTCTTCTTGGGTACTATGAAGTAAGGGCTGTAAGAGCCGGCTCTATCGCGCCCTTTGCCAGCAGGGTCGCAAACTCCGTGCGCATGACAGGGGCATCTTTGCCCACCATCGTCGCATGGACACCCCAAAACCTGGGGGGACACCGGGTGAACTGAATCCCGAGCCTGAGTGTCCAGATGAGCCAGAGGGAAGGCCTGGGGAGCTCTAGCCAGGCTCCCAGAAACTGAACCAGCGGGGTCAATGGGACTACATGCGTACCCATGGTGGGGCAGTGTGGTGGAGCAGACAGCCCCGGCATGGGAGGCATAGCGTCCCTTAGTGGAGGCAGAGTGCGGGCACTCGTCTGACTCCAAGTAGCAAAGAGGGCATGAGAAGGCGAAGCATTCTCGAGCTGGCTTTGCATGGAAACTGGCAAGGGAAGAGGAAAATGAGAGCTGCGAGGAAGCACATCGCCAACTGTCGTTCGTGGCCTCTTGGGACCCAGAGCTAGAGGAAACAGCTCTTTTAGTGAAGGTTTGGGTTCCACCGGCCACAGGGCCAGTGGCGGAACAAAGAAAACGAGAACAAAGGATTCTCCCCCGGCCCTCCTCCGGTGGAAGGGGTGGTCCTGCTACCATCTACTGACAAGCTGACGTCTCCAACTCTGCCCTGCAAGGGGGCGTCCTCGGCAACGAGCAGGCTGAGGTGGCTGTGCCGGTGCGGTGGAGGTAGCAGTGGGGCGCCGGGGCAGGATGTGTCTGATGGCCTCAGACTGCTTCTGGGCGGCAGTGAACTGCTGGGCAAAGCTCTCTACTGCATCGCCGAAGAGGCCATCCTGGGAGAACGGGAGTTGAGGAGCTGAGCCCGATCAGACTCCCTAATGTCTGCCAGGTTCAGCCATAGGTGGCGCTCCTGGACCACCAAAGTGGACATCACCTGACCCAAGGAGTGTGCAGTGACCTTTGTTGCCTGGAGAGCGAGGTCGGTAGCAGTGTGCGCCTCCTGCAAAACCCCTGGGTCGAAGCAGCTTGGCCTGATAGACCTGAAGAGAGGTCATGGCATGCAGGGCAGAAGCGGCCTGGCCCACAGCTCTGTAAGCCTTGGCCACAAGCGTGGATGAGAACTTACAGGCCTTGGAGGGCAACTTGGGACCACCACGCTAAGCAGAGGCGCTCTGTGGACACAGTTGCATCACAACAGAATGCTCCACCGGGGGAATCCCAGCATACCCCTTGGCCACCCCGCCATCGAGGGCAGTGAAGGCGGAGGAAGTACCAGAATGGTTTCGGGCAGTTAAAGTTGCCTTCCATGAACTGGTTACTTCCTGGTGCACTTCCGGGAAGAAAGGAACCGGAGGGGGGGGTTCTGGCAATCCACATGAGAACCAGAGGGGGGTGCTGGCAATCCACATGAGCAGCCTCCAGGAACCAATCATCCAGCCTCCACTCAAGACCGATGGTCTGTGCTGCCTGGGAAAGCACGGCCGTCAGCTCGGGATCGGACTCGGACAATGCTGGCACTCCCGAGGGAGGCAATGCAGCCGAATCCTCATCTCCTGAGGACTCCAGCCCACCTTGTGATGTGGCGATCGATATACGGTCCTCTTCACGAGCCCCGAATGAGATGTCAGGAGCCTGAGAGGGTCCAGCAAACTCATCCGGAAACTCAACCGGCTGCGACGTATGTGAGGGGGGTGTGGCCCGAGGAGGTTAGCTCGTCAGGGAAACCCACACAGTAACCCTCAGATCACCCTGGCCACCAGCCGAAGTAGCCACTGAAAATATTAGCATGCTAAATATATATTGCTAGGATGTGCCATGCTAGGAAGTTGTGTGTGTTCACTATGTGGTTGCTAGGGTGTTCTGGATGGTTGCTAGTTGTTTGCTTACAAGTATGTCTTTAAATATGTCTCAGATCCCTCTATTTTTTTGACTCTGCGCAGCACATTCCATGGTTTTTAACAGTAGTTCTGCTGGACACTAATCGAGCAGCGCTGCAGAGTTCTCAGAGGTCCTTGCTCTGGCAGTCATGGCCTAAAATGGACAAGACTCAAGGGCATGGGATGGATTTTGTATCATATGGAATTCATTTGCTATCTGTGCAGACTTCAAAGCGAGAGCTCTCCGGTCCAGCCCGTACCTTTCTCACACCATAAAAGGCCTCTCAAGGAATGTCATGAATCAAATAATGTACTTCTGAAATTCCCACTTGTAGGGCAGCAATACATGAAGACGAGAGCTCAGTTATTTATAACATGCAGAGCTCTGGCAGCTATCAGGAACATGGCCACCAGGATTTTCAGTTTACAAGCTCTCTAAAAACCAGCTGCTGACCCTGAAAAGAAGTGTATGTGCACACAAAAATGTCAGGAGGTTTTCCAAGAGTGTGAGCGTAATTTATGATTGTGTGTGTGTGTGTGTGTGTGTGTGTGAGAGAGAGAGAGAGAGGATATTCAGACTGGGTGGAATAAAATGTGATGGTAGAACTGCTTCAACCTATAAGAGGTGAAAAAATTAAACAAAGAAGAATAATCTTGCACAGCTTGAAGTTCTATATTATATAGAAGTTCTATAATTATATGGATATTATACAACATATTATACAACAGTTCTCTCTGCTCCTCAAATCTGATTGGCTGAGAGGTCTTTAAAAGCATGAGATATTCACCCAGTATATTTATCTATCACTCCACTTGCAGTATTTCTCCAAGTGAGTGTCATGGTGGATGCCCAAATACACTATAAATTTATATATGATACTGTATTGTGTCACATAATGTAATTGTAAGGGTTTTTTTTTTTTTTTTTTTTTTTTTTTTAGTCTAGTTTTTTATTTTTTTTATTTTTTTTTAAACTTGCCACTTTTAGATACACTCTATTCATTTACTAACTGCTTGTTTTCATAAAAAAAACACTAGCTTCTCTAATCTTTTTGTATTCTATTTGTTTTCTTTTTATTTATTATACAGTTAATCAAACCAAAAAAAGGCCTCTAAAACTAGCTTGCTCTACTCTTTTTCTATTGTATCCATTTTTTTATTATATAATAAAAAAATAAAATACAAAAAAAAAAAAAACTTGCTATGTGTACTGCATTAAACTAACTGAGACTTGTTGCATCACTTGTATATCATTGCTCTTTTGTTGATTTTGTTTGCTTCTATTGTCCTCATTTATAAATCGCTTTGGATAAAAGCTTATGCTAAAGGATGTAATGTAAATGTATATCTAACAGGCAGACTTTGGTCTCATCAATCTATTATATGTTCCAGAGCAAATAGTTTTGGCTGAGAGAAAATTCTCATGTTATATAATTTAATGCTGTATCAGAGTGCTGTCTTTGTAATTTGACTTAATTGCTTAGCAACTTTTATGATGGCTGTTTTTCTTTATTTAATAATATTATTTGTGCCTAGAACCATAGTGCGAACTACGGGGGAGCTAGGGGGAGCTCGGCTCCCCTTAATAAGACATGGGCTCCCCTGAAAACGAGAAATGTGAAATTTTGGGGGGTCTCAAAAAATTTTGACAATATGAATATTTTGAAGTACAATTTCAGTTGTGCAATGTGATCATGATGGATTATTAAGTGTAAAATAGCAAAAATATTATTAATTCATGCATGACGGCGATTAAAACCTAATTTACTTAAATAAAGATTACTATACATGCTATTCTTGTAATGAGCATCAATGTGTGGGGGCGCTGCGCTGCAAATTCCCCGTTAGTACGTCGTATATTCGTAGACAAAAATAAACGTTGGAGGCCATTTATCAAAGTCCTTAATTCATTCTGCAGTTATAGCAATGATAGCAATTGTAAAAAGAAAACAAGGCAGTTTAATTAATTTTGGTTTTATGAAGAAATTGTGTAGTGATGACATTAATAGCACGACTGATTCACTTGCTACAAACACTTATTAGACCTCCCGCCGCGCACCCACTGTGACAACCAAGAAGCTGAAGTTTTCTCTGGCTGTAGTAATAGCTAGTCAGAGGCCGGTGTAGCAGTCGATTCTGTTCCCCTCTAAATGTCTGTTTCCTCTCGGGTTGCCAGGTCCGTGTAATAAACCCAGCCATATAGTTAATCAAACATTTTCCCAAAGTAGCCTAAATTCCGCGGATTTGGCAACACTCCCGCATGCAAACACACCGAACACACCTGGATGTAAGGAAAGCAAAAAGCGACACATTTCTTGCTACACTGCAACATAGTAAAATGATTCTCACACTCTATTTTCTTATTCATCTTGCAGTTGTTCCGTTATTTTTGTCTTATGTTTTTACATTTCAAGTTGAAAAACCTCTCGTCTTAAATGTATTTTCAAGTTTAGGATTTAGGACGGTATTTTTAACTATTTGACTTGGCGTAAATCCAGTCATGCTTCTTGTGCATGCTAGTTCTGATCGTACGTATAGTAACTCGGCAACTACGCAAGAATTGTAGTATGTTTGCGTAAAGGGGAACAGAATCGACTGCTACACCGGTCACTATCCTAACCCCTCTTGCTCCGAGTCCTCTCTCCCGTTAAACTGGAACAGCCAGCAGTGGAGAGACTGTAAGAACCGATATACATTCAGCCGTCAGCTACAGTTTCGCATCAGACAGTGCACTATAGACCCCCTGAGGAACAGTTCCACTCATTCTCTACTATAGGAGAGGAAGAATTGTATAAACTTGTTAAATCATCTAAACTTACAACATGTATGTTAGACCCTATACCATCTAAGCTTTTAAAAGAGGTGCTTCCAGAAGTCATAGGTCCTCTTCTGACTATTATTAATTCCTCATTGTTATTAGGACATGTCCCCAAAACCTTCAAACTGGCTGTTATTAAGCCTCTCATAAAAAAGCCACAACTTGACCCCAGAGAACTAGTTAATTATAGACCAATCTCGAATCTCCCTTTTCTGTCCAAGATACTAGAAAAGGTGGTATCCTCACAATTATATTCCTTCTTAGAGAAAAATGGTATATGTGAGGATTTCCAGTCAGGATTTAGACCGTATCATAGTACTGAAACTGCTCTCCTTAGAGTTACAAATGATCTGCTCTTATCATCTGATCGTGGGTGTATCTCTCTATTAGTTTTATTGGATCTTAGTGCTGCGTTTGACACAATTGACCACAACATTCTTTTGCATAGACTTGAACACTTTGTTGGCATCAGTGGAAGTGCATTAGCATGGTTTAAATCGTACTTATATGACCGCCATCAGTTCGTAGCAGTGAATGAAGATGTATCATATCGATCACAAGTGCAGTATGGAGTACCTCAAGGCTCAGTTCTAGGGCCGCTACTCTTCACGCTTTATATGTTACCCTTGGGAGATATCATCAGGAAACATGGTGTTAGCTTTCACTGTTATGCTGATGATACGCAGCTCTATATTTCCTCGCAGCCCGGTGAAACACACCAATTTGAAAAACTAATGGAATGCATAGTCGATATAAAAAATTGGATGACGAGTAATTTCTTACTGCTAAATTCAGAAAAAACAGAGGTGTTAATCATAGGGCCTAAAAACTCTACTTGTAATAACCTAGAACACTGTCTAAGACTTGATGGTTGCTCTGTCAATTCTTCGTCATCAGTTAGGAACCTAGGTGTGCTACTTGATCGCAATCTTTCCTTAGAAAGCCACGTTTCTAGCATTTGTAAAACTGCATTTTTCCATCTCAAAAATATATCTAAATTACGGCCTATGCTCTCAATGTCAAATGCAGAAATGTTAATCCATGCATTTATGACTTCAAGGTTAGACTACTGTAATGCTTTATTGGGTGGTTGTTCTGCACGCTTGGTAAACAAACTACAGCTAGTCCAAAATGCAGCAGCAAGAGTTCTTACTAGAACCAGGAAGTATGACCATATTAGCCCGGTCCTGTCCACACTGCACTGGCTTCCTATCAAACATCGTATAGATTTTAAAATATTGCTTATTACTTATAAAGCCCTGAATGGTTTAGCACCTCAGTATTTGAATGAGCTCCTTTTACATTATACTCCTCTACGTCCGCTATGTTCTCAAAACTCAGGCAATTTGATAATACCTAGAATATCAAAATCAACTGCGGGCGGCAGATCCTTTTCCTATTTGGCTCCTAAACTCTGGAATAACCTACCTAACATTGTTTGGGAGGCAGACACACTCTTGCAGTTTAAATCTAGATTAAAGACCCATCTCTTTAACCTGGCATACACATAACATACTAATATGCTTTTAATATCCAAATCCGTTAAAGGATTTTTAGGCTGCATTAATTAGGTAAACTGGAACCGGAACACTTCACATAACACCGTACTTTCTACATCATTAGAAGAATGGCATCTACGCTAATATTTGTCTGTTTCACTCTTATTCCGAGGTCACCGTAGCCACCAGATCCAGTCTGTGTCCAGATCAGAGGGTCACTGCAGTCACCCGGATCCAGTACGTATCCAGACCAGATGGTGGATCAGCACCTAGAAAGGACCTCTACTGCCCTGAAAGACAGCGGAGACCAGGACAACTAGAGCCCCAGATACAGATCCCCTGTAAAGACCTTGTCTCAGAGGAGCACCAGGACAAGACCACAGGAAACAGATGATTCTTCTGCACAATCTGACTTTGCTGCAGCCTGGAATTGAACTACTGGTTTCGTCTGGTCAGAGGAGAACTGGCCCCCCAACTGAGCCTGGTTTCTCCCAAGGTTTTTTTCTCCATTCTGTCACCGATGGAGTTTCGGTTCCTTGCCGCTGTCGCCTCTGGCTTGCTTAGTTGGGGTCACTTCATCTACAGCGATATCGTTGACTTGATTGCAAATTAAAACAGACACTATTTCAACTGAACAGAGATGACATCAATGAATTCAATGATGAACTGCCTTTAACTATCATTTTGCATTATTGAGACACTGTTTTCCAAATGAATGTTGTTCAGTGCTTTGGCGCAATGTATTTTGTTTAAAGCACTATATAAATAAAGGTGATTGATTGACATGGCTGTTTTTTAAGGATGGAAGCTTGAGGAGCATCTCTTGTAGGGATGCAAAAAACCTTCTTCTGTCTGAAAAGTTACCTGGCACGCACTTGTTTGAGGAGTGGATTAATGGGGAAATAAGCAGCGCTGCTCAGAACAAGTTGCGAAAAAATATATATATACAGGCTTTTTGTGGGTGGCTGTTTGTTTGCTGTTTGACCTATCAACTTGTGTTGATAAAGTATATATACATATATATATATATATATATATATATATATATATATATATATATATATATATATATATAAAGTAATGCATACAGTTGTAGCTGTTATGTATCTTTGTAAGTCATTGTAAGTTTTTTGAGGCACTCGTGTCGATAAAATCTAATAATAGTGCATTCACTTGTAGCTGTCCTTATTTGAGGCACACGCAAGTGCATACCCCCCCCCCCCCCCCCCCCCCCAAAAAAAAAGAAAAAAAAAGTGGGCTCCCCCAGAGGACACGGTATAGTTCGAACACTGCCTAGAACCAAATTAAAGCCATCCTGATATAGAGCGATATCACATGGGAACAAGGGTGATGTTGCTCATTATATTATATTATATTATATTATATTATTTGCTTACTTAAATATATTTAAAACAAATAACAGACTGTTTATTATGTTTGTCTCTTTGCTTGCTGATTTTTTTTTTTTTTTTTGTTATAGAGGCAACAAATGCATTAGAAACTAACATATTAGAATTTTAAAAGCAAAAATACTTATTTAATTGCAGTTTTTTTTTTTGCATTCGTTTATTGTTTTAATGATAAATGATAAAAAATTAATATGTTTCCTTGTTTTATGGCAAAAAAAAAGTAAAATACATTAACATTCTAATTTTATAAACTAGTAAAGTATAGTATAGTATATTCTCTCTCTCTCTCACACACACACACACACAAAATACAGGTGAAACGTCTTTAAAAAATCGATACAGAAAATTAATTTGTATTAATACACTACATGGGCCATATTTTATTTACTTTTCTTCATATACTGTAAGTCATTCTGTGCTTAAAGACTTTAACTTTTTCTGTATGTCACTTTTCTTTCATCTATTTGTGACTTTGAGTAAGTGTTCAAAAAGTATATGAAACAATATGAACATTTATTGCATCCATTCCAAATTTTAGTTAAAGACTAAAGAGGATTGAAATAGATCAGCTAAACCCTGTTTATTTTATTTTAGTTATTTGCTCAAGTTTTCTTTTTGTTTCCCTCAAAATAGCATAGCGTGGAGCATTTACAGGCTACCGTATGATGGGTTCATTACGGACGAGGCAGCTTGAAAATTGCCCGTCATTAAAATTCAGAACTTTGTAACTTAAGAGGATGAAACAGAATCGCTGGCTTTTGATATTTTGCCGGTGCTGGTGCTGGAGTGAGGATGAGAGACTACTTGGTGAGCGAAGATAAATAAATCAGGTTTGAGTAAATAAAAAATGATGCCGTTTCTTGCACAAAATATAACTGTGCTGGAACTGCAAACTGTTAGGTGTAAAAGTATCATGTGTTCATTAAAACCCAAAAGATTATCGCTGATCTGCTGCACGATTGCAGATCGTGTTTTGATGCCTGATAGAGCAATTTCCAATGAACACCAAATGTTTTCCACATCGTGTTTTGGGGAAAATAAATAGAGGCACTTGGGATCAATTTTACCCAACAGTTTCCCATTAGTCAGGAAAACATTAGACTGAACTTTAATAGCAACATCATTGGTTTTCAGCTTAATGAGGTGAGTAAGAATTCTGCCCTGTTGTTTAATGAATTTGGGACAAGTCTCTGTGTGATCCAAGTGCCAAGACTGTTATTAAAAAGGTTAATAAGAGGTTAACAAGAAAAAGAATTAAGTAAATGGGAAAACCTTAATTCATTATGCAAATGTGATTTTATGCAAAAATATCCCACCGAGGCCGATATGCTAATGAGCTGATGAATATCTTTTGGGGTGGAACCACGTTCGTGACAACCGATGGAGTCTGTTTTGCTGTTGAAGTGTTCAAACTGTACTGAACGTGTTTGCTGTACTTTGTTCTGGATTGTAAGATGCTTAGATGAACCTTAAGCATCATAAAGGTATCAAAAACAAGAATTACAGTTACAAGAGTTATAATAATTAATGGTAAAATAAAGTAAAATAAAAATTCTGTCACCAATTACTCACTAATTCCAAACCAGCCTTTTATAGGTAAAACTGAAGCTAAAAAAATAATAAAATAAAACAAGTAATAAATGTTCACTGATACAAAAATAAAATATGAAAAAAGTTATTTTGGCTAGTTGCAAAGCCATCATTTCTAAGACTGCACTTTTATATATATGTATAATATATATTAAATATATGATATGATGTATATATTATGAGAATCAACCATGAGTAAATGATGATTACCAAAATTTAATTTGACCTCTAAAACAGAATAAAAATAATAAATAAATAAATAATAAATCCAGGAAAATTAATACAGAAGGGGGAAAAAGAAAGAAGAAGAAGAAGAAGAAGAAGAAGAAGAAAGATTGAATAGGGTTCTAAATTAGAAATAAATGTTGATAATGTGCAAAATAAAGTTTTCAGAACAAAACACAGGTATAAAAATGCTCAGCTTGGATTCTGCAAATCAATAGCAATTTATTAGATTTGTGCACAGGTGTTTTTATTTCAACAAGTGAATGCGATGTTCCTTTGTATTGAGTTCATCTGAACGAAAGCGCTGGGAGCAGAACCCAGATGGTTGCAGTCCGATGCGATTTTTGATTAGGAGGGGTTGCCACAGCCGATATCAAGGGAAGTCATTCTGGTTTGACCTGGATTACTGGATCTCATGAAAGATGCAACGTCTCTGCTTTCCTCTGCTACTCATCCTTCCCACTATTGCCCACTTTTGAGAGGGTCATAGCCTTTGAAGGTCCTTGTTTTTATCGTGGCCTTCAAACATGGAGCCTTTCAGAGCTGCTTTCCTGCTGTTGGGCTTTAAGATCCCCCTTTATAAGATCTTCTTTTGTCTTTGTTGTGAAGTTAAAAAGTGAAATTAACTTAAGTGTCTATTTTATCGCCATCAAAGCTACATAAATGCATCATGAGGGAATTTTACAATTATTTACAAGAAACCCATGTTCTGATGTTCAGGGTGAGCAGATCCAAGCAGCAGGTCCCGATTAATGTTGTTCTAAGGAAAATGACGCATGTTGTAGAATTTGAATATAGCCTTCCAGTGCTTCCCTCAGGTGAACGTGACCAATGCTAAGATGCATTGGCACGAGTCGAGGTCCGGATGAGTGATGTGTCCCTTCAATCATCTATCAAACCCTAGAAGTTCGGTCATTTTTCTCATATTCATCAGCAAGGTCAGGACTAACTTTCCTGCGTGGACCGTGTGATTGACAGTGAAGTAATGGCCGTATGGAGCAGTATGTGTGTCACGTCTCTCTGCCTCTACCTCACCAGAATAAAAGTGTGTTGCAGCCAGGTATTTATTCATTGTGGATTTTTTTATTTTTTTTTCTAGCCTACTTTACTTCCTTAACAGCATAAAGCCATATTGCTAATGACGCAGTGGCCCTTGATGTGTCTCCCATGACAGATTGTGTCACAGAAAGTGCAGAGATTGTATTTTGAATATTAATATAATATGAATCGCCTTTTTCCTTTATTTTATTTTTATTTTTTTCTGTGCTTAGTTATGACTGACCACATCACCATGAGCAAATATAGACGCTTCCATACTGTGTGAACTTTTAGTGTTGCACACGAGTTGCATCAACCTTCCATTTCGTCTTCATAATACATTTATGCTGGTATTATGGGGCGTAAAGGGGCCATATGATGTGATTTCAAGTTTTCCTTTCTCTTTGGAGTTCCGTCACGGTTTTAATGATAATTAAAAAATCTCCATATATATATATATACATACAGTACAGACCAAAAGTTTGGACACACCTTCTCATTCAGAGTTTTCTTTATTTTCATGACTATGAAAATTGTAGATTCAGATTACATATTCATCATTGTGTTAATGTTTTATTTGCTGGCTTTACCTAGCTTTTTGCATGCTAGTTAGTACAAGGTGAGAGTAATGAAGGAACTAGCTAACATAATGGTAAATAACTACACTGCTTAAAGTTACAAAAGTAATGCATTACAGTAACATATTACTTTTTGCTGTAATGCAGTAGTGTAAGGCATTACTAATCAATTTTCAGTAATATTTTACTCGGTACATGTTCAGTAATGTTTGCGTTACGCACTTTTAGCCCAAAATTGTATTTTTCAAAGAAAAAAACGAAAGACAGGAAGACATTAACGAATCGAAATATGAATCAAATAAATCATATTTCCTGTTCGTGGTCAGTCAGTAGCTGCTTGTGGTGTTTGTTTTGCATTTAAATAATTTCTGCGTTTTATTTCTTTCCTAGTAGCCTATAGTTTATAGTTTCAGTTCAAAGCGGCTCGCGCTCGCCCCGTTAGAAGCTCTGACAGAAAGACTGCGTGTGAGGCTGACAGAGACTGAGAGACGTGTTTGAGATGTGCTGTTTTCCTTAATGGATAACTTACATTGCAAAGGTATATTCTCCATCTGTAAATGTTAAAAAAAACAATGGAAATATTTCCATTTTGCTGTCAGAAGTGCATGAGCTTTTGCTTCAGCGATTCTCCGCTAGTCGAGCGCAGCCGCGCATGCGCGCCAAACAGATGAGCTCAATGAAACAGGAGCGCAATAATTCTAATGTATACATTTTGCTGAAATATTTATAGTTGGACATTAAATGTGAAATGTAGAATTTTAAACCTATAAGTAAGTGTATTTGTATGATAGCACTAACTGTAAAGTGTAATGGGGTAATCAAAATAGCCTTTTTACTCAGTCTGTGCTTTTTAATATTCTTTAACTTCTGCTTTAATATATATATATATATATATATATATATATATATATATATATATATATATATATATATATATATATAGATATATATATATATATATACACATTAGATTGCAATGTTATGTTACAATGTAATGAGATTTTAACCCTAATATATGCCTATATGCTTACATTCACTTTATTTGTTTAATCCAAATCCAAAATACCAAGATATAGACTACATTATACCACAAATCAGACAAAAAATAGAGAGATATTAATTTTTCCTCAGATCGCCCAGCCCAATACAGAAGTGTGGAGTTTTATTTCACGTCTAATTTTTCCCTTTTTTTAAAAAACAAATAAATAGCAAAAATAAATAAATAATTAAATAAATAAACAGGTACGTTAAACTGCACAACACTGGTTAGCAGACATTTTTCTCCACGTTTGTAGAGTCAGACACAACCAGAGTACACACTGCAGGTAGATTCTCAAAAATATTACACATTAAACCTCAGCTTACTTTATTTCAGATAGTTGTCAAAGTATTTTTAAGAGACCATAAAGGTATATATATATATATATATATATATATATATATATATATATATATATATATATATATATATATATATATATATATATATATATATTGGTATTAGTAACATATTTTATATCAGTTAGTTGTTCACTTCTATTATTTGTATTATTATTATTATATT
Organism: Carassius gibelio; assembly: GCF_023724105.1. Taxonomy (NCBI): domain Eukaryota; kingdom Metazoa; phylum Chordata; class Actinopteri; order Cypriniformes; family Cyprinidae; genus Carassius; species Carassius gibelio. Next base: position 13,580,939 of record NC_068371.1, read on the forward strand.
CAATTTCACAAGTGAAAGCATACTCTGGTTTAGCAGTTCACAGCTAATGCTTTCACTTGTGAAATTGAATATAATAATAATAATAAATAAATAAATAATTAAATAAATAAACAGGTACGTTAAACTGCAAACCGTGTAGGGAATTACTTTTAAATAACAGTAACAAGTAATATATAATGTATTACAGTTTGGAAGTAACTTGCACAACACTGGTTAGCAGACATTTTTCTCCACGTTTGTAGAGTCAGACACAACCAGAGTACACACTGCAGGTAACAGGAATAGGGACAGGTAGATGTTCGCTCAAATAGTTCTTTCTCTTCATACTTCTATAAAAGACTTCTGCTTCTAAGAAAGCACACGACAACTACCATTAAACTACTTGTTTGTGCATATTCAACTTAGGGACAATGCAAGCTGCGTCTAAAAACACGAGGAAGAAAATAACAAGAACATCAGTGACTAAACACACTGTGTAGAGTAGTTTGTCCATTTAGGGCTACTGTAGAAACATGACAGCAGAAAATGGCAACTTAACCATGGAGGGGGACCCGCAGTGTACGGTATGTAGATAAAAATGGCTTATTCTAAGGTAATTAAAACATAATGGTGAATTTTATACCCAACTGAAAAAAAGTTTTGTTTGTTACATTGCATTTCTTAAACAGATTCTCAAAAATATTACACATTAAACCTCAGCTTACTTTATTTCAGATAGTTGTCAAAGTATTTTTAAGAGACCATAAAGGTGTATATATATATATATATATATATATATATATATATATATATATATATATATATATATATATATATATATATATATATTGGTATTAGTAACATATTTTATATCAGTTAGTTGTTCACTTCTATTATTTGTATTATTATTATTATATTCAATTTCACAAGTGAAAGCATTAGCTGTGAACTGCTAGAATAATAAATTGTCCGTTTTCCCCTCTGTTCACACCCATTACAATAAACAGCACATCAACAAAGCTCCTGGAGCAGAATTAACCGAATCACAGCACGCACAGGAGACAAAATGCATCCACGGTGCCAGCGATACTCGACAGTGGCAATATTGAGCTCTGTCCTGCAGGGTCGTGTGAATGCATTGAGCAGAGACTCCAGAGGCCGTGGAGTGTTCTGGCAGCTTCACACGGCTCTCAGGTGGCATTGATCTGCATGGCTTCCTCTCCACGCCCTCCTCCAGTGAAAACACACAGCTCCAGCACTCCCCTTTCATTCTGTCTTCTCCTCATGTTATCCATCTTCATTAATAAGCCTCAGTCTGCTGAATGTAGGTTGGCTTGTTGTTTTCTAACAGCTGATAAGTTGATTTCAAATATTTAAGCTTGTTACATACTTTCTAATTAATAGTTGTATAATTGTGTGCTGTTGTGTGTAGATGTTTGTTCTCTGCAGTATATCCTGCAGTACGGACGATACTCAGAAAATCTAGCATTTCTACCCACGAGACTAAAGCCGTACAATAATTGATAATTGTAAACATAGCTTCTACAGAAATACCAGTTTCTATGGTTACTTCATTAAGAACCGTGGCACTATTGTGTTGGTACATAGCCAGGATTTGTGGAAAATGCATTATTTATTTTTTATTATTATTTTGTTTTTTATGTACAGTGAAAATCAGTGAAACCTCTGATTTGATCATTTACAATAAAATAATGATAATAAAAATAAATCCAGGAATATGATAATATATATATATATATATATATATATATATATATATATATATATATATATATATATGTATGTATGTATGGAGAGTTCAGATGCAAAAGCCTAATGCCGAGTTCACACTGCACGATTTTCAAACTTGTCGGATCACCATTGTTTACACACTGCGTGACTACCTGGGGTAGCATTCAGTTGCTGCTGTGTTCACATTACACGATGGATCGGCAACAAGGGTTTCACATTTGCATGACTTCACAATAGGAAGAATCGCCGACAACTCTGGTCTGCAAACAACATTTCACAACACACGCGAGAAGTGATAAGGAAATTACGCAAGTTCTCGAGCTAGAATTATTTAAAAAATGATATTCCGCAAATTGTCTGTGGACTGATTTCAAGCTAGAAAGAGAAAAAGAAAGACAGATTATGCAGGAGGGAGACGTAAAAGTTTACCTGCAATGAAAACCATTCAAACCTTCAAACCACTAGGTTTTTTTCTCATTTGTCACCTACAAGTTTCAATTGCTTAAAATAGAATAAAATTAAGTATGATAACTGTTTCTTCGATATAATTCAACAAGTAATTATAATTTGACCTGTACTTAACAAGTACAGGTCAGAATAAGTATGTTGCTTAATTTTTATGTAAATATATGTTACACTGAATGAAAATGGAACATTATTTTCCCCAATATTTTATTTTCACAAAGGTTATTTGAAACATTAAAGTAGACACTTTACTGGCATTTAATATAACGTAATATGATTTCATATAAAATTACTTTTCATCACCGACTTTTAAGCATAGAGTGGCAAGTATACGTCAAAAAAGAGTGAAGTGGAACCCAGACTAATCTTGTCAGCCTTCAGCTTTTCCTCCCTGAATAGTGTTTGGCTGCTTTTGTATTGGCGTTTGAATGGAAGTGCTGTGATTCGCAGTCTGTGGAGTGTTTTCCAGCTGCCGCGTGAGAGAGTTCAGCGCTGGGAGCTTACAGTCACTGATTCCACTGACCTTAAGAGAACAGCAGTGCTGATTCCCAAAGCAGAATCACAGCTGCCTGCAGGACGCATTTCACTACCATCTGTTTTCTTAAGATATAGAGTCATATTTGGTTTGTTTTTCGTTCTTTCACACTGCCAAAAAAGATTTTAACATTCAATAAAAATAAATAAATATTTATTCAGGAAATGTACAATTATTTAGGAAATGCTTTTAGCTGCATTATATATGGCAAAAAAGAGCAATTACTTTGGCAAAAAAAAAAAAAAAAAGTGCATACATAGCAATGTGTGTATTTTGTACTGTGTATTTTAATACTTTACAATAAAATCACTATAAAACTCAATGTATATTATTTGTTTTTAATTGTATATTTCTATTATAACAATGCATATGCTAAAATAAATGGTAACTGCATTTTAATCTAAAATTGTTAATATGAATCTGGATGTTGTCACACCTTTAAAATCGATCATATATTATTTTCTTTTTTTGCTATGGAACATGATTTCTGAAAGGGTTATACCAGTGGTGTTTTGTTTGACTGGATGAATTACCTGTGCATTTCTACATGTTCACAGCTGGAGGTTTTTTTGTTCTTTTTTCGATCTGTGTTTCACACTGAGAGATTGCATTTCTGGCACCATGGCACGTTATTTCATGAAGAGCATATGAAGAAATGTATCATCAACACAGAAATTCTTAAGATTATACTTTCAGTTTTGGAAATGTTTACATTGCTCCCATGAAAGAGCTGGACACGTTGCTTTTAGATAACGTTGATTTGATTTATATACAGGTAGGCATTTGTGGATCAAAAAACCTGTGACGAGATGATAAACTTGAGGGTATTTATGTAATTGCATATTTAAATTGAAAGATTTGCTGGATATTTCTTTACAGTTTCTGTTTGTGTTTGTTCCTGTGTGGAAATTCAGTGGGCATGTAGTGTAAGAGAAGACACAACTCACTTCCTCCATCCACACCCACGACAGCCTCTTTATTCTGCTCTTATTCTTCCCTGTTGTTGTGTTATTGATCATTGTTCTCTGAGGTCTGAGAGATTTAACTAGGATTGATTTCACATCAGCCTCCAACTTTGTCTTTGCTGCATTATCTGAGCCTCTTCTGGTGCTAATGCTTGCTTTATAACATTGGTTTATGCAGGCACAGAAACGTGTTTTTGCATTTCTGTCCCTGAAGAGACTGTAAAAAAAATCAACTGGGCCAAAAAGGTCATCAGGTTCACTCACTAAGGATAAATTGGAGATGGCTGTATTGCTACACAAGCACAGCAAGGCAGTTCCGTTTCCTAACTGTCATAGTTTCTGAAATACTAGGCTATTTTATTTTTGGTCATTTGGCGTTTTATAAGACGTGTTTAAAGTGAACATGACAAGACAAAATTATGCAACTGTTGTAATATTAAATAAAATTGAATAATTAATAATAAATAGTTCGCATTTAATAATAATAATAATAATAATTTAATTAAATATTAAATATAAACATTTAATAAATATAAAAATGTATATCTAATATGAATATAATAATTTATAAAAAAAAAGTTTTAATAAAGTTTTAATAAAAATGTATACTAGAAATGTAGCTTTTCTTATTTAAAAATTATAATAATAATATATTATATAATATATTATAATAGTATATATTATAATTTTTATTTAGTATTGTTAATTAAAAATAAAAAGCTATTATTAATAAAATATATTTAAGTTGATGTTCTTAATTGTTAGTTATGTAGTATTAACTAAGAATAAATTAATGATATATTTATAATAAAATAATACGATACAGCGTAGGATACAGCGTCTCCTCAACATGAGGTTAACCACACTGAAATTTTAGCATGGTAAGTTGGTGATGTAGAATGTGTGCAGACATTATGCAAATTTGTTACTTTGTGATGTAGAACCATAACCGAATAAGATTCTAAATTCTGACAATTTGTTTAGGCAATTGCGACCTGATTTTTTTTTTTATTAATTTTTTTTTTTATTATTATTATTTTTATAAACAATAACTTTATTTATCGTGCACTGTCGGCTTCACAACTTTGCAGATAGTTTATGTTCACATACAGCTACATGAGACACTGCATAACAGGTAATATTCAAAAAGGCATAATAGGGGCACTTTAGGAAAGCTCATTTTTGCTAAATTAAAATTTATTTTTACATTTCGAAATGTGAGTCATATTACTAAATGTGACAGAAATGTAAACTGACAATGATATGTCTGTAATTGATTAATAGTTGATTAAAAGAGATGACATGGGCCATTCTTTCAGACTCCTGCACTAAATTCTAATTAGAACAATATTGATCCATTTGTCGTCATTCGCTTTCCTGGACGTTTGTCTTCACCCTCGGCCTGATATGCATTCTGTCCGTGTCCAGAACGCAGTCAGCAGGAGCTCTCAGATTACGCCTGCCAATCATTGGTATTCCCGCACCGTCTGTGCTGAGACGGAGGAAAGCAGGGATGCATCGGAGGAGACGGGTCATCACTCTTGTCTTCCTCCCCCTAATGGGGTCTGACAAGAGTCCAGAGGGACAGAAGAATCAGGCCAGCACTCACAGCACAAAGCTAATGACCAACACAGCTGCGCAACAGTCACGCATACTGAATCAGAACAGAAACTGCAGAGATTGGCTTGATTTAGTGACATTATCTTAACTGTTGGACTTCAAGCCAAACATGTTGTCAAAGTGGCTCCGATTTTGCTTTGCATAATTTATATTGGACTCAATGCAGAACCATGATTGTATGTATTTTACTTTTGTAAAATATTTTAAAATAAATACTTTTTTGCAGTTTTCAGGTTGAGAGCACGTCACGCAACCTGCCCATGTTGGCATCTGTCTAATTTAACTGAGTGACAGATTAATTAGCTCAAGTATCGTCCTGTTTGATTTGACACACAGCCCTTGACATCAGTCAAAGAGATGAGATGCCTCCCTTTTAAAAATATTACACAAATCGTTGCATTTTATTTTATAAAATATTATTGATGATGTTACTATTATGGTATTATCTACAGATATTTTATGTTATTATTTCTTATTTCTATAAATTATTTTCAATATTTGTTTTTCTTGCTATTTTCTGTTTATTTTATTTTATTGTATTTTTTTAAATAATAAATATTTGTTAAATATATTTTAAGTATATATATATATATATATATATATATATATATATATATATATATATATATATAATGAATATATGCCCCCTTTGAAACTACAGTATATGGTATTTGTATTTATGTAGTTATTAATAAAATAATTTGGTGACACTTTAGAATAGGTTACACTTGTTTACTTTTAACTACGACGTTTCCCTCAATAAATTCTTAATTTGCTGCTTATAAATAGTTAGTAAGGTAGTACGTAATTTTCTGTAAAGTTGCTTTCTAATGATTTGTATTGTAAAAAGCGCTATACAAATAAACTTTAATTGAATTGAATTGAATTGTTATGTTTAGGTATTGAGTAAGATTAGGGATGTAGAATAAGGTCAAGTAGAATAAGGCATTAATATGTTCTTAATTAGCACTAATACATGGCTAATAATCTAGTAATATGCATGCTAATAAGCAACTAATAGGTGTTACCTATTCTAAAGTGTTACCAATTTTTTTTTTTGTTATTGTTTTTTTAAGATGTTAACACTGATGTTTATTTGCAGCAACAGTTAATTTATTTTAACGTTCAATGAGAGTTGATGAATTGTAGAATTCATCCTTTGCAAATAAACATAAATGACAAGAATACATCTTAAAAGCCCACACACGCATTTGAGGTTATTGTTTATCAGATCACATAGTCGGTTTACAAAAAAACGTCCCGTATCTGCTTTTGTTATTCAGGTTTGAAGATCTATCAGAATCAGCAGTGGTGCAGATGAGACGCTTGGATTGTTCTGTTCGCCTTTGTTTGTTCTGCGTGTTCACAAAGCTGCGGTGGACTTTGAAGAGCCCCAGCATGTGTAGGATTTGTACCTCGACCGCCAGTGGCATGTTTTTTCTCACAAGTGTCTCATTGGATGCAAGCGTTTCTCACTGAGCCTTTTCTGAAGATGCACGAGGATCAATTTCTTGAGTCGGATCAGCAGGTTCCCAAATACCCGACGTGTGTCTCCGATCAGCCCTTTAAAATGGCTGTCTGGGGACATCAGAGCTGCAAATCCATATCTGCTTAATTTTACTCCACACTGATTTATTTGACAAAAGCTCAAACATGATTTGTGTCTTCTTGAGGGAGATATGTCAGTGGTTTTCACTGACCCTATAGCAAAGGCGGTGTGCTGCTTTTGTAACGCTGTCTAACTCACAATACCTTCTGTTTCTTCTTTGAATATGCATAGTCCCGTCCAAATTTGTACTGCGTTATTAATGGATTATGTTTCGCCAAGGAAATTCAAACATATCAGAGTTAAAATAAATATTCCCAAGCAGTTCAATGCCAAGAAATGTGAGTAGGTCTTGTCTTGAATGATTCCTCAGTTTTGAAAAGTTTGTGCAATGTACTGACAAAATTGTTGGACATATTTCATAGCTCTTTTGTTGAGAGCAGGTTCTTACTGAGGGACAGTTGTTGTTTTTGGCTTGTGAAGCTCCTCTGGCTAGAGCGATGGGAAACTATGCATTGTGCACTTTGTTACAGTATATGAAGCATTCGTTATGTACAGTCATTTGAATGAGACTTTAAAAGCCTAATGGATATGTGGAGTGTATGGTGAAAACTGCGGATCTTTTTTTTTTTTTTTTTAGATTTTTAGTTTTTTTGACAAATGGTTTCAACTTGTAATTAACCAACTGTATGATGATTCTGTCAAGCCTTGTTTGAATGAGTTTATTTATAATTTTGACTTTTGATTTTATATAAGCCCCAAATTTTTGATTTAGGGGAATAGCAATTTGAAGAAATGCATGCAAAAATTGTGGATACACAATAGTTTGACTAGCTAGATATTACGTTTGAAATTTGTCAATTTGACAAGCATCATCTTCATTTATGGGGAGAGAAACCCAGAAACTTCGCTGAAAAAGTTCATTTATATAAAGGAAAAGTTCAACCAAAAGTAAAAATTTGCCTAAAATTGATTCACCCACAGGTCATCCAATATGTAGATGAATTTCTTCATGGGAACAGATTTAGTTATTTAGAATTACATTATCACTTGCTCACCAGTGGATATTTTGCAGTGAATGGGTGCCATCAGAATGAGAATCCAAACAGCTGATAAAAACATCACAATAATCCACAAGTAATACACATGACTCCAGTCCATCAATTAACATCTCATAAAGCGAGAGAAAAAAAGTGTGTTTGTATCCAAAATCAATGCATTTTAGCTTTAAACTATTGCTTCTGTCCAAAATCCATATTATAACTTTCTCCAGTGCAAAAGTCCATCCCTGTCACATTAAAACCCAATGACATGTTTGTTGAAAACTGTTTTAGACTATTTTGGCCTGTAAATGGTGCTTGATCTATGCATATTTTTCTCCTGATTAAGATGAGACAACTGCAGAGAGCAATATTATGGATAGAGGACTCATATTTTAGCAAATGATGTATTTGTTTGGACTCAGCAATTTCACTGCAGCAAATTATGTAATGCTGTTATGTAATTAAATTTCTCCTAATCTGTTCAAAAATTAATCAACGTGTAAATTTTTCAACCCATGCATTTTGTTCTTAACCGGGATCTCTAGGACACAAATCCTGTCCTACTGTTCTACCTGTTTTTGAGTACAGAAATGTAGGTTGGAATAAAACTGATGCATATTACCATTTCATTTAATTTTTTATTGTTTTCTTATTTTCACTATTATACAAAGAAAGGCTGATTTTTAGCATTCAAATTATATAACGGTAACTGGTGCTTTATCTGTATTAATGATGGTAAAGTTTAGCCATGCAATCATGTTGCCGCATGAACCAAATACATGTTTATCACATTTATCACATTGAAAACACATGTTCTTAAAAATCCCATCTGACCAGTTCACATCTAGTGGAATGACTTACATTTTTCTCATTTCTCTTGCAGTGACATCGGAAAATACCGACAATCACCGATTCCATCACCCACAAACCAAAGACCTTGATCAGATGAATTCTGGCACGAGAGGAACACAAACTGTCCCGCTGGCTCTGGTCTCGATATGTGCGTTTGCGCTCTTGTCTGGGTAACATCAGCCAACTGGGCCTAAACCCCAGTCTCAAGAATGCTTTTTCACATTGTTTCTTGGAAAGAAAAGAATACATGCCAGCTTTAAAATGTTGAGGGTGTAATTTCAGCGAGGAGATGTTCTCGAATTAAAACGGATTGTAAAAATTGATGCATTGAGAACTGAGTATGAACTGAGAGTGAAAAATATGAAACAAAACTGTCCTTTTATAAACCTTTTTAATCATAAGAGTTTCTATCATAAACATAACAGGCTACTAAATATTCTGCCGACACTTTACAGCCTTGAAAATGTATTTTCTACAGGGTTCAGACTAACACTTTTAGAGAGAAATTAATTTAATTCTTTAATGATGTATATTCAAAACATAGTTGTGAGCTGAAATGAGCACTGCACATATCGGCATTTTTTATTTTATTTTATTAGGAATGATGCAATATTTCTGATGTCACGTACTGCTTTTTGAATACGTCTTGGTACCATGTACCTAAATGACCTATTTTTTTCAGCGTTTTTAAATGTACTATACTGTTGTTGTTGTTGTTTTTTTTTCATCTGAAATGGCATACGACGCACCTTAACAAAATGTATAAAGATGTGTTGAATTACAATGTATTTATTCTTGGTGACAATAAACAGATAATGACACTAAATATCTGCCACATGAAGTTAATTTTTGTTAATTTTGGTAACATATTATAATAAGTTTTAACTTGTTAACATCAGTTAACAAATGTATAATAAATAATACTTCTATAGCATTTATCTTATATATATTCTATAGCATTTATTTAATGTTATTATTTCAACATTTACTAACAGCATTAAAAAAAACAGAAAAGATGAGTAAATTCTGCATAAAAAAAAAAAAAAAAATGTTTATTGTGTTAGCTAATTGTATTAACTCATGTTAACAAACTATTAAAGGCCATAATTCTGTCTCAACTCAACCTGAGATCTCCAGCTATAAATGGGAAAAAGCCCTTTCCCCACATTGAAATTTGCATGCATGTAACTAAGGAAGTATTAAAGATATCTTAATATATTTTTTGATTTTGGTTCTTAACAAACTTTACTTTTGTAATCCTTATTTTAAAGCTCCTATATGGTTCAATTCCAGAGATGCGGGGATCTCAATGCAGCTCCATGTCCAAATTGTTCAAATTTACCCATTTTCAATGGACGAAAACAAAATGTGGGTCATTTTACTTACATATTATATTGAAACTAGAAATGCATCTTCTTTCCCTTTATCAAAACAACTGCATATAACATAGAGTACCTGTCTGAGTGCCAAAAATACATATAATGCAACAAGGAAGTCAACGGATTTTACTAATAGACCTACCAATCACTGTGTCAAAATAATATAATGATGCTGCCATCTTTCTGGAGTCAATTTTACCCCACTGTAATTTGGCTCTGAATCAGGTGAAAATTGCCTCTTTTTTTTTGTTTACCTCCATCTAAAAAAGTTGATTACTCCGTAAATATTCAACTACAAAATTTAATATTTTGGCTTTTGTGACTATGTTTGTCTTTCTTCAGAAAATAAATAAATAAAAATAGATAAATAAAATTGACAAAATCAAAAGTTTAAGTTGGGAAGGTTTCTGAAATCTGGTTGGTTTGACATGAAGTTAGCCCAAATTCATTGAAAGCTTATTTTATTACTATATTAAAAGCTCACAAAAAACCAGAAGAAGAAAAAAAGAAAGAAAGATGGATTTAATAGTTTTTCATGTCATTACATTGTTAAGAGCATAAGAAAAAGAATGGAAAATAACATTTTTGAAATATTTTATTCATACGTTATGCTACGTCCTCTGTGGAGGACACCAGGACCATAAATAAACAAACATGAAAAGATAAAAACTGATAAAAAATAAATAAATAAATAAAATCCCCAATGCATTTTTATTTTTAACTTAAAGGTGCTGTAGGGAACTTTTGTAAAAAAAAAAATATATATATATTTTTTACATATTTATTAAACCTGTCATTATGTCCTGACAGTATAATATGAGACAGATAATCTGTAAAAAAAAAAAAAAAAATCAAGCTCCTCTGGCTCCTCCCAGTGGTCCTATTGCCATTTGCAAAAATCCATCCGCTCCCGGTAAAAAATAACCAATCAGAGCAGCGGTCCGTAACTTTGTTTGTGTTCAAAATGTAGAAAAATGTATATAATCAGCGAGTACACCATGAATCCATTTTCCAAACCGTGTTTTTAGCTTGTCCTAAATCACTAGGGTGCAACTATAATAAGTGTTTATATTCGGACTATTTTAGATTGTTTTGGGGATACCGCGGCGGAGTAACCCAGTACCTTTGTGATTCTTCATAGACATAAACAGAGAGAAGTAGTTCCGGCTACGATGTTCTTCCGCAAGACACAAGCAGTTCTGTTTATTAACCGCTAGAGCGTCAAAAGTTCCCTACCGCAGCTTTAACTTTGTATAAAAAATATTCTCAACTTTGTTATGAAAGATATAACAGAATGATTTGATATACCATTTTGCTTTATGCAACATGTGCCTAAAATGGCCATAAACAATGCTGATTGATGTCCACAAACAATTAGCGAGTGAGTGTCATTACCTCTGTCTGATACAGCATTCATTCTTCAGCTCAATCTTATATATAAAACGTAAGTTTGAATGCCCCACTGAGGAAAGCAATATCTTTTTCAGGTTGGTGAAATAACAGTACGTGAACAGAGAAACAGAGAAAATTAGGCATTAAGTTAAGTCACAAGTCCAAAGTCCTTTTTCCCACTGAATGTCAAAAATAAGTCACATTACAAAAATGTGTAGTTACTAGACTGTACCAGACAAACTGCATCATTTATTGTCACTCCAGACACGGTTTTCTCCAGTGTTTGTCTACAGAACAGCGCTGACGAGGAAGGAAAGGCTTTTAGACTTTGAAATGTGCTCCTTCCTCTTGTGTATCACAGTCTCAGAAGTCCAGAAGAAGATAAATACAGAGGAATCCCTCATTTCATCTCTTGTTCTCTAGAAGCCCTTTCTGACAATGAAAACTGTGACCAAAATGGTCAAATGAACTCATTAATGTACTGCCAAATCTCAGGACACTTTTTTTTTTTTTTATCTCTTCTTGAAGAGCTTCAAAGGGCTCCTCAGAGGACTGTGAAAGATCTTTCCTTCTGAGTTATTTCTACCAATGTTCGGGTTCTTCAGATTACTTGAAAATGCAGAAGACTTGTGTCATACATTTAAAACAATTCCCACATTTAGTCATTTTATTTATTTGTATTGTTTTTCTTCACGAGGAACAAATCCACCTCCAGTCCTACGCATTTACAGAGAACCATCATCTCAAATTGATGATGCTTCTTCTAAAACCATTTTCAAAAATCAAAATTGAAAGCTGTACTAAGTCATTTTTACTTCATTAATAAGTTTGTACTCAAAGAAAAAAAAAAAAACTTAAATTTAAATCAATTATGTACACTTTAAGTTTCATCCCGTCAAATCCATAGCACGACAACAGCTGCAACAATGGCGCACTAGATTAATAGTGCCCCTTTTGTAGTCAGTGGAGCGCATGGAAACTTTGTTGCATATAAAAGCAAAGTCGCGTTGTATTTCAGAAAAGTTCACACATTCGTTAGGCAGAAGGAGAAACTTCCACTGTGGTGCCGGCATTTCATTGTGTAGATCCGGTAAATGCTGCTTTTGTAGTAGGCTAGCGTTCCAATGCAGTGTTAGCTGGGATTTACATTTAAACAAATAAAAGGAAAAATGTGAGACTACACACATTTTCGTATTTATACAGTAATAATTTGATAGGAATATAAAGTTTTCTCTCTGGACAGAACACATAAATTACCATTGACAAATCCAGTTTTAACCGGTTTGGCACAGAATACCAGGTTACATTGGGTAGATAATAGAATGTGATTCGGTTCATCATTTGTATTGAAAGTAAAAATGACCCAGCAGCTGAGTTATAGAAAAACTACCCAGCACCTGGGTAAAAACATATATAAAACATTACCCAATAAAGTGACCCAACAAGCTAAACCCAGCATTTTGGTTAAAACAAATAACCCACACTCTAAAAACGGCTGGGTTATTTTTTAACCCAAAATGTTGGGTTGAGTATGTTGGGTCATTTTGTTGGGTTATTTTATTTCTTTTTAAACACTTTTGGGTAGTTTCAATTTACCAGGTGTTGGGTTAAACCTGCTGGGTTGCGTCGCTGGGTTGTTTCAGGCCAGCGCTGGGTTATTTAACGCGCCTTGAAGATGTTTAAATCGCTCCCCAACTGTCACTTTGGAGGAACAACGGGGCAAAGCCACGGCTTTCAACTGTTTTAAGGTAAGTTTATTTAATTTTTTCTTTAATAATTATTTTAAATTGGCAGAATTATAACTTTTTTTGCGCAAACAATACTGTTAAACGTCTAACAGTTACAGGCCAACATTATTTACGTTAAATGATGAACTGTTCACCTCAAACGGCCAACCTACGTTACGTGACTCGAATAATCATGTTAAGATATCTGAGACGACATATTAATACAGTTTTTATTAAGTTTCAGACAGTGACGGATGGCTGAAATATGCGAATAACTGTGAAAATAGAGGAAAAAGTAGTTTCTGACACTGAAAAGCGAATTTGACATTTAAGTGAGTGAAATGAGTTCAAAAAGTGAATACGACATTCTGCTCTAATGTAAACGCATGCAGTTGTCCATATCGACATGTAAATCATACAAATTACGTGCAATATAGTCGGACCGCAGGTCTAAGAGAACCGACGATCCAGTTCAAATAAACCGGTTCAGTCTAACAAAGTGATTCCCGGAAAATAATCGACGTCTCAGGGCATTTCAAAGTGCGCGGATGCACAGCGAGTGTGGTAGGCCGCGTTAGTGAGGTGATTTTATGCTTTTGTGGTTTATAAAGTCTTTTTACATACAAGTTATAACTCAAAATGTTGTTTTTTCCTGTCAGAAAAGCACATGGATACATTTGTGAGAGAAAAACTCGTCGAGTGCAGCCTTATTGAGGCGTCTAACGGTAAGTTCATGTTTATTATACATTTTACATAATTGCTTGTCTGTTATAATCAACTAACGTTAACCCTCACGTAACTTAAACGCACATATATTTTTATTTCGTGCTATAGTTAAAGCTGCACTTAGTAACTTTGTGTTCAGAATGTACATTATTTATGAGCGTAAACATCATAAACATACAGATCGTGTTTTTGACTTGTCCTTATCACTTTGGTACACCTATAAGTGTTTATATATGGACTGTTTTAAAGCTGCGGAGTAACCCAGTACCTGCGTGACTTGTCATAGAAATGTCTTTGAGCGCTTTCAGTGTGATCTCCCTTACTGTGCCAGCGACTGTCAGTGTTTGATAAAGCCAGGATATTAACATAAAACTGTGATTTATAATGACTGGAACATCCCATTGATTAGACAGTTTGAAAGCACAACTTTCAGCCAATCACTAGAGCATATTCTGCTTCTGAAGACCAACTCATAGGTGAATTTAACTCATAAACATGATGGACTCAATTTCATGATGAACTTCACACAGTTAATTGAACTGATTCACTGTTATTAAAACCATTTTTTTTTTTTTTTTTTTTTTTACTTTATTTTAAAGGTTGGAACAAACATGGAATTCCTTAACCGAGCAGAGTCCACAAAACCCCATACAATTGTTGTGGCGATTTAAAAATGCCAGCAGATCTCTCAGGCATTGATCATAATCAATGGACAGGTAAGGATATTCTGGACAATTTTCAAAAGGAATTGCAAATTGTATATTTAATTGCAGTTTTCCACATGTGGACGCATACATTGTGACATAGTCCGAATGCAATTGAAAAGCCTTACACAGAAAGCTGTCAATTTGTGTCAAGCGTGGGACTATACTATGGGGCGTGTTTTTTATTGGGATATATTCTGTAGTTTTTACCCCAAATCTCTCACTGTTTGTACTCTGCTGCACATCAGCAAAACAACATTGCAGTTCTACTCCGATTTACCTATTTGCATCTTACCCTATATTTTATTCCTCAGGTGAAAAGTTTAATGGTGAATATTGACCAATAGTACCATGTGGCTCTAACAGTTAGCAGGCTATAGTAGCTGCATTTGGGGTAAAAATGACAGAATTATTTATTGTGTAAGGTGCAAAGAATATTAGGAGATCTGGGTTGCACTGTCTGTTCTTTAACACGCATCTCTGTTCTTTAACACGCATCTGTCTGTTCTTTAACACGCATCCTTTAGTAGTGCCTTAACCTCCATTGTTCAAAGCATTTTGGCACAATTGTCTTTGAGTGACATCACCTCCCAATACAAACACTCTCCATAGTATGGTCCCACCTCTGGCAAAATTGACAGTTTTCAATGTGAATCATTGGAAATTCAGATGCTAAAGTAATTGCGATTCCATTTGAGTTTTGACAGGTAACGTGCGACACAGTGAAAAAACAGACATGGTAATTACCTCATGTACTTGTTCTTATGTTGCATCTATGCTAACATTAGTCTGTTTCTCTCTTATTCTGAGGTCACCGTAGCCACCAGATCCAGTATGTATCCAGATCAGATGGTGGATCAGCACCTAGAAAGGACCTCTACTGCCCTGAAAGACAGTGGAGACCAGGACAACTAAAGCCCCAGATACAGATCCTCTGTAAAGACTCAGAGGACCACCAGGACAAGACCACAGGAAACAGATGATTCTTCTGCACAATCTGACTTTGCTGCAGCCTGGAATTGAACTACTGGTTTCGTCTGGTCAGAGGAGAACTGGCCCCCAACTGAGCCTGGTTTCTTCCAAGGTTTTTTCTCCATTCTGTCACCGATGGAGTTTCGGTTCCTTGGTTTTCCTAAGTTGGGGACCATTAAGATCAAGCGATATCATCGACTTGATTGCACAGAGGGACGATACATCACTGAATCAATGATGAACTGACTTTAACTGAAAACTGAGTGTTTACTGTTATCCCTTCACATTATTACACACTATTTTCCTTTTTAATATTGTAAAGCTGCTATGATGCAGTATTTGATCAATATGACAGGATTATTACTCATAATACATGGAAAATACAGCTGCAAAGGGACTTTGAAACTGAAACAGTAATTTTTGTTCTGTGTTTTTGAAACAGTGTTTTTATTCAATATTTGCAATTGTGTTTGGATTATGTCACAATGTGTCTTTATCTCATTTCCTTTTGAAAATTGTCCTTCCGTTGACAGGCTCTATAGCAGAGTACACTGCTCTCAGGTGTAGATCTTTGCTTCAGAGCTTAAGTGTTTGACAATAGTACACCCAAAAATGAAAATTGTCATTAATTATTCACCCTGGTCTGAAACCTCTCGAATTTCAATTTGTGTTCTGAAGATGAACGAAGGTCTTACAGGTTTGTAACGACATGAAGTTGAGTAATAAATGACAGAATTTTCATTTTTGGGTGAACTATATGTTGCACTACCCTAAGCAGTGCACATCTACCTACATATGAGTCTTTATATACTTGATATAAATTTAAGGACATCTTTAAATAATTTTACATTTAAATTTAAAGAATGTTAATTGTCAATGTCATTTCACTGTGTATTTAAATAGCTAAACATGTCAAAATGCAATAGTTAAACAGCTAGACAGGTCACTCAGAAATAATTTTCTTATTTATTGCAACTGTAATTCTGTGATTTTTATTTTATTTATTTATTTTGCATTTGCTGGAAACAAAAAAAAAAAGGAAAAATTCCATATTGTTTGTCATTGGTACAAATTTTTGAATGTCAGATGGCATTAAAATTATTTTTTAACAGTCTAAATTACCTGTATTCTTCATTATTTATTAATCCATGATTGCTTTGTTAAGCAAAAGTAAAATTATGAGAATAACCCAGCAAGAATAACCCAGAATCATAAAAATGCAAACCCACAAATGGTAAAACTGACTCTAACTTGGGTTTTCTCAATAACCCAGCATGCTGGGTTAAAATGTGTAAACCAGCATGTTGGGTTACTTTAACCCAGCACGTGTTCTGTCCAATATTTACCCAGCGCTGGGTTGCCAATTGGGTTATTTTTAACCCAGCCATTTTTAGAGTGCAGCATTTTTAGAATGTTTGTATTTAGCATGTATTTAGTTATGTAGAATGCTGACTTGTTTCTAAAAATTTATTTGATTTCTTGAAAATGTAGTATAAGAATTGTATGGCTTCAGAAAATTACAATTAACTATTTTTTTAGACCAAATCTCACAAAACTTCAAGAAAATGCCCAATTATATTTCATCCTAGTATCAAGAGAAAAAAAAAAAATAATGATAATTTAATAGCATGACAAAAATTACAGAAAAATTCTTAACGATCCTAAAAATTATATTGTATTATTTTATTAACATAATATACTAAATATTATTTGTTCTTAATTTAACCAATAATTAAAATTACGTTTTTTTAAAGTATATTCTATTCTATTCTATTCTATTCTATTCTATTCTATTCTATTCTATTATATTATATTATAATCATCATTATTATTATTACTTTTCTTAAACTTTTCAAACTGGGTTGATATGTATGTATATATATATATATATATAGAGAGAGAGAGAGAGAGAGAGAGAGAGAGAGAGAGAGAGAGGAGAGAGAGAGAGAGAGAGAGAGAGAGAGAGAGAGAGAGAGAGAGAGAGAATGTTTTTGTCTTTTTTACGGAGCCCCACACATGACATGCAAGAAAAAATAAATAAATTGTACGCACAATTTACTAATTCGTTCCCTTAATGTACTAAAACACACGATTTAGCAAATCTAGGGAACGAATTAGTAAATAATGCGCACAATTTATAAAATGTATAATATATATATATATTTTTTTTTTTTATTAAAATTTTGCATGAACTTTCCCTTTAAAGGCAGCAGTCACGGAGGCATAATTCATGACTGAACAAGAAATGTAGTACTATTTGACATTATGCCTGTAAGTTAAGCCAAAACACATGATTTATTTCCTGTTCTCATGAATTAAGGTCAGACTGGGTGAGCTTGAGAGGTTTAGACTCTTGCTCTTGTCTGCGACAAACAACTGAAGCTCACTCAGATGACCCAAGACACTAGATGGAGGTTTCCACGCAAGAAAATCTGTAGTTAAAGTGTGCTTATAAAATCAAGCTGCTCTTGCATGTTTTTTAAGTAATAAGGAGGCAAGGCCCGGTCTTTTGCTCAAACTGCAGGCTGGTAACAGCCCACCGCCAGCGGGGTTGTTGTGTAATTCCCCATGTGTGCATTTGATACATCTTTTCCCTGTCTTTCACTGAAGTTTCTGTAGAAAGACACTCAACCCTAGACTGCTTCCAGACGTCTGGGGCTTTGCAGGTCTTTTTCCAGATGTCTCCAGCCCACCTGTTCATCGCATACATTCAGGAATGGTATGGAATGAAAAAAATGGATCAGCCTCAACATTTCTCCAATCTTTTTCTAGTTGTTTTTTCTACTGCTGTTTAGTGATTAACCAGTTGTTTATTTTTCGAGTGACATTTCTTTTGACTACATCTGAGGATAAAATCCAAAGATCACTTCCAAAAATCACAAAACTCCCTCTGTTTTGTTTGAGGAGTGAAAAGCTCGAGTATTTAAAGATAATGTTATTGTTCTTGGAGTAACCTTCCAAAGCACCACATGCCTAATATATCAGCATTTTTGTTTTGTTTTCCAGAACAAAAATATCTAAACATCCTTAAAACAAGATGGGTTTTTAGAATGGAAACTGTAATATGAGACTTCAAGTATTGTCATTGTTAACTAAAATTATAACAGTAACACAAATGAAGTTGAAATGAAATAAAATGTACATATAAGCTGGTTTTTGGAGTAGTTGGTTATTGCATGTCAGTGATGATCTACCAGCTAATGGAGCAACACACACAGGATGCAGGTATATCTAGGAGAAGGACAGAGAGAGGTGTGTGTGTGTGTGTGTGTGTGTGTGTGATTGCTTGACTTCCCTGTTGTGTGTGGATGAGAGTTTGTGCTGTAAAGCTGCTGTTAGATCAGTGTGGGAGCCGTGTCAGAAATGGCCAACACTCAGCGATAGCCACTGTTTCCAAATGCTTTCTTTCCTTGCTAAATTCATCCTTGTCCTCCTGCGGTACAGTAATCTCGTGTTCCTCTTTGATCCTCCTCCTCTGGGTTGTGTTTTCGTTGTGGTGTTTGGTTTGTTGTGCATTAGTTTCGGTCTGGTGGGTGTTGTGTGGTTTACACCTTTAAGAAATGAGCCCTTTTTTTCCCTTTGTTTCCTTTTCCTGTGCTTTAGTTCCACTTCTCTGCCGGAATGACCAAGAGCAAAAAGAAACTTAAATTCACTCTTGCAGCCTCAAACAGATGCAATTGTAATATATTTACATCATAAGAAAGTAACATACAAATAAAATATATAATTTGAAATAATATAACATAAAATAGAATATAACAGTTAAAATAAATATAATAAATATATACTGATTCCAGCCATTTGAGAGGAGGAGAAAGTTTAGACTCTCTCTAGTCTTTTCTTACTTTTCTGTGGTGCTTTCCTGCCTATTTTGATTTGGCGATAGTACATTTTATGATGATAAATAACATCAATATTGAATTTGCTGTTGCCTGCCCACCGAGTTAAATACTTCAATATGCACAGAGTTACTGTATCTGTCTGTACTGTTGCACGGCCAATAAACTAAGTCATCCGCACGTGTGCATCTCACACAAAATTGGGTGTCTTCCCTCATAGAAATCCTCATTTCATTTTAAAGATGAAATAAAATGCACAATCCGATGGCATCACGTTAATAGAAATAATAAACATAAGACAAAATCACAAGTCTAGATTAAATTTGTAAATTTGCTTTATTTGTGGTTAACTATAATAACTCTGGCTCCTAGTATTCAAAATAGAGCTGGAACAATAGAACGCCACCATGCAGTTAAATGGCCGTGATGGTGGATGTGCCTCAGTCCCAGATGACAGACACATGAAGCCAGAGAAAGGCAGATACTCAAAGGCAGAGCTAGGGAGAATCATCGGAGTCAAAGCCGCGGTAGATCTGCCATTGATAGAGGCTCTCGGGACTGAAAGAATGGCTTAAACAAATCCCAGGATATCAGGAGTCAGAAAAGTGCAGTCTGATACTGCGCTCAATCCACAAAGCCCAGACCGGCTGGAGCTTGAACCAAAAAGATTACTGACAATAAGGACGGAAATATATTTATTTCTCCCTATGCATTATAAAATAAAATGTTTGATTCACTTTTCATGCATACACTTGATTCAATTGCTAAAATGCACAACATATTTTAACAGAATAATGTTATGTATAGAAGTGAAACACAGATTTGAAACACTACTACTAATAAAAATTAATATTATTATCATTATTATATTGTTGCAAATAAAGTTTACCTTCTAACAAATATGAATAATATTTTTAGGGTGTGTGTAAAATCAATACAATCGTTTAGAGCAGAGATTCTTAAAGGGTTACTCCACCCAGAAATGAAACTTATAGCCATAAGTGATTCAACCGTAAGACCCCCCCCCCCCCCATAATATTTAATATTATGCATTTTATAACATAAAAACAACATCATTGTTTCTACTCACATACTGGGATGTTTGGGCTTGGATAGAGGATGCTTGGCAGTCCAGTCATGGATGAATACCGCTAAGGAAACTCTCTTCAACAATAAGTATGGCTCTGAATTTGTTCTTCAATACACCAGCGCTGAAAATCCAGTCTCACAGAGATACCTTGATGCAAATTGGAGGAATTTTTTCAATGCCATGTCACTCTGTTCTCGGTATATGCACAGATATGCAAAAATTCAGCCAGTGGTTTCTTTGTGAATCTTTGCTTCAGGCCGTGTCTGTTGCCATGTCAATCAGTGAACTTTGAAAAGGCATTTGCTTGTTGCACTAATCTTGTTTGTGTTGATTGTGCTAAATGGCTTTATCCATCCCTTGTTTCATATAAGGTGCCATTTTCTAAGCCGGAAAAGAATACATACTTCAAATGGAGCATGGCCTGTACTTTTGTCACCAATCCACTGTTTACAAGTCATTGCCCACACTCTGTCGGAGCAAATTCCCACACAGTTCTTCCATTCAATGTCATGTTCACGTACAAATGAATCCAATGTGGCGAGAAATTGCTCACCTATTTGCACGTTTGTTAAAAGGGCGACAGAAAAGAAAATCCTCCTTAATTTGTCCTTCATCAAAAAAATTTACATAAACCTCTCTAATCAAAATGGAGAGAGAGAAAAAAAAAACTTGATTTAATTTTGTGATAACTGCACTTTCACATCCATTGCCATATGCCCAATATGGTTAGTCACTGTATGATTTGAAAGTAACATGACACACATCCATGTATAGTGACCCTTACTTAGAATCCACGCTCTGCATTTAACCCATCCAATGGGGTACAGTGCCTTGCTCAAGCACACCTCAGTCGTGGTATTGAGGGTGAAGAGAATGCTGTACATTCACTCACTGCCAGCCCAAGACTCGAACTCACAACCTTTGGATTACAAGTCTGAATAACTAACCATTAAGGCAAGATGATTTGACACTAGAATCAGTGCTAACTGATCACCAGTGCTCTGTCCACACATAACAGAAACGGTCTCTTTAGCACAGGGTATAGAAATAATGTCTCACCTAAATGTGTGGTTTCTCAGTTTTGGCAATCCAATGAGAGATAATAAACCATGCGCAAAGAGCCTTCTCATTCACCATAGTGGCTTTCTGTAGTAGTGACTTCTGACCACAGCTCCTGTAGTTTTTGCTAGAAAAACTCAAGCGGTTGACTGTACTGATTCATGTTTAGTTTAGTCATAACCACATAACCAAAGTGAAGAATCAAACACGTGGCATGTAAATTATCCTAGCAACGATTTTCACAGGTGTTTTTTTTTTTTTTTTTTTGGTAATGAAGTTATTAAAATAGGACGTTTTTCTGCATTATCTTGCAATATTCACAGATAATAACTTCACACCTTGAGCCTACAGGTATTTACAAATGATTTACATTTTAGAGAAGTGATAATTTAGGTTAATGACTAGTGTAGAATACACCTGAATATACAATGCAGTGTCAAAAACACTCTTAACACGATAAATCTATGCTTCCTTTTGCAAGCCAAGAACAAGTACAGTACATGTACACCCAAATCTTTAACACCAAAATAAGAAACAACACTCCTCCATGTGTGTTTAATGCCAGTTCTTTTGTTCCTCAACAAAAAGTAGCAGTTCCTCGTCTAGTGAAATGAGCCAGAGGCAGACTAGAGTTCACCATGACGGGCCTGTCAGGCAAGAGTTTAATTGCTATTTCTCAGGCTGAGCGATCGCTGAACCACAGCTTTCAAAGGCCACTCTATATTTAGCGGAGCACCTCGCTTTACTCCTGCTGCTGCTACTCTATAGACCTGTTGTTTTAACGCGCCATGCTTAAGACTTAACCTTTCTTGACCTCTGGCACTTTTCGCAGTAAACCGTTAAATTCAGTGGAGTTGAGATTAGGTTGCTTAACTGCTGGGATTAAAAAATTGTACCAAAGCGACTGAGAAAAACTGTAATAAAAAGCAAACAATAGCAAATTTATTTTTGATGTTGCTTATCTTTGTGATCCTGTTCATTTAGAGTTAATTAGTATTCAGTGTCCAGGTCCTCTGTGATGTTTTCCTTTTTGCCTGTAGTTTCTTTTCAGTGGTTTCTCATCCAACAGGAGCGGCTGTAAGGGAGAGGGTGGATGGGGTGGAGGTTTTGGGACACACAGCGAGTCTGCCATGGGAACAGGACAGGAATAATGGAAATCATTCATGAGCAGCTGCGGGAGAGCTGGAGGGTCAGGACTGTGAACTGGGTTAAACATGTTTCACACAGGTGAACGTGACAGTGGCATGTTTCAGATATCAACACAGGGACATCCTGTCTGGAAGGTCAGAGGACCAGCAAATAAAAAAAAAAAAAAGAAAAAAGAGAGAAAGGGTTTCTGTTAAAAGGACAGTTACCGCATTACTGCAACTTCTGTCATCATTTAATCACCCAGATAAGTGTGCATGTCTGTGTGTGTGTGTTAAAAAATATATATTTATTTTAAAAATTAAATTTGATAAAAAAAATTATGATCACGATTAAATAAATAAATAATCATGGTCAGAATTGTTCGTACACTTAAATACGAAGAAATAAACATGCGAAAGGAAAGGGGGGAATCTGCAACCTCCTTTTGCCAGATAACAGTTCTGAGTCTTCTCCTATGATGCCTGATGAGTTTGGAGAACATCTGGCAAGAGATCAGAGACCATTCCTTCATCCAGAATCACTCCAGATCCTTCAGATTTCCAGCTCCATGTTGAAGCTTCTCCTCTTCATTTCATCCCAATCATTTTCCATAGGATTCAGGTCAGAGGATTAGATGGCCATAGCAAACGCTTGGTGTTATGCTCATTGACCCATTTTTGTTTTGATTTTGAAGTTTGTTTTTGGATCGCTGTCCTGTTGGAAGGTACAAAATTGACCCATTATAAGATTTATTTATTTAGCTTTTTTAATCTCTAGGTATTTGGTAGAATCCATGATATCATCTATCTGAACAAGATGTCCAGGACCTCCAGTGGAAAAATTAAAGACAACATTAAAGATCCAGCAGTATATTTTATTTTACACATGGGGTACTGTTTACCCCTGTGTGCATCAAGCCTGTCTTGAGTGTTTGCTGCTAAATCTCTCTCTCTCTCTCTCTCTCTCTCTCTCTCTCTCTCTCTCTCTCTCTCTCTCTCTCTCTCACTCTCTCTATAATCCTTGGAGAGTCTTTGACCACTAGAACTATTCTTCTCAATTTGCTTTAAGACAAAATTAAACACATATCCTCTTCCAGGCAGATTTGTAACACTTTCTGAATAAATCATGATTTATTCATCAAGTATTTTATTTATTTTTGAGTCTGAGAAATGCAGCTCTAATTAAATTGTATCATCTGATTATAAGGTATATTATAACTTTTCAATGAACACATTAATAAAAAATTCACATACAGTAGCTTATTATTTTGGATAGAGGACTTGTATTTTAGCTGGCAGCAGTTTAATGTCTTAATGATGGGTTTGTTTCTTACAAACACACCGTTTTTCACTTCAGAAAACATTCATTGATGGACTGGAGTCGTGTGGATTACTAATGGATTACTGTGATGTTTTTTTTATCAGCTGATTGGACTCTCATTCTGACTGCACCCATTCAGTACAGAGGATCCACTGGGGAATAAGTGATGTAAAGCTAATGTTTTCCAAATCTGATCCCATGAAAAAAATGAGGAACTCATCTTCATCTTGGAGGGCCTTTATGGATGCGTACATTATTAGCAAACATTCATTTTGGGGTAAACTATAGTAATAGATACTTTTTATTTTATTTTATTTTTTTCACAGGAGTAGATTGATTGTTCTTTAACTAGGATACATTATAAGAAGTTTGGTAAGTTGCAACCATTTGTGTGGTGGCAGTTTTATTGAAGCACAAATTAGATTTGATGGCTAAAATGAAGGAGAAAATTACAACACACGAGTCACATAAACCACATGGTGCCTTTTTTGTATTTATTTATTCATTTGTTTTTGGAGTTTGACAGCTTCAGTCTGCATTTGCTTTCACTGTAATGGAAAAGGTCAGGTTGGAGATTCTACTGAAAAGAAAGAAAATCATTTTGAATGTCATGAATACATGAAAGAATCACTGTTGGGATGAATATTCCCTTAAAGATATCTCACTTTGTAAAAAAAAAAAAAAAAAAAAAATGATGATAGCTTTTTGCTTTTCAAAAGCTAAACTTATTCTCCAAAAAAGTAGGATCATGATAAAACCCTGTCTTTGAGCTGCCGTAGAAGTGTAACAGCAAGTGTGTACCTGTATTCACAGAGAAAACTGATTGCTGTAGTCATTCCAAGGCCTTACGGTTTCATTCAAAAGTAGTTTCTTTGTACTCGGCTAAAAAAATATTGATGAAAAACGTATTAACTGATGTAAAAAGATACAAATGCTATGATTCACCAATCATTGTCATCATTATAAAGGACACTGGTTCTTTCCACGGTTTCCTCCTCATCTACTCTCTCTATCTCGCTCTAAAAGATGAACAACACATCCCCTAAAAAGATGCTTTGGAAAGATCTGCAAAAAAATTATAATGTACAAATCAAAAGCTGAATTCTGAGAGGATTAGCTAACTATTAACTGACTTTTGCCTTAAAAAAAAAAAAAAAAAAGGTAACTCTTTCTTCAAAGTCCGTATTTATTATGCATTATAAGAGTATTTTTAAGGCATTATAATGAATGTATAATGATTTATATATATAAAAAAGGAGTAATTATAACAATAGTTCCTTTTCGGGAACTCGAGCTGCGTCGACAACGCTTTGGGGAACGTCCCTGACGAGACCGACTCTGAATATCGTGTGCAATCTGTCCAATGGACGGGCGTGACGTCACGGAGCGGGGTGACGTAGCGACCAGGAAGCTATATAAGCACGTGCCGTGCAGCTGGCTTCAGCTTCGCTCTGTCAGCAAGCGCTTGGTGTGTGCATGTTAAAAGTCTGTCCCGTTGGTCCTATTTATTGTTGTCTGTCCCTAGCCATTAAAAGATCGCTAAACAGCTCAATATGCCAAAAGCTAAGCAAAAGACCAAACATATAAAGGGCGATTCCAAGCCACGTTACAGATTGTGTGTTCCTCCCTGCCCTCGCTACATTACGAGCGGGGATACACACAGTCTGTGCGTGTCTTGCCTGGGATCGAAGCACGCTGAGTCGGCTCTCGAGGGGGCCGACTGTCCACATTGCGAGCGATTGCCAATGCGGACGCTTCGATCCCGGAGGGCTCTCTTCGAGGAGGGAGCCTTCACCAGCGCTCGTGGGGTTCGCAGGTGGATCTGTCAGAGGGAATGGAGACGGGCCAGTCCTTATCTCCTTCCTCATTTGCCAGATCAGGCGCCCAAACCCTGGGTTCGGAAGCACGCTCGTCGTTTTCTTCCCCCCAGGATGAGGGATCAGCTCTTCGCCTCTCTTCCTCCGAGGAGGTTGATGTGGAGACTGTTGCTGGGGATTCGCCACCCCTGTCGCCCCAGTATGAGGAGCTTTTGGAGGTGGTTACACGCGCAGTAGATAAATTAAAAATCGAATGGCCTGCAGAAAAACATACTGAGCCGCAGAAAAGCAAGCTAGATGAACGCTTTCTGCGGCCGAGGCAACCACCTCCACGCCGGAGTCTACCATTTTTTCCCGATCTCCATGACGAGTTATCGAGATCGTGGAAGCACCCGTATTCTACCCGCCTCTTTGGCCCCGATTCACTATATTATGGCAACGTGATGGGGCTGGGAGAGCGGGGTTATACAACGATGCCACGGGTCGAACAGACGCTCGTGGGCTATCTGTCACCCGGCTCGGCATCGTCCCTAAAGGCTCCGGCGTTGCCCGCTGCGAATTACATCATCGCTTGTGGGCAAGGGTTATGTGGCAGCAGGTCAGGCTGGGGCTTGCCTTCATACTATGGCAGTCCTTCAAGCTTATCAGGCAGACCTGCTGGGAGATATCGATGAGGGAGAGGGGATTAAGTCTGAAGATATCAAAGAACTCAGAAAGACCGCTGATCTCTCCCTCCGCGCCACTAAAGAGACCGCTCGCGCGATTGGGCGGTCTATGGCAGCCTTAGTGGCCGCGGAGAGGCATTTGTGGCTGACCCTGTCGGAGATAAAAGAAAGAGACAGGGTCTGCCTCCTGGACGCCCCGCTTCAAGCCTCGGGCCTGTTTGGTGACACAGTCAACACTGTCGTCGACAGGTTCCAGGAGGCACGCAAACAGGCGGCGGCGTTCCAGAATTTCCTCCCTCGTCGCTCTCGTGGTGCATCTGGGCGGGAGATCACCACGCCACATACCGGCTCCTCATACCGGGTACTGGGGTAGAGCACGGTCCACCTCAGTATACGGTGCCCGCCTCACCTCAGTGCCCTCAGGAGGTCGGTCTGCCAACCCTGCCAGAGCTTCAGGGCGCAGCGGCCTCCAGCGAGCGCTGCTCCCAGTTATTTCCGCCCGTGAGCACAGCGGAGCTGGGATGCTCGCCGCCCCTTCGGGGGCCTCTTACACCAGAGGTCAGTCTCGAGAGACTGATTCCCTTAGTAGATTATTTAGCAGCGTGGAAGCTACTGCCAAATGTATCTCATTGGGTCCTGCGTACAATAGAAAAAGGCTATTGAATTCAGTTCGGTCATTCACCACTGAAGTTGAACGGGGTTACACCGACTGTGGTCGGCCCCCGGCAGGCTCTGGTTATGGAACAAGAAGTGAATACCCTATTAAGGAAGGAGGCCATCGAGGTGGTCCCTCCTCTAGACAGGGAATCCAGATTTTACAGCCGGTATTTCATAGTTCCAAGGAAGGATGGGGGGTTGCGTCCGATCATAGACTTACGTCACCTGAACCGCTCAGTTATGTCACTGAAGTTCAAAATGCTCACTGTCAAGCAGGTTGTAGCTCAAATCAGATCCGAGGACTGGTTTGTCACAATAGATCTCAAAGACGCATACTTCCACATATCCATCCTTCCACAACACAGGAAGTTTCTGAGGTTCGCTTTCGGGGGCAAAGCTTATCAATATCGAGTACTTCCCTTCGGCCTTGCACTCTCACCCCGCACGTTCACGAAATGTGTAGATGCAGCTCTGGTATCCCTCCGTATGCAGGGCATCCGCATTCTAAATTATATCGACGATTGGTTGATCCTAGCTCAATCAGAGCAGATGGCGGTTCGGCATCAAGATGTCGTTCTCGCACACATGGGGGAGCTGGGTTTGAGACTAAATGCCAAGAAGAGTGTACTTTCTCCAGTTCAGAGAACCACCTATCTAGGCGTAGTGTGGGATTCGACCACGATGCAGGCACGTATGTCTCCTGCTCGGATCGAGTCGATCCTCACATCAGTCGAGAGAGTCAAAGAAGGCCAGTCACTCACTGTCAAACAATTCCAGAGATTGTTAGGGCTGATGGCAGCTGCGTCCAACGTGATACCTTTTGGCCTGCTGCACATGAGACCCCTACAGTGGTGGCTCAAGTCCAAGGGCTTTTCCCCGAGGGGACATCCACTTCGAGTTATCAAGGTCACGCGGCGATGCCTTCGTGCCTTATGCTGTGTTCACACCAAACGCGAATAGAGCGGGGCTTCTGCCAGCTGAGTCCACTGAGCATTTACAACCGCCATTTTTATTCTGATAATTTTCAAAATATTACTGTTATTGTGTCATGAAATGTAGTTTTAAAAGTATTTCAGGTGAGAATGTAGTTGTTTTAAACTCAAATATGCGGTTTATTTATAATGACAGCGTCTATTTAAAAAATGTGTTTCGCCGATCTCAGAGATGAGCTCCATGCGATCAGCGGGAGCTCCGTCATCATGTATCCGCTGAGAGTAGCCTTTCCTCTGCTAGATCTTCTGACATTTGCCGCTGGCTCTGATGTCTCTTTAGTGGTTCAATATAAAATATAATTCGTTTGGGGTAAAATGAAACGTTTCTTATCTTTGGCCTTTATTCAATTTATCTATTAATATGTTTTATATATATACATAGGTCCTTTTTATTCCGGTCTCTATAGAAATATGCATAAAAAGCACCATTCGCGCGTCAATTCGCGTCATTCGTGCGAACTAGACGCGCGAATGAGGCGAATTTGCATCTTCCGCGCCGCGCTTAACGCCCCATTCGCGCCGCGAGACCTCCAGACGCGCGTAAATGCACCTTTGCATTGACTTAACATTGAAATCATTCGCGCCAGACGCTCTATTCGCATTTGGTGTGAACACAGCATTAGACATATGGAAGAAACCTTGGTTCTTAGATCAGGGCCGGTGCTGGGAGCTCTTCATCGCCGTGTAACGCTAGCGACAGACGCGTCCCTCACCGGTTGGGGTGCGGTCATGAGTGGCCACCCTGCCCGCGGTCTGTGGAGTGGTCGCCATCTGACATGGCACATCAATTGCCTAGAGATGTTAGCAGTCTATCGAGCATTAAAATATTTCCTCCCATACCTGAGAGGTCACCATGTGTTGGTGCGCACCGACAACACATCAGTGGTCTCTTATATCAATCACCAGGGGGGTCTGCGCTCACGCCCCTTGTACAAGCTGGCATACCAGATCCTTCTCTGGGAGATTGAATGTGGGAGCAGACATACTGTTGAGGCAGGGGCCAAGGCCCGGGGAATGGATGCTTCACCCCGAGGTGGTGAAGCAGATATGGAGAGTGTTTGGCAAAGTTCAGGTGGACCTCTTTGCGACTCAAGAGACATCGCAATGTCCCCTCTGGTTCTCTCTAGTTCATCCAGCTCCTCTGGGACTGGACGCTATGGTACAGACCTGGCCGAGGCTTCGTCTGTACGCATTTCCCCCTATCACTCTGCTCCCGGGAGTTCTGGCGAGAGTACGCCGGGACGGGGTCCGTCTTCTATTAGTAGCCCCGTTCTGGCCGGGCCAAGTATGGTTCTCAGATCTAGTCTCGCTCCTCGACGGCTCTCCGTGGGAGATACCGATCAGGACAGACCTACTCTCACAGGCGCAGGGCACGATAATTCACCCTCGCCCGGAGTCGTTCAAGCTGTGGGTGTGGCCCCTGAGGGGGCACAACTGTTAGCAGCTGGTCTCTAAACTGAGGTTGTTGAGACCCTACTCCAATCCAGAGCTCCCTCTACGAGGAAACTGTACGCCCTGAAGTGGACATTCTTCACTTCATGGTGCAGAGATCTCCACCTTGACCCTGTTAACTGCCCAGTTGGTACAGATCTGGAGTTTTTACAAGCTAGGCTCTCTGCGGGGTTATCCCACTCCACCTTAAAGGTGTACGTGGCGGCCATAGCTGCTTTCCATGTCCCTTTCAATGATCAGTCAGTGGGTAGACACCCTAGTTACACGTTTCCTCCGAGGTGCACTGAGGCTGAGACCTCCAGTACGGTCCCGTATTCCCCCCTGGGATTTGGTTGTGATTCTAGAGGCTCTTTATAAAGCTCCATTCGAGCCAATACAAGATATCTCAGATAGACATCTGACACTTAAAACTGCCCTGCTACTGGCAATCACCTCACTAAAAAGAGTTGGAGATCTCCAGGCCCTTTCGGTGGCCCCTACTTATCTAGACTTTGCCCCTGGTATGGCCAAAGCATTCTTATACCCTCGAGCGGGTTATGTTCCAAAGGTTCCCTCTGTTACACCACAACCTATCGTACTGCAGGCCTTTTTTCCTCCTCCCTTTCGGGAGCCAGACCAAGAGAAGCTAAACTGTATGTGTCCAGTGCGAGCACTGAACGCATACGTCCACAGAGCTGCCCTGTGGAGGAAGTCCGACCAATTGCTTGTTTGCTACGGTCCTACTAACAAGGGTTCTCCTGCCACCAAGCAGACCCTTAGTCGTTGGATAGTCGAGGCTATCAACGTCGCCTATGAGTCCTCTGGTCTTCCCCCTCCTTTGGGGGCCAAGGCTCACTCTACTCGGGGTATGGCGGCCTCCAAGGCCTTCTCAGCAGGTGTGTCCCTCTTGGACATCTGCAACGCTGCGGGGTGGTCCACGCCCTCTACATTTGTCAGATTCTACGATCTTGATATGCGAGCCACTCCGGGCTCTTCTGTTCTCTCGCCTTAGCTGTGCTCTCCGGATACACACTGGGCAGGGATTTGGTAGTCTGGCAGCATTGGTATATCGTTGTCGACGCAGCTCGAGTTCCCGAAAAGGAACGCCTCAAGGTTACGCATGTAACCCTAGTTCCTTGAGGGAATGAGACGCTGCGTCTCAGAGCCATACTCCCGGCACCCCTGCCGGCACTTGCTTCCCTACTCGAAGCTGAAGCCAGCTGCACGGCACATGTTTATATAGCTTCCTGGTCGCTACGTCACCCCGCTCCGTGACGTCACACCCATCCATTGGACAGATTGCACACGATATTCAGAGTCGGTCTCGTCAGGGACGTTCCCCAAAGCGTTGTCGACGCAGCGTCTCGTTCCCTCAAGGAACTAGGGTTACATGCGTAACCTTGAGGCGTTTTAATGCGTTATAATATTTGCATATTGTGGTAATAGCTTTTAAGATTATGTTGATTTATAATATACAATGAACACAAACCACTTAACTTACATTGAATTCAATTTTCCCAAAGTTATATGTTACAGATCTTGCTATTGTTAACTTGTAGACAAAGATCTCTTACAACAACAACGACAATAAAACAATAATATGTATATATATTTAATTTAATTTAATTTATTTAATTTATTTAATTTATGCATTTAGCAGATGCTTTTGTCCAAAGCGACTTACAGTGCATTCAGACTATCAATTGTTACATATTTTTATATATATAGCCAAGCAGCCTAAATTAGGTGGATTGAACAAGGTGTTTATTGCATGTTATAAATCCTACACATAAAAGTTATAATCACAAATAAGAAAGTTTTATAATGTATTATAACTGTTGTTATGATTATTTATGAGACAGATAGACAGAACAGTCTCTATGTTTAGTATATGTTTATACTAAACATACAGTATATTTTATACGTTATGTAATGTGCTATATATTATGTTATATGCTAAACATATAGTATGTTTAGTATATGTTTAGTATTGGAAGGATTAAGGCATCAAAAATTTGGTCATGCTGAATAATGTCCTTTATATGTACTAAACAGCCAATATTCTGCAAGCTAATAAGGAACTACTTAAAAGTGAGAATTTGGCCTTAAAATAAACTTTTACAATCAGAACCAATTTACTAATGTTGACAAATGAGACCTTATTCTAAAGTGTTACTCAGATTTGTGTTAGATATGGATTTAATATGTTTACCTAGAGATAATTAACAGGTTTGTTTTTTAAGAGTCAAATAATGCAAATGGGTGTTGATTCCACATGTAGGCTAATGAAGGGTACTGTATAAGCTTAAATAATACATAGACAAAGAGATTAACCTATTTTTTATTTTTCATCAGTTAGTGTTCCCAGAAATAACTCTGTGGCAATCGCATTTTATTATTTTATATATATATATATATATATATATATATATATATATATATATATATATATATATATATATATATATATATATATATATATATAAAAATAAAAATAATAATAATAATAATAATAATCATTATATTTTGTTATCAAAAATGTAAGATGTGAGTTTTGTATAATTTGATGGTGTTTTTATTTAGTTTATTATTGTAAATGTATGGTGCAGTGAATTGTAATAAAAGCTTTATTTGATTAATCAACAAAGATTGCTTTATTTTACATATTTAATGATGATCAGATGATTCTGCTGGTAGTCTTTCATCTCTTTCGACTTTTGCTCATGGTTTCAAATTACAAATAAAAAACTTTATCATCTTTTCAAATCAGTCTGACCTCCACCTTGTTTTCCGTGTATGATAAAACAAGAACACGTTTATGTGGAATAATCTTCCGGTGGGGAAACATCCGTATTTAAATTCCCATCTTTAACTTATTTTGGAAATTCATTAGCCTGCATGTGCAATGAAGAACCCATTTGGTTTGTAAACTCTAATGGGACTGGAAAATTGAAAACTCTGATTTAATTTTATTACGCGTTCCCTTATTTCCATGGGAATTACTGTGTCTCCAATATCCCTGTGCTATTAGCTGTAAGTCAAAGGCTATTCCCAATTAGTCTAGAAATGAATAGTATTATGAAACTTTGTAAATTCTGCCCTTAATACCCTTAATATTGTGCCCTTCCCTTTTTACCACCCACTATCTCTTAAATAAATTAAGTCAGCATATAAATGAACTGGAATTGGGTCTGTTTTTGAAAAAGGGAAAGGCAGCAGACTTGGCATGCCATTCATGTTAAACCCGGAAAATCATTGAGGGAAAGCAGATTGCAGTCAGAACCGGGAATCATCAAACAAGTGCAGTGCTCAAATGGCTTGCCAAGTATCTGTAACTCTTGATTAAGTTATACTTGTGTTGCCTTACAGCAACAACTTAATGCATGACATTTTATGATCCATTTATTTTAATATCTAACGCTATTTCTACTGTCAAATGGGATATTGTCTTTCTGTAGACATTATTTCTCTTCCCAAACTGAGTGATCTACCTAAATAGAGAGCACAGGTGCACAGATATGTGGGAGTACAAAGCAGGGCTGAGTTTCCCAAAAGCTTAAGCCTATGAAGTTCGTAAAAACGATCGTCTGTTTCCAAAAGCATCATAACTTAAAATTATCATAATATGAGCGACTATGCAACTTCTGTGTGTTAATATTGGAGACATAGTAATTTCCATGCAAATAAGGGAACGCGTAATAAAATTAAATCAGAGTTTTCAATTTTCCAGTCCCATTAGAGTTTACAAACCAAATGGGTTCTTCATTGCACATGCAGGCTAATGAATTTCCTAAAAGGTTGACATTACTGTACAATCATCATGTCCAATGAGTTGCAATTGTTTAAAATGTTATAAAAGATTGTGTATTTAAAAGCTGACATTACAGTAAACTTTAAGGCCATTTAGTATAAGATACTTATATAAACACCAGTAATGTAAGGTTTTTGAGTGTTGAGTTTTCGGTTAAAGTATAGAGAGAATTAAAATGTTTAAAAGCGCAGTGATGCTCATTTGGTGAAGTGTCCTGGGTTTTTATTATTGTATGTAATTTGATTTGGTGGATCCACAAGTAAAAATAATCATTAATATCATTACAGTATTATGCTGACACTAATTAGAGATATGTTCTTGAAAGGTTTTGTGAGAAGTTGGACAAATTCACTTACAAAGCTGAATACAAAAACATGATGTGATTGTGAGAGTAGCTTCATTATAAGATGACCTCTCCTTGAGTTCAAAACTCTCACAGAATATCATCTATGAGTGAGTAGTGTAAAATAACCAGTGGCTAATGTTCATTTGAAGCAGATCTCAAACGACAGCCATCCCCAAAAGTCCATTTATATACAGAAATATTGCAGCTTAAAGACCATTTACACTTTGCTCTGGATTATTTTAAGTGTTCATTGTCAAAACTAGTCTTCTGAAATGTTAATTTAAGTTTCTGACTTATTGGGTACTGAGTATACCAATGCGCATATATATATATATATATATATATATATATATATATATATATATATATATATAACATTTTCCAGCCTAATGCAACGCAATCAGCAGCACCTATCCATATACAGTACTGTAGGAAAAATGTGGCTTCCACAATGAACATGCATGTGCAGAAATGTTTTATAATCACTTACAGCTAAGGACAGGTGTCTAAATGGATCACTTTGTGCCTGCATGTGCACATAAATCTAATCTAAATTTGCAATTGAAGGTTTGTCCAATGTTTTTTTTTTTTTTTCATGACAAGTGAAGAAATCACATCAACAAAGGCCTTGGTTTCCAGTCAATTGTTTTGGGAGAAGTGGTTCATTAAAATTGGAATAGGTGGTTACAGCAGCATTGCAGCACAAATATATATTTATAATTTAGCAGAGCCATGTGCAATGAGAGAGAAATACTGGATGCTGTAACAATATTGGAAATAAATATGGTGAACGCATGTTAATGGGTTGTTCTCGCTGACTGTGCAAAAACAAACATAACATACAACCAAATTATGGATTTTTCTAATGAATCAATTGGTTTGGATCAGATGACACACTTATTCACCGAACCTCAATTTAATAACGTTTTATGATCTAATCACACATTTTTTTTTTTTTTTTTTAAGATGTCATTTCATTCAGCTTACCCATTAAACCATAAACACTTCGTAGGCATTTAATTATTCCTTAAAGCTTGATTGATTTGATCACATCAGCATTTCCAATGAAATCTGGTTTGACCCGCAAAAAAGAATGGATTAATGGTGCATGATACAATAAAGATCTCATGAGTGTTACCAGCATATATTAAAATACCTTTAATTAATGATTAACTTCATTACTTAAATACGTGATGGAAGTTTACATGCACAAACATAAATGAAAACAATGTATTTTTTTTTTCATATAAAATGTTTATTTGCACCCCTTCATTACTTATCTGTATATAAGATAGAGTTAAAAAATCCAAATATGCAACCCATTTAGTACTTAAAAAACACAAAACAAACTGTAAGGCATGTCTGCTTGCACGACATAAACGTTGGATTAAAACTTCACGTATGGTAGCTCAAAGCAGCGTGCTTCAGTGGGAACAATGTTCACTTTCAGACAACAATCTTCTCAAAGTATATTCAACATATTTGACATGGCTTGTACTTGATTTTTTCTTGTTTTGTCACGCTTATGAAGTTCTAATTGTGGAACACAATTTCAAAGTGCAATGTGGAACAAGAAAATAAATTCAAGAGAGTGATTGGATCTGGTTTGTATTCATCAAACACATTAAAATATCAAAATTAAAAACCATTTGTCCATTTGACAGAGGGATATCTTAGTCTTTGCATCCTCCGAGACCATTAAAATAGGCGATACTGTTGAATCGATATCATCTCCACATGAAAGAGGAAAGCCAAATACATTCAGACCACAAGTAGAAACACTCAAGCTATTGGGAAAAGTTTAACATGACATGCTTCATCTTCAGTTTCTGACAGTAGCGCACAAGAAAGGAGGGCAATGGAAAAAATAAAAATAAAAAAAATGTTTTTTGCACTAATGTGCCCCTTTGTGACATATTTAGCTACCAGCCCTTTTGGGACCCTCAACCACTTTTAAGACTTTTCAATTGTGTCTTCCTTGCATTCACATCCAACACTTAAAATCAACATAAAATGGCCTATTTTACTTCTGTAATTTTAATTTTCAAGGAGGAAGATATATTTTAAAATGAATGTTTTTATTTAGTCCTCATGTTGTGTTCTCATCATTTTCCCAAACATTGCCAAAATGATATGCATTTTCTTACGTTACAGTTTTGAATTTGTACTTGAATTTTTACATCTATTAAAAACATTTTCCCATCAGTTTAGTTTAGTTTTCATTACTGTTCATTTAATTACAATTATTTTTGGTGTTTTTTTTTTATTATTATTTTTGGGCCAAAGTTAGTTCATTAACTATAATTATGTCTAATGAGTTGTACATGTTGTAATACATTGTGTGTTTTAAAGGTTTTAAAGGTTGATCAAAGCTGACACTACACAAGACTTTTAGGTGACAGTTTTAAAATAGATCATATAAAATAAACTGTATGAATAATTTACCAATCTCTCTCTCTCTCTCTCTCTCTCTCTCTCTCTCTCTCTCTCTCTCTCTCTCTCTCTCTATATATATATATATATATATATATATATATATATCATCTCTTGATAATTTTGAGATGCATGAGCTGTGAGGCCTATGATCAATCAGTTTAAAAATTGTTTAAAAATGCAAAACCTGCGCTAACTGAAAGAAAACAAAATTGATAAAAAGATTCAATCCTAGATTAGGTGATAATAGAGCAGAATGACAGATTTACACACAATTTTAAAAGGCTGGTGATTTTTGACTGGGAGCACCAAATTAGGTAAAAGATTTTCAGCTCAACACAAGGGCTAGGAACATGTTATAAAGCGAACAGGGTTCGGAATCTGACATCATGTTGACTTTAAGACACAGCCGCGTGATCGACCTTTCTTCAACGTGCCCTCTCTCTTGGCTCACTGAATTTCTCATTTTCCAAAACCCACCGAGGTGCTTTCTGAGCCTTTCTGGGAAGACAAAAGTACCCAGGCATGAGCAAAAAGCACACAGTCTTCTGCTGTCTGTCCTGCCTTCAAAACCAGGAGCAGCGGAGCATCGCCAGACTCTCTCTCTCTCACTTCCAAATTTCCTTTTTTTTCTTCTTTTTTTTTTAAAGATGTTTGTGTCTATATTCCACATGGCACCCATCCTCACTGATACTTCAATTCAACCTTCACGCATCTATGAGAAGAGGACATTAGAGGATCTTTTAGCATCTTTTCATTTCAGTGATGAAAAGAGTGTTTTAGCAGGCGGCTTTGAACATAAAGAACAGCTTTACAGCTCTGGATGAATGCACGGTGTCCTTCCATAAACGATAAGTTGTTTGGAGAGGCTGTCATAAAACGATACATTAACACATGCCAGCATTCATAACGGGAGGCCTGGTAATTCTGTCAATGTGTAAATCGGATTTGAATTGCACTGGATCAAATCAAGAAAGAGCCCTTGTAACATTCATAGTGACTCAAACTTACTGGGCCTCATTTGTGAAACATGAGCATAACAGATTTCAATGTCAATATTTTATTTTATATATATATATATATATATATATATATATATATATATATATATATATATATATATATATATATAATGGAATTTTAGGAATTTACTCACCAATGGATCCTCTGCAGTGAATGGGTGCCGTCAGATGGAGAGTCCAAACAACTGATAAAAACATCACAATAATCAACTAGTAATCCACATGACTCCAGACCAACAATTAACATCTTATGAAACCAAAGATTGTGTGTTTGAAACAAATTCATCAAGACTAATGTATTGGACTATTATGAAGGTTTTTTTTTTTTTTTTTATCAGCTGTTTTGGACTCTCATTGTGACGGCACCCATTCAGTGCAAAGTATCCACTGTTGAGCGAAAATGATGTAGTGCATTTTTTTTCCCCAAATCTGTTCATAATGCAAATAAAAAGAATAATTTTGTCGACATCATTATATAAAATAGATGTATTTATACATTGCTTATTTACATGCAGATTTAATCTGCTGTAGTTTCATGAATGAGGCCTGTTGATTCAAAACAAAGTAATTTTACAAATGTACACATAAATGTTTATAAACGAAACGCTGATATGTTAAGCTACATATAAAGAAAAAAAATAAAAATAAATGTTGATGAGTAAATGAGTGTTATGCATACATAATTGATTACAATGAGATGTATAAACTACAAATAACTAATATTTGTAAAGTAAATTAATGAATTTCCTCCGCAAAGAGCTAAATTTTGTTAGATTTTGTTAGATATGCGCTTTTGAATAAAAGATGCTAACTGGTAAAGCCAAAATATATAATTATATTAGAAATATAAATAAATCTTTCTCTGTAAGAAAACATTTTATATATTAAAATTAGGATAATTTATTTCGAATTAAGCAGGAGCAGTCCTCTGTAAAACCTGACCTTCACGATCACCTAAAACCATCTTACAAAATCTTACAAAAATTACCTTAAATTTCCATAAGCCTAGCAAAACAATTAAAATAAATAAATAAAATAATGAAAAGAAACAAACGGAAAAAAAAATAATTATAAAGCTTTACAATTGTGTGAAAATCAATTAAGTGTTACTGAAAAAACATTTACTCGGGACCTTCCCATGCATTCTCACAGTGGTACATAAACAACGTGATTTATATAGTTTTTTATTGTTTCTTTTTCTTTATAACGTCTCTTTTTTTTCTTTTTTTTTATCGTACAATTATTTAGGAGGGGTGAAACATTAAGAAAAAACAAAACAGAAAAAAACCCACCAGAGCGTACTTTGGCGTCTCATTTATGCAGTATAAAAGGAAAGCAAAAATATAGATTTTCATATTTTCCCATTCTCTTCCAAAAAAGTAAAGCAATCCCATTTGCATGGTGACTACTTTTCACCCCGAAAAGTTTGTTTTTCTCTTAAATTCATTTAGAAATGAGAGGCCAAAAGAGAAGCTGCTTCTGATTGCACCAAGCATTCTTTGGAACAAGCAGGATGCAAAGGTCTTTGCTCGCTCTTCCTTCTCCTCACACCTAGCTATTTAGCTTGCTCTCCTTTTTCATGGGTTATTTCTTGATATTTTTTATTACCATTTTATTTATTTTTTTGGAAACGTCCAGTCCAGTTATGGAAAGGCTAAGAGCGCGAGCGACACTGCGTCTGTCTCAAACGTCCGTGTGGCTGCTTGCCGCCTACTGCCATTATCTCAGCCACAGCAGCAGCCATGTGAGGGCCGTTACTGCCGCTAGTAACTGCAACATAGGCTTTTGCTGATGGGCCGCCTCATCAGTTGGTGGTTGTGGGTCGCTTTTGTCTGCTTCCAGCATCGGGGGCTCCGTGTGGACCACTTCAGGCTCAGTCGTGAAGCCACTTCCACTGCCTGAGCCACTCTCCTCATCACCTGACATAAAGAAGCAAAGCAAATTGCTGAAAAAAAGAAGGTTCAGTACAATGGAAAATTGGTAAATAGAAATATTAAGGACAGTCAACTTCGGTGTCAAAAAAAAATTACATAAAATAACAAAATAAATAAAATAAAAAATAAATAAATAAAATACATTTAGGACTTACATTTAGTACTGCTAGTTTTCACTTTTTTCGAAACCTTATAAGTTAAAATGAATAAATGAATGAATGAATAAAAATAATGTTATATTTTATGCTTTAAGTGTGAAATATTACAAAAAGTCAAATATGTTCACATATTATCTATTATTGTTTTGTTTTAGTATGTTATAAGAAGAATTATTATTTTTATTCTAACATTACATTTTACATTATATATGACACTTGATGTTTAATTATTAAAACAGGCTAAATGATTTAAATGATCAATTGTATTTTTTGTATTTTTTTATTATTTCATGATTTCTATTTTTTATATATTTTAAAAGTTCACTTACTACACTTATCTTTTTTTTTATAAAATTATATATATAAAATTATATATATATATATATATATATATATATATATATATATATATATATATATATATATATATATATATATATATATATATATAGGATGTGTGTGTGTGTTATTAGTATTATTTGTCTCTTTATGATAAATCACTTGTTGTGTTTCTTATTTGTAAGGGCTTGATGATTGCTATACCTTTTTTATTTATTTTTTTAAATACATATTATCAATTGCTAAAAGTTTACATTATATTTCCAATTTATTATCTTTATTTTATTAATTTGTTGATTTCTGAAATGATTTGCTGATTCCTTGTATCATTACTTGGTCCTCATATAGGTTTAGAGTTACTTCAGATCATACATAAATTGCACCCGAGGATGTAAATATTCCTGGATCATTTAGCGTCATATGTGACCCAACCCTCCATTATCATAATTCAGCTTCCCGTTGTTGTCAGTCGCAACCGGTTTTATGTTTCTGACAGACGCATGATCTCATTTCACTGAGTCTGGCAGAGGGTCTAGACTGCGCATGATGTTTTCTAATACCGTCTTATGATTAATGGAGCTGGCGGCCGTTTGAGGGGTGGGTGGGCCTCTTTACAGGGAATATCACATGCTGGAGAGCTTTTGCATCAGAAACGGGTGTAAATGTACATGCCAGTTTGGGTTTATTTTTACCTGTGCAATTAAATATATTTTCATCTATGCATAGATTTAAGAAAGCCAGATCTAGGTTGAAACCAAAATAAGTGTCAATAACGGAATATATGGTTCATGACTTAAATACCAATGCATTCTCAATCCTTTACACATTTGAGCTATTTGTGTACCATAATATTGCACTAAAAAAATAAAAAATAATATATATATATATATATATATATATATATATATATATATATATATATCAAAACACAAATGTAAGTTGCTTTGCATAAAGCATCTGCCAAATGCAAATACGTAAATCTTTGTATTTCTGATGGCATCTCACGTATAAGTTATTCATTGTTTGATTGTTATTAGGATGGACCAAAAAAAAAAAAAAAAACTTAACATGCGTTTAACATTAATGATTGCAATTTGAACACATTTATATTTTGAATTTTTCATACACAATCAATTGCTAAATTATATATATATATATATATATATATATTTTTTTTTTTTTAATCATATCAGGGTGCATCATCTGTACTGAAATGACTTACTGGAGTCTTGGAAGTAGACGTCTTTGCCATTGTAGGCGTTTCGCAGCTTGTTGGTCATCACTCGCAGGGTCATGATCTGCTGTCTGATGAAGGTGTCTGGTCTAGTGATGTCCACTTCCACCTCTGGGTTATTGAGCTGGTTCGTAAGGCCATCTTTTACAACTTCAGGGAAATATCTGGAAATCAACAAGCAAACATTTGGTGGGAATATTTTAATCACAAGTGTTCACAGTTGGGGCTCACCAAACACATAAATGATTCACTTTTTGTGAATCTATAATTTGATATAATCATAGCGACTCAAATGCAAATGCATTTATGTGCAAAAACCTAATAAATTAAACAAAATTCATAATTTATTCAAACACATGCCCGAATTGCGTGCCTTTAAATGCATTTCCTACAGCTGATTAGAATAAAACCTGGTGCATTTGAGGCGGTCACGTGATTAAGTGTTGTTGTTGACTCAAGCATGACCCCATCAGGAGCGACTTTAGCAGGATCAGCACCTCTCACATTCACATTAACATGCCCTGCAGCTCTACATTGTGTGCAGAATGACTTCAATTGTAATATTCACTTGCACTATGTGCATCGGAAGTCAGCGTTTTTACATAGTCCTCCGTTGTATGACAAGAATAATGTGAGGCTGCAGGCTGCACTTTCACCTATAGCGTGAAAATCACCTTGGTTGTAAAGGTGCAAACATTATAACTAGATCTGCATTTCTTGAAGGAAGTGTTGTGCTTGCAAGGCAGCTAATGAATGTGTTAACATTTTAGTTAAGCAAAACAGAAAGATGCTTTGCGTTGACGTATTATAAAGCAGATAACATTCTGTTCCATGTTTATATAAAGATGGACATTAGAATAGGATTATATTTTCACTTATTTATCCATCTATTTAAATTTAGTGTAATTAACCGAGCAGTCTTTTAAAAAAAAAATCTCTTTATCTTTTAAATCACAAGAGTTATTATGTTTCTGCTTAATTAAAGTCTAAATGAAAAAATAAATACATAAAACATGCTTTAAAGGCATACAATATGAAATTTCAATATGACAAAATATGAAATGAGAATAAGTTGAAAAGAATATACAATATGAACATATACATTATGAAAATACATTGAAAAGAAATCACAATGCAATATGCAAATGCTGTAATAACACTGTTGTAAATGAATGGATCATCATTCTAACAATGTCAGTGGGAAATTTTCAATCTTTAAAATGATTTAATTTATTTAAATAATTTTATTAAACATTATGAATCCATGCAACCAGATCCTGCCTAAAATAAAATAAAAAAAGTTCACTGCGATGAAGTTTAAAATGAAAAAAAAAAAAAAAAATATATATATATATATATATAGTTAAACTTTATTTAACATACATTTATTTGAATTTTTTGAAAGTCCATGTAACAAGTTTCTGTCTGAAATTAAATTAAAAACTGCAAACAGGATTAAAGTAAGAAATTATAGTCAAAACTAATTTATTTAAATAAATGTACTTGATTTTATTGAACATTATAATTACAAACATTACCAGTCTCTACCTAAAACTAAATAAACAAGGATAAAGTAAAAAATAAAAGTATAGTCACAATTATCTTTCCAATTATCCAGTTTGTAGAGTCTGTGATTCACACTGAATTATGTGCATGTATCATTTTGCCTTTATTGAATTTCTGCCTCTTTATCTGAACCCTGTGAGTCAGTATAAACACATGTTGGAGCATTATGCATGCATCAAACTCTACTGAGATCTAATCTCCTAATAAGCGCTTTAGCAGGAGGTAATTGTTTGTGTCTAATTAATATTTCAGGTGGTGCTTTGTGGAAAAAATAAATAAATGAAACTTGTTGAATGCTCCCAGGTTGCGGCATCACAAATGTGCTCCTATTCAAATTCAATCCATGTGGTTTTTAAGCAGTAATTAGCCAATAATGAGACTGTTGTACTCCATAGAGAACAGATCTGGCAGAGAGAAAAAAAAAAAATTAAAATTAAAAAAATAAATCACATGCATTTTACCTCCACCTGCTCTAATTATTTGTGTTACTTTGTCTTTTTGGTACTCGGTATATATATATACAGTCTTTACACAATAAGGGTCATTTACATGATGAGGCTGCATGGAAAGAAAATGAAACACATCTTAGATGGCACCATCTGCTGATATTATCACTTGTGGAGGACTAAAAAGTGGACAAGTTTTCTGCCAAGTCGTCTGGCTTATTGTCAAAGGCGGGCAGACGGAGTGACATACATCATGGCATATTCCAGTGAGATGAAGTGAGATGAAGTGAAGGGATGAACTGAAGCGACTGTAAAACCACCGGTCTCTCAGTCCATTCAAAAGTAGTGGTCAACCTATATATCGCCAAGGCCGATATATCAGCCGATATTTGCCATTTTTCAAATACCTGCATGGCCAATAAATTTATCTGCTTTGTCGATGTGTTCAAGGCGAGACTTTTATTTAGACTGCGCTGAGAGCGGCAGTGCCTCAGCACACGCAGTGCTCACACTCTCTCTTGAACATCATCGTCGTTAATAGTTCTGTCTAATACGGATTGAAGTCTGTTTAATAATCAGATAGAATGGTTAAACAAAGGAATTAATGCATATTAAAGTATCATAATGGTTGCTTTTATATTAGGCCTATTAATCATATAAAGGAAAGCATTATAATACTTTATCATTTGCCATCACCATTAAGCAATATACGCATTTATATACAGTAATTTAAACAAATTTTGGAATGACTAATCAACATTTAATTTCACAAACCTCGCAAACTTGGTCAAATCCAGCTGTGAGATCTTGTGAAGTGTGCATTTTTAGTCAGCATGATCACGTGTTCTCTGCGTGATGGTCAGTCCGTGAGAATTGAATGCTTTAAACTTTAATCTTATATGATTTCAAATTGTGCTGTGCTTTATGCATTTGCCCTCTGTCATGTTCAAGTCATTTTCTCTGTGTGCTGTATGTAAAATGAGGGTTTCCTTGGCTTTATTTGATTCCCAATGCACACAAACTTCCCAGCATAGTGAGTGCCCTGTTGGTTACAATGTTTACTTTATCTTTAATTAATTTTAATTAAATATTTATTTATTTGTAAAAAAAATAAATAAATAAAAATACTGTCATTTAAAGTATATTTTTTAATCCATTGTCAAATGATTTCAATTTTCTTAAATAATAATAATAATAATAATAATAATAATAATAATAATAATAATAATAATAATAATAAATTTTATTGGCTTAATTATTATATTATGATTATATTTTTATTTATTTATTTATTTATTTATTTATTTATTTATTCATTCATTCATTCGACTAATATTTTATTTTATTTTTATTTT
Source organism: Carassius gibelio (assembly GCF_023724105.1). Classification (NCBI taxonomy): domain Eukaryota; kingdom Metazoa; phylum Chordata; class Actinopteri; order Cypriniformes; family Cyprinidae; genus Carassius; species Carassius gibelio. The sequence goes on from NC_068371.1 coordinate 13,625,238, forward strand.
TTTACAGCAATCTTGTATTCTGCCAACAGTGTGATTTGTATCTGCCTATGACTTAATATCAATACAATTCCCATGGAAAGTTTGATTGAAACACAACAATCTGCAATGTGACCCAAGGGAATCTGTGTCTGAAGGTGACTGTTGTACCTTCCCTTTGTGTGACTGTTCCAGCACTGCTCCTCATCTGGGTCAGCCACTTCGTCCTCTGTGCAGATACTGTCTGGCAGTGATGACCAGAATTTCTTCGACTCCTTCAGCTTCTCCTTAATGTCGATCACCTGTAATAATCAGGCACAGAGAATGATATTAGCATATGCAACACCACAAAATACATAGAGAGAATAAACACATTTTAAACTGAGGGATGGATTGAGTTGGGATTTTTATAAAGTAGGGAAAGATGAGGCCATCAAATTGCATGGAAATCTATTTTTTGGCTCGCCACACAGTTTACTTTTTCAGTTTCAACACTGTAGGATAATTCACTGGGGAGCAGGTGGAAGTCTAATCCTCCTCTAAGCTATGTTGGTATTTTCTGTACCAACCAGAAGGACAGATTTTCAGACTGACTGAACGGGATCTCTGGAATCTCTTCTCAACCCACCATGGCGTAGTGAGAGGTTCATAAATTGGACTAATTTGCAGGCATTATGCCAAGATTTATCTGTAAAAAAATGCCTAGAAATGTCTAGTCAGTTGTCAGATGTGTCACTGGTTGTCTATTTCACTCATAACATGCCTTATTAAATGGCTGCTGTTGTTCAACTTTCTAGACATGCACAATATGTATACTATTTATTGGCTAGCAGTGCTTGTCAAGGCAAGAATCACTATTATTATTTCTTAAAATTGGATTAACGACACCAACAACCACCGAATTCAAATAATACAACATTTGCAATGTTTCTATCACTTTCACAGTCTTTTTAGTGATTCTTTCTGCAAGTTACATCATTGCACCAGTAAGCAGATATAAGTGACCCTATTTGAGTGAGTCAGTTATTAATTCAAACAATTTGCGTAAAAAAAAACCCTGATTCAGTCATGAACAAAACAACTGGCTATCTTTATTAGCCTATTGTGAAATCATTAACTTAAATGATTAAGTCATTAATTTGATCAATTTGTTCAAAACAATGATTCATTCATGGAACAAAGTTTTATAAAATGAAAAACATTGCATTTCAGTTTTTTTTTTTTCTTTTTTTTTTTCCCGATTAATTAATTACAAGCATTTTACCTGCTTCATTAATAATTATAAGGCTACCTTATTATTTGAAGTTTTGAGATTTTTAGAATGCACATTAAATTATTTTCATCAACTGGTTTACAGAGCTTTACAGGAAAAAAAAAAAAAAACTGCTTTAGATTTTCGCTATACAGCAACAATTTGGTCACATTTTTGCATTGGTCTGAACAAAAATGCCAGACAGGCTGAATGGAAATGTAAATCAATTGTCTGATAGTAGATAGCGCATATGGAACAGCAACAATAGAGCTGTTTTCTAGTAACCTCTGCAAAGCAGTGCTGCACTTATACAACTACTTTATTAAGAGGTAAGACATTACACAGAGGGAAGGTGAAAGGCAAACCTTGGAAACTTTTGAAAACTGTCAGCTCCCACGTATGCATTCATATAAATTAATTCATTCAAACATTCTTTCATATAATTTCTATCTGCACTCTGCCTTCCACCATGTTTTCACATAAAATGATACCTATGCTGCATGTTGCATCTGCATGAGACTGTTACTTTGCATTTGCTGAACAGCATTTACAGTGGGTTTTCCAAAAATGTGAAATATAAAACGGTTATACTAATCGTCAGAACTTTTTATTGTGGTTTATTGTCAAACTGGTAACCACTTCATCCCTACACTTAACCAATGAACTGAAGCATTTACAAACACAGATTCACTTAGGGACAAAATACCTGACTGTAATTGTGAGTGAGTCATTGAATTATTCATTCATTTGATTCGCTCAGAAATGTTGAATTATTGGAGTAACAATATACAAAATAATTGCTGGTAGTGTGTCAAAACTTTATGTTACTCAATATTAACTTCTTGTTTATTGAACTGCTATATACAAACCCTCTTGCTGATATTGCTTGAATAATACAGCTTGTTTCATAACTTGGTCCACAATGTTTCATGTGGCCTGACTTTTTCTAAGTGATTAGATTCGATTATTTAATGGTTCCTTAATGGACCATAAAACAAAATATTACAATAAATGCAATAAAAATCACCTTGCAAGTTCACCTAAGCACCCCAGCCTGAATCATGGTGTGTCCACAGAAAATTTGCTAACTTGATCCATTCTGTGTGGCTAAACCTGGTGAAGATTCCTTTAAAAAACTTCCATCGAGTGTTTAGTAGATAATATACTCACTTTTTCTGGTTTGTATGAGGTGTACCTTCTAGGTCAAAGTAAAATGACCTCAGACGGTCTTCACTCAACCAAAGGCATATTGTATTATTTATCTACCTTATACTGTTACTACCTTTTGTGCAAGAGAGAATTAGCTTGTGCTCAGACATTACAAAATCATCGATAAAAGCTTGCCTTCTAGTACAGTACATCACCAAATCTGGGCCCAGAGATTCAGATGTGTGCATATTGATTTTATTAATGAAATGCACAACACTCCAGAAAGCAAACAGACTGATTCTTATCAGTGCAGGCTTCATACTGATCTGATGCAAGATACTGTATACGTTACACTTTGTAGGGGATAATAAAGGTGAAAAATAAAGTGACTTGTGTTAGGGTTTCAGCACAATTCTCAATAGCCTTCATATGGTACGAGTCATATCAAGCATTTTATAATGCCACTGTCAAAACAATATCTAGTCTAGGCATACCTTTTTGTGCATTTACTGAACATTTGTGTAATGGCAACGACATGTGTTGACGACTGAGCAGTGATTACAATCAGGTACAAATCACTGCACCATGTTACTGACGTTATCGTTAACCACTTTCACACAAGCACACAATGGGTCTCATTCATGAAAAACAAGCAGAACGAATTTTTGTGTAAATCGCGTAAAGTGGTTTTGGCGTAAATTCTCGGATTCATTAAAACGTTCATATTTTCCAAATGTTAGTTGGTACGAAAGAAATCTACACCTGCTCCCAGCCACACCTAAATAGTGCGTTTAACGTCTGAACGTTTTGCTCATTAATACGGTTGCATTTTAATTCACCTTAATCGGGTACATATTTACACAGCATTTTGAAAAAAAATATTATATATATTAATTACATACGGTTTTTCTTTTAACTTTTATTATGAGAGCCAGTAATAGGATCTGTAATATGCTGCCAAACTTCCTTTTTTAGGACCTGATACGCCACTAGTACGCTTGAAAATAAAATGTGGCGTTTTGAATGAACTTCTGATAATAAAACTTCAATTTTTGCAGCTGAGAAATGTTTCTTTTTCAGTCGCTTTTGAGAAGACATGTTGAAATCCTTCGTTTGGTGTCATATTATGATGCTCATATATAGTTGTCAGTCGGATTTAATAGGCGGGATTTATGGTAATTGAGAGTGAACATGCACGCGCGTCCCATTTACGACTGATTGGAATTCATTAACACACACATTCCACTATCACATCTGACATTTACGAAGTTTTTGTGAATCAGGAGAAGAGTTTTCAGGAAGTTATCTTTACATGCAAATCACTCAGATATTTACTCGTATATTTACGAATGTTTCATGAATGAGACCCAATATATAAAATACACGATGATAAATATAAAAATCAATACACAATACCTATATAAAACACTATTTATTTACACGATTTATACTGAAAGAACTGCTATTACTGCACATTCACTATATAAAATAAAATTTGGTTGTGGCTTCAGTCGAATTCAGTGTGGCACGGTGGTTTATGGGATGAGTAGCTCCTTCGCTCGAAATGAAAATATGTACACAGTCTTGTACCTTTGACTTTTTTGGGATTTTCTCTTAATGTTTTCCCTCGAAACCATATGTTATATGCTTATGAGTTCAGCCGTAGCAGGTTATCCTCGCACATGCTCTAAAACTCTTTAGATACAGATTTTTCTGAAACTCAATGGGAGAAATGAATGGGAAATTTACTTTTCCGCACCAAAGCTCTCTCGGGCTGTGGGCGGGACTGTGATGCTCTATACCAGAGCCTTGGAATAATCATTATGCAATTCGCCATAAATTCCCCATGCTAAGTGACATTAATTCTTGTTGGCACAGGAAACCTGTACACATCCTGTATGTGTCATCATGCGAGTATATTAGGTTTCTAACATACAATAATGATATAATTGGATTAAAAGGTGCTTGATGTCACATTCTGTAGAAATAAGCTGTGCTAAATGATGCCGAGGTTATCTGCGGAGTCAACAGCAACAGCCAGAGGCATGGCATTAAAGAATGTGTATTGACGGCATGCCAGAGTTGGAGACCGCTTTGCCCTTTTTGAAGTGCTAATCTGAGAGCACGGGCTGCAGAGATCTGGAGCAGTTTCACACTGTGCTTTTGGTTAGCATTCATAAGGTGTTAGGCTGGATACTGATATTAACACCTCGGCATGGATGCTTTAGGAGGGTGTTGAAATAAACACAAAACAGTGAAATGTAAAATGAAGGTGGCTGAGACATATAAGGTGATGTTTTTGTTATTAGAATGGGTACATATGAGATTAGATTAACTTTTATTTAAAAAATAAATGGATGAAAAGTTTATTTTTACAAAATACTGACCATGATAGCATGGTAAGTCACCAACCAAAAAAAATATATATTTAAAAAAAAAAAGAAAAATAATTGAATAATCATAATAAATAAATAAAATGACCCTTCTTCTGCATCTCACAAAACAAATAATTTTACAGTAATATATTATTGTAAAAAACTAAAATAAATAAACAAAAATAATAATTATACAATTTTATTTAAAATTTATTTATTAAACATTTATTTATTAAAAACAAATCACTTATGATTTTAAAGTAATCAAAAATATTTTGTAATAAAGTGAATAAAAATTAAAAAGAATAAACAACAGACAAATGAATGCTTCTTCAATTTATGCATTTACAGTAATTATTAAAAATCTAAATGCAAATTTGTAATGCAAAATATAAATATAAATAAAACTAAAAATAATATGGCTCATTTCAAATACTTCACATAAACTGTAATGTACATTCCTCATGTATGAGGATTACTAAACATGTATTTCTGTGCAAACTTTTGGTTTGCAAATGGTCAAATTCTGTGCAAGTTACATTATCAAACATTTATTGCATAAATGGGTAAATCAAGTATCACACCATAAATGGCAACTATATTAGCATCCACACCATGCAACGTAACATTTTGTTCATTATAAGAGAAGTTCACACTACAGTTTTGATGTCTGTCGCTTTAAATGCTTGAGTTTTTCAAAGCATGATGACTCATCATCTGGAAAATAAATAAATGAACAGTAATAAATGTGACTATATTTTTACCATTATATTTTTTTGTCCTTGTTGTGAATGGGCCCTAAGACTAATTCTACATAGATTGTTTATAAAATTGTTCTTACATAAATTGTAGCAATCTGTTTTATAGTTATGTGTTAATTCATAAAACCATTATAGTGTAAATTGTGACATCACGTAGATCGTTTCAACTTATGCAAGTACTTTTTAAATTGTTTGTAAAATTCTTGCACTACTTTATAGCATTCTTCCAGTTTCAATTCATGCATTTTTATGATAAATTCACACAGACGTTTGTTCTGCTCGTGTTTTATGAATGTACACAACTATACTTTTATTTATTTGCATGTATCCAGAGCAAAACCAAATAAAGCATTATGATTTGCACAAACAGATTTGAGAAAAGGCACTATTCAGCAACTACTGTATTGCAGGACGTTGCATAAACACCACTAAGGCAAAGGTGAGAAAAATAAATGTGATTCACACAAACATTTCTTTCCAGCAAGACCACTAGATGCTGCTGAACCTCTGAGAGAGAGAGAGAGAGAGCATGATATAGAAAGACTCCCCAGACAGTAGAGAGCGTGCCAAGCATGCATATGAATAAATAAACCAACTCATGTTTCAAAGATGTATTAAAATACGTGCTGTGTATTAAGAGAAGCCTTATGTTAGCGGTAAGTGAGTGGCTGTATATTTGGCAAGAATTGTGCACTGGGTCAGGCTGCGGATCGTCTAACCGCTTGGCCACTCAGATCATTTTCACACAGGCCTGCCAGAAGGGATGAGTTAAGGGCAGGAACTGTTATTCACTTGGGCCCCATTGCTCATGAATCCAAGCTCGACAACAGCCAGACTGCAAAGTCTGAACGCTGGGCATCATTCCCTAAATGTGCCACGGCTCGACACGTGGGATACGAGGAAATCTTCACCTCCTCAATGACAAGATGTTCTAGGCTAAAGCATAAGAGAGGTGAGAATAAATCGAAAATTCTAATCTAAATAAATAAATATGACATTTTATACTCCACCACATGTCACTTCAAACCTGTATGCTTTTATTTATTTTGTGGGGAAAATAAAGTCATATAGGTTTGGAAAGTCTTGAAGGTAAGTAAATAAATCTGCAGTTAAAAGTGGGAAAAGGTGGTATATTATTCATCTGTAGAACTCATTCAGAAAACATCAGGGCACTTTCTGTGACAGTGTAGGCAACAACAGCTGAGATGTCATACTGTGTTATCTGTGGAAGAGCATCCTTATTTTCTGTGAATGTCACTGTAATTACCATGCCAGTTCAACAACACTCTAAGTATGGCAGTATCTATTCAGAACAGAAGAAAAAGTCATAAATTGATTTATTTTGCATGTAATGTGGTTTAATTAATTCAATTACAAGCCTGTTCTTTGCTTAAGCAAAATTAGCTGGTTTGGGATGAGTAAGCAAACTTTTTCAAAAGTGTGCATGTTTGTGTTTGTGTGTGTGTGTGTGTGTGTATAGTGATATTAAATTAAATTAACACATCTTCAGTTCAAAATCATTTCTGGTTCTCTGGGTATATCACTTTAATTGGTGCATGTTTGCTATCTGCTATTAGTTTTTGAACATATGTAATATGAACAGGTGGGTCAGAACTGTCTGTTTTATATCAAATGGCTACAAATGTGCCTATGTGGAGCTTAGCCTCTGGGCTCCTTTTCACTTAAAATAGAAGGAAATGTTTGGTGGATACAATCCATCATTGTGGTTCTAAATGTACTCGGCACCATTTACACCTGATGGTTCTCTGGCTTACAGGGGAATACAAGCAGAACCCATCATTGCTGGCCAGGTCTACATGCAACTTTCATTCTCCAAAATCCCCCTGCAACTGCCCTCTATTAGAAAGTTTAGGATATGACATGTCCCAGTTTACAATGATTTTATTCCCTGTTGTGTCCCCCCAACCCCAACAATGCTGTGGGGTCCTTGCCTATGTAATGATACATTAAGGATTGCATGACTAGTATAACAGGAGAATTCATTATGGAGAAGACTGCAATAAAACACACAGCATATTTTCTGATGTTATTGCCATTGTTACTGAAAGTCAGTATGGTTTTAAATCTTCTCTTTCCCCGTGGCATGCTAATGCACGTTATTTAAGTTGTTATATAAAATCTTTCTAGAAGTACTTTCATGATCCATGTTCTGGTTCTGTTCATGCACAGTTCATAAGTGCACATTATTCTATAAGTAAATAAATACATCACACTGCAGTAATTCACAAGCTGACCTAAACTAAGCATTTCCAATGTTAAAAGTTAAAAGGCACTTCCGACTTCTGTAACAGTGAATACCAAGTTTACAGCCTTGTCTCTTGTGTGTACTGCTCACCCTTCCCCGAAGCCTGAGATCTTGGAAGTAATGTCAAATGCCAGCTGAACCAGTCATGCAAGCCATTCGCTTTCAGCTCTGCATACCAAATGCACCCTCGCCGCTTCACATGGGGTGGCTTTGGTGACCCCTCTTAGTGTCTGATCAAATGGCTGGCAAATCACATCCCTTCAAGCATTCCTTGTGAAGTTCGGGGGCCCACCACAACCCCTCTGAACAGTGTTAGCAGGCCGAGCAGTGTGAAAATCGGAGCCTCGTATAGGTCAGAGCTCCTAATTAGGACTATTTGTTCTTGCGCCCCTTCCTCCCAACGGGAAAGAGCGCAGTCATGTTAATGCGCTCCTCTCGTGCTGCTATAGATTAGAAGTGTGGAGTGGATTTGGCTAATTGGACGGGGGATTACACAGCGAGATATTTCACTGTTTGTGTTATTCACAGTGAGGAACACATCCCATGGCGTTCTGTATACAAACAACATGTGGATGACATTTTGTCCGAGATGATATTCAACTGATAAAACCCAAGTTATGATATTTGCTCAACAGAAATCAATTGAACTTGAATACACTCAATACATGAGTTCATTTGCATGTGGGTGTTGACTTGACGTGTCTTTGGTTCTGACATGCTAAATGCTATAGTTTTTGTCTATTGAAATGTTTATATATGTATAGTATACAGTATATATAATATAATAATCGATTAATGGAGTACGTTTTACTTCAAAATTTCACATTTAATTCAATGTTACTTGTTTATTTGTAATTAATTGCAAAACATTTAAGGACTTTCTGAGTGAGCATTGCTTCTACACCAATTTTTGCAAATTGTGTATATTTATTTATTTATTGTAATAATAATCTGTTACACCGAACGGCCACTTCAAATTAACTAGTGAAGTTAAAATGCCTAAATTAAAAACAGTAAATCAATAATGTAATCTAAAAATATACACTTTCCAATATACATACATAGAAATTAAGGAAATCTATATTATAAAAAGTGATTTATTTAATATGAATGGCAAAGAGTTATTGCTTTAATCAATTACCCATGTGCAAAAATGAATAAAATATAACGTAAAGGCATGCTGGGATTTATTTATTTTTTAAATCAGTATTTGTTTGTACGTAGATTACTTCTCAAAAGTTTGGGGTCAGTTATTTTCAGTAATTTCATTCATATATATATATATAGCAACGCACATTAAACTGATTACTAAACTGACATTTATAATGTTACAAAAGATATCAAATTAATCTATTTTCCCAAACCCCTACCTTATTCAGATTCATGTCAACATGACTGTTACATATTTCTTTGAGTTTCCAGTATGTTTAGAATGAAAATGCCATGCCATGGTGAAAGCATTTTCTTCTTAGTACTCTTCTTCAACAATCTCCTGAAATGAGGACTTCAGCCTCTGGACATCACGATTAAGAGCATGACTTAGAAAGCTGCCATCACATCACTATGTCAAAACACCTTTATAAACACACGCATGTATTCAGATGAGATGGTCCTCACATTGCACTGTCTAGTCATCTGTTTTCTCATGAAAGTGCCACTGAACCGACTGACACCGCTTACCCGACCCTCCACATTAATTCAGCGCTTTTTACAACCTGTCTTCTTGGCGTTCCCTGCCAACAGATGAAAGCCAACCCAAACAGGAAGAGCTGTACGTCATGTAGCTTTTTTCTTTTTAGTGCCTGTCACTGTGGATGCTCATATATCAGCGCAGAGCTTTAACATTTAGATGAACATTTTAATTACAGACAGATTCACTGGCAAAACAGTAAGAGCTAAGCATATGAGAAGAGAAAACAACTGCTTTTTTTGTCAAGTGCATCAACTAAATGATCTGGTTTCCCTTAGCAGCTTTCGGCATTGTTGATCATAACACTTTAAAGGAGAAATTCAGCTTTGCATCACATTTACGCCAAGCTATTTCAACCATACTGGCAGACATTTTGGGTATTGTGAGCATATTAACATGAGCACCACAAAACAATCTCTTAAAATAAACACAAGAACAATACAGGCAATATTAGGAGAAGTCCAGAAAGAAGATAAATCCAGTGCGTTCAAATCTCTTTCCCTGAATACCAAGACCCTCATTATTAAAAACACTGTGTACAGTTTGATCCAAAATTGAATTCTGAGCTCCCCGTTAGGCTTTTCTTCTGTAAATAAACTTATTCGCTGTTCCCCTTTGCAGTACAGTAATGAAAGATTGATGTATGTTTTGTTAATATTAAAATAGTCAACTGTTATACTTTCTTGTCCTGTATTCCAACCAAACTCAAGCTACATTGCAAACTACTCTTAACACTGCAGCACAAACACAGACAAAGTCATTGGCATATCAACATAAAGATGCTTTCAGGATCTTCCCAAATGTTCTGTGTACACATGAAAAAATCCAGCACTGCATGGTTGGGAGCTATTTATTATTCATGCAGAAAAAAAGAAATCCCAGACTGCTAGAACAGAGGGCTCAGGCCCAGAGGAAGCGCACATATCGCCTCCCATGATGCCGCTGAAATGAACGCCTCATCTTCTGCTTGAGCAATGCCGTCACATGCACTTGTGAAGCAATTCCCATTGTCTCGCTTCTGCCGCTGTCACAGAGGAACACATTTACATGATGCTCAAGGGAAAGGGACACCTGCTTTCTGGTTGCATGCTAGAGCATCTAAATTTTCAGATACTGAAGAGAAAATGTTGTACATGCATTGGTCCCTTTAATTTAAATATGGTGTTTTTGCTTATCAAAGAGCCAGATGGTCTAAGGATCCTGCTTGACCTGTGAGACTAGTTGTTTGTTCCCTTACTTCATTAGTAGCATACAATTTTTTTTTTCCTCAACTATCTCAAAATCAAATGTTGCCAATGGTTGTTATTCCATACAAAGATTTAATTAATTCTTTTTGCACCTCAAACTTCAGAATCACAGCCAAAATGAACTGCCACTTTAATATGGCATCACTATTTAGTAGTTTAAATATCTGCCACAATATTGAACATGACTTGATTCATTCATTAGTATATGATTTAAATCTGTACGTATACATACTGCAAACTTATTTAGCTATAAATATGTGATTAAATATGCTCAGAAAAGAGCAGAATATTATATTGGAAGAGCGTACGTTCTCATTGTAATTTTAACTTTAGTTTTGTGCTCTGTCTACCTAGGTGACAAGCACATAATAGGTTCTTTCAATAAGATTGAAAAAACAATTTTGGACAAATTCTAAGCCAACATCCCATCACTTATTAGAGAAAGTAATCCATTGCAATGCAATGACTTGCAGGTACAGTTCGGCGAAAAATTATTCTAATTTTTATTTTTATTATTTTTCTTTTTTAAGGTCATTGGGGTTAAATATTTTGGACCCTTCTGTCTATATAGGCAGCTCATTATGGTTTCCAACAGGAGCTTGCTCAAATAATAATAATAATAAATGACACAACTTGTACAATAAGATTAAAATTCCTGATGGATTTAACTCTGTTAAAGTCTTCTGCATATCATCAATGTCATTATTGTGAGTTAGTGAAAAACTGAGATAATCATTATAATTGTCCCCCTTGTGAATATTTTAGGGTAAACCAATCCATAAGATAAGGGTCTTAACATCCGAACAGATTGGACAGTGAACATAGTATCTGTCTGCTCTGTGCTTTGTCCGAGGGACTTTGTGGCACAGATGGCACATTCCCACAGATTGTTGTTTTTCAGCTTTCTTTTTCTGACATTTAGAATAGTGATGTTTATCGTCTGTAACATCTTGAATTGCTGTTTCTCCGCCAAATATTTGATGGCATCTCTGTACTTGTTTGTTTTCATCTTCCCAAGTGCAACTGAAGTTGTCGTAAAGATAGATCTTATTGCATTGTTAAATCTGCATTAGGGAACACACAATTATTTGGTTCACCCAGCAATGGTGTTGTTAGTGTTTGTATAGATATGTCTATTTTTGTAACTAAAAGGATGGATGTGTGTGTGTGTGTTTACTTATTTATTCTTTAATAGTTGTTTTATTGGAATTAGTGCTTTTTAACGAGAAAGAGAGAACAATATGTATAGTAATTAGTACTTAAAAAAAGTCATAATAAAAGCATAACTGTGGGCAAAATGCAATTTAAGAACAGTGTTTTATGATGTCATTGTTAGAAGTTGTTTAAAATCATCAACAAATAAAATAAATTAAATTATATTCAATAAAATAAAATAAATAAATAAAATAAAAAAACAAACAAATAAATTGAATGAATGAATGAATGAATTAATTAATTAATTAATATAAATCATCTTATCCAACAGCGAAAAAGTTTGTACTAGACTTTGTATTGAATTGCTCTGTATTGGATTGTTGATGTCAATATGCAGTCATGATGGCATTAGTGCTGGTGATAATGGCTGTGTTCATTGGCTTAGCAATGTCTCGTTAGCACTTAAACATTTTTACCCTACACTCTTATTAGCGGAGCCATTTGTAGATAGCGCTTAACATTATCCATTTCGTTTGGCACTTTAACAGCTTGCATGACTTAAAAGCAATTGTCTTCCGATCAATACTATGCAAACAGCCATTGAAGGGGTGGTATATGATGCTGCTAAAAAGAACTTTACTTTGTGTATTTGCTGTAATGCAATGCGTTTTTAAGGTTAATATATATATATATATATATATATATATATATATATATATATATATATATATATATATATATATATATATATATTAAACACATTATTTTCCATATAATGTACATTATTGTTTCTCCGCTTTGACCCGCCTTTCTGAAACGCGTAGATTTTTCAAGGCTTATCATTCTGAAAAAGTTTGGAGTGCTCTGATTGGCCAGATATCCAGTGTGTTGTGATTGGCTGAATGCCTCAAGCATGTAATGGAAATGTTACGCCCTTTAACATACTATGCCGTCTCCCAGTCCTGCAGCATGAGACTCAGTCCAGCTGCTCTGCTCATGCACATCCCATCATCGGTTCTCTTTTAGCAGTTCAGTCAATGTACTGAGTAACTGAATAACTCTGTATACTGGTTTATTGGTTTATTTTGCGTCAGAGGGCATGTTTATAAACCGAACAACTTTCAAACAATTCAGTTCGATTTGGTGAACTGGTTTGACCAGTTTACTAAGAAGATCCGGTTAAATACTGTAGAATCATCAACAGACATCAGATGGAACATCAGATGGAACAAAACCAATAAAATCCATTACAACAAGTCATTTTTTGCATCCATTGGGGACATAATTACTGATCATAATGACGTATACTGTTTTTTTAAATATTGTGGTGTGTCGCGCTGCTTAAACATAAAACCCTGTCTACATTTGTGATCCGAGAAACAACAAGCTTATTCTACTGCTCAAAACTCGCGTTTGAATCATCATTGGCAAATTATTTAGATATACAGTAAAATATGTACTTATAGGCTATGAGTCAGAAGTGCCAGACTGTCCTTTCAAAGTTTGAACAGCCCAACTTTATAGAAATTGCCTTTGTGCCACAGATGCACACTGGTTCAGGAAACAGTCATCATCCTCTATACAATGTGCTGCACACATTTGAATATTTGGGTTGGACTGTTCTGGAACAGTGCTGAAATTCAACTCAACTGATTTGTAGTCATGTCCTCTTTTGGAAGGCCAAACGAAGCAGTTTTGCATTCACAAGTAAACACACAGCGACTCCAAGATATGGCGCCGGAGGCAACAGTGAGAATAAAAGGTGAGCTTCTTTCTTACAGGTGTGAACATTTGGGTGGCGTTATGCAAATCTTCAGTGAGGTAGACATGTGGGGGCATGTTAGAACGAGCTGTTTTAGGGGGGGTGTAGACGAGCCTTAACTTTTATAAAGAATATCTTTTTGGATTTGAGACTTTAGTCTTTGCAACTTTACAGATCTTCTTTATGCACCCAGAGCTGGTTACACTCCAAAGAGAGGGGAAAAATTTTAAATCGCATCATATGACCCCTTTAAGTAGAGCTTGCTTTATAAAAGACTTTAAATTGGACAAGCTCTCTGTTGACTTTAGCCAGACTGCTGGTCTAAAAAGGCTCAAATGTATTTTTTTGTCATTGTTACATTCTCAGCGTTTCATTCACAAACGGTCTGTCAAAACAAACCACATTCATGTCTACAAAAGCTACATGATCACTGACAGTGGCCTTGCATGCAGTTTTAGGTTAACCACAATGTTAAATAACGTCTTAAACATTTTTATATACAGTACAGACCAAAAGTTTGGACACACCTTCTCATTCAAAGAGTTTTCTTTATTTTCACGACTATGAAAATTGTAGAGTCATACTGAAGGCATCAAGGGCTATTTGAGCAAGAAGGAGAGTGATGGGGTGGTGCGCCAGATGACCTGGCCTCCACAGTCACCGGACCTGAACCCAATCGAGATGGTTTAGGGGTAAGCTGGACCGCAGGCAGAAGGCAAAAGGGCCAACAAGTGCTAAGCATCTCTCGGGGAACTCCTTCAAGACTGTTGGAAGACCATTTCAGGTGACTACCTCTTGAAGCTCATCAAGAGAATGCCAAGAGTGTGCAAAGCAGTAATCAAAGCAAAAGGTGGCTACTTTGAAGAACCTACAATATGACATATTTTCAGTTGTTTCACACTTTTTTGTTATCTATATAATTCCATATATAATTCCACGTGTTAATTCATAGTTTTGATGCCTTCAGTGTGAATCTACAATTTTTTATAGTCATGAAAATAAAGAAAACTCTTTGAATGAGAAGGTGTGTCCAAACTTTTGGTCTGTACTGTATATTTACAAACTGATTTATATTTATAAAACCTATTTAATATATAATATAATATACATATATAATTTAAATAATTAAACATAACTAAATATTATCAGGTTTCAAGAGATATATTCAATAAAAATTATAAAAGTTTGTTTATATTTGTGTGCTTATATGTGTGAGTATATATATATATAGGGGTGCACATAAGTGGTCCGTAGGTCCACATGCGCGACCAAAATAAAAAATGTGTTATATAAATATGGTTGACAGCTGTTAATACACAATTACCATTTTAGATCACAAACTGTACTATATAAGTTTTATTTTCAACATGAAAGCATACATTTAGGCTATGCCATGCCGTTTTCAAAGCACAATGCAAAATTCTCTGTGACATTTATCCACTGACGCTCTTCTTATC
Organism: Carassius gibelio; assembly: GCF_023724105.1. Classification (NCBI taxonomy): domain Eukaryota; kingdom Metazoa; phylum Chordata; class Actinopteri; order Cypriniformes; family Cyprinidae; genus Carassius; species Carassius gibelio. Next base: position 13,640,328 of record NC_068371.1, read on the forward strand.
AGCAGCAGCACTAAATCCGGAATGTCGTATACTTACTTGCCGGCAACCTACCAAAATAAAAGCCTGCTGATTTAAATATTATTAAAACGCTTTTATTTATTTATTTTTAGACACTTTTATCCAAAGTGAATGGATAAATTGGGAAATACATAGAGTGATTCTACTTAAAAAGGCAAACAAAGAAAGTAGTAGTAAATAATAGCATTTTATTTATTTATTTGTATTTAATACTAGGACTGCCTTTATTTTTAATAATGTTATCACACAATATTATTTAGTTTATTTACTATTATTTTATTTTGAAAAACGGTATGAATAAAGTGCAATAATATTATAACTATTATTAATTCATTTTTTATAGTTATATTTAATGAGTCATGCTATACGCAGTGTGAAGACCAAACCAAATCTCCAGGTCAACTTTTCATCATTCATTTTCATTACAAGAGGTAATCTCCACTTTACATTTACTTCTCATCCATGTTATGTTGTATTAAAAATCATTCTGCAATATAATTCTATAATTAAGAGTATTAATTCCATTGTACTTGTTAGAAATAAAGACTTTCATATGAAGGTATTTTTGATTCAAATTAACTGAGCACCTGTGGCAGTGCGATTTGTAGTTGTAGAGAAAAGCCACACATGTGTATCAGTAAATTTGAAGTCACAGAGTGAAATGTTTTAAGAGTTGCAAACCTGTAGCCTTTTTTTCTCTCCCACAAACACAACACAACAGTTACACCTTCTCAAATTCTTCATTGCAGGTGCACAAATCCTATTCTACAAATCACACATTTAGAAACTCGTACGCTCACATTTTTGAAACAATTGCTGCAGTGAATGTGGTGCAAAACGCATTTACACACCCGCATCAAGAAATGTGCAGTCGTGGAGAAATGTTGAACATCCGCAAATCAGTACGTGAATTCATCAAATGAGAGTTGCACACTTGTAGAATATTTTCTCAGAATGTCTTGTATATTTTTCTAACACAAACACAAAGTACATAACTACAGCTTCTTGAATCTGCTGCGATGAAGCTCAAACACTGTTTTTTCGCTTTCAAGCGACAAGTTTCGCGCTCTCCCTTTTGCACCGAGATATTTGGTTCAAAAGTGATTTGTGCATCTGTAGAGGTAGTGGGCGGGACTGTTTAGAGATTACAGAATTTCAGCCAATCAGAAGAGCTACTGAGCCAGTAGATATACGCCCCAAGCAGTTTTACGCCCCTGTTGTTCCTCATGCGTCCAGTAGGGGAAGGCAGTATATTAGTATATGAGCCCAGTCATTTATAAGAACAGCAGACCATATCTATATGTATGATAGCAGCAGACCTTCTTGAAGCGATACGGATGAGGTATGTTAAATAATCTGCTAAAGTACTTGTTGTTGATTGTATTGTGTAATGATGCAACATTTATTATTTATAAAAGATTGATCAATTAAATAAGAAAGAATAGCGATATCAATTCAAAAGATGGATCAGTTTATTTCGAGAGGCAAAAGTACTTGATTGAGTCAGATGTTCTGTCTGACTCAAACTTAACTAACCACAGTCTATCATCAATGGACAAAAAAAAAAAAAAAAAAAAAAAAAAAAACAATCAAAGTGACTTGACACTTTTTCCAAGTGTTCCATCAATATTGTTCATTGAAGATCAGGAGCGAATTGATGTTATCTACACTCAGATGACTTCAATTTTGGATGGCACACCTACACACACCCACAGTGACCAGATCAGATTCATTATGGATGTCCCTTTTCCAGAGGTATGGTCTTGTGTGTTAGTTGTGCTCTGCATGGTGTCATATTCATTATTGTTTTTAATGTCAAATAGTTTATCCATAATGTTAGATAATTTCTATAAAATAATAGTTTTGTGCTTAATATAGAAAAGGAACTTTGGATTTTGTTGTAAAAAAAAAAAAAAAAGCAAAATGATGCTTGGCTTATTTGGGCTGTGATAAATCTTTCTCTGGTAGTCCATCATCTGTGCTCTTGCTGTTGTGAAAGATGTGTCCATCTTGGAGGCTGAGGAGAAATTCCTTCGAGGACCTGTCATTGACGCAAGGTACTGTAAGGATTCTATAAAGGAAAAAAAATGTTGAAACATGACATCCTGCTATTATTTATAAATAACCATTGTTTTCTACCACTATGCAACTTTTGCTTTTTTATTTATTTTTATCAGTGAGTGGGATCACTTTGACCGCAGGATAAAGAAACAATTAAAGAAGAGTGGCAAACCATTGGAGAGTCATCTACAGGAGTCATGCTGTTAAGAAATAACCAAGTCATGGTGTTAATAAATTTTTTTTGTGAACAACAATATTGTCTTTCTTTTAAATGACCCTTGGAACTTTAGAAAATTGTTAAATTTTGTTGGTCTTCATAAAATGCTATGTAGAACATGTTCTGTTGCTGTATAACGAGCAATTGTGAATTGTAAAGCAAATATTTCATTTAGGATCCATATGATTACACAGTACTGTATGTCTAATGGCCTGAATATGGTTAATATCTAAATATAACTTAATATAAATTCACAACATCATATATCAGTCAATCTCTGTATATAAAAACAGTTTATAAATATATATAAATAATACATTTTACAGTAGGTCATAGGTCTGCAGCCTCCCCCTACTGGACGCATGAGGAACAACAGGGGCGTAAAACTGCTTGGGGCGTATATCTACTGGCTCAGTAGCTCTTCTGATTGGCTGAAATTCTGTAATCTCTAAACAGTCCCGCCCACTACCTCTACAGATGCACAAATCACTTTTGAACCAAATATCTCGGTGCAAAAGGGAGAGCGCGAAACTTGTCGCTTGAAAGCGAAAAAACAGTGTTTGAGCTTCATCGCAGCAGATTCAAGAAGCTGTAGTTATGTACTTTGTGTTTGTGTTAGAAAAATATACAAGACATTCTGAGAAAATATTCTACAAGTGCGCTACTCTCATTTGATGAATTCACGTACTGATTTGCGGATGTTCAACATTTCTCCACGACTGCACATTTCTTGATGCGGGTGTGTAAATGCGTTTTGCACCACATTCACTGCAGCAATTGTTTCAAAAATGTGAGCGTACGAGTTTCTAAATGTGTGATTTGTAGAATAGGATTTGTGCACCTGCAATGAAGAATTTGAGAAGGTGTAACTGTTGTGTTGTGTTTGTGGGAGAGAAAAAAAGGCTACAGGTTTGCAACTCTTAAAACATTTCACTCTGTGACTTCAAATTTACTGATACACATGTGTGGCTTTTCTCTACAACTACAAATCGCACTGCCACAGGTGCTCAGTTAATTTGAATCAAAAATACCTTCATACTTTCACTCCTGAACACCAGAGGCTATTGTAAATGGTGCTCTGATGCTGGAAACCAGTAATACATGTTTCAGCCAGCAGGACATTCCATGTCAAGTGTGTGAGTGTGTTATGGGTTTTATGGGCTGTTTTTGCTAATCCAGTGTGGCCAAACACTCCACCAGAGGCACGTTACCATACCTGAAGGTGCCATCTAAATCACCACTCCTCTCTGTTTGTCTTTTATTGCCAACTTAGCTGCTCAGAATGCAGCTCAACTGCGACTGTGAAATTTTTAATGTAAGTGTGTTTTTATTGCATCTTTTCCAGTACTTAATGAAAATTGTTTCTGATCATATTGGACATTTATGATCATTACTGGATGATTTATGAATTACCAGGCAATGTTTTTTTTTTTTTTTTTTACCATGAAATTACTAGTTTCCACCGACAAAATATTGATAGTCGTAAATTCTGAATGATTAAAACACACTCCCACACACAACATCGACTGTGATAAGTACTGTGGTACTGAATGATTACAATATTCATGTACAAAAGTGTTAATGTACAATAGTGTTACTATGTCCACAACAAACAAACAAACAAAAAAAAACATTATTTATTATTATTTCATTTTACCACATTTTACTCATCCACAATGCTTTGGAAATTTGTATGGAAAATAATCTGATGAGAATGTGTTTGAGAAACTTTATATACTAATGTACTTGAGCTGGAGTCATAATGAACCTCTTTTACACTATATATTAAAAAAAAAAAAAAAAGAAAAACTTTATTATTATTATTATTATTAATTGTTATTATTTCATTTTACCATGTCCCAAAACATGATAATTCTATGGTGATTTTAATTAACTATACAGGAACATTCTTAACTATGATAAATACTGATACGGAATTATTACCAGATATTATATTCTAACTCTGATTGACATATTCTTATACATGGTATTTCTATAACATTTTAAATTAAAAAAAAAAATAAATAAATAAATAAATAAAACTGAGATAAATGCCAAATGATTACATATTTATATGATATATTCATCCAAAAACATAGGACCATGTCCAAAAAATGTGAATGATGATTCAATGGTCCCTTTCAGCATATCAGTTGTCAGTAAACTGGTTAACAAAGGTTAGATTGATATAATCAGGCACAAAACTCACATTGCTTCAGCATTTTGCTCTTTAGCAGATGCATTAAATGCTCTGTAATTGAGCAGAGAGCTTTGCCTTATTGACCTCCCATTATGCTTTTTAAAATGACCCATAGAGTGAGAGGGAGGTACGTTCGAGCTGACAAACGACTAAACAAGAGAAAGTCAAAAGGAGATTAAGGAGACATGGCTTTTAGAGGTTCCTTTGCACTTCAGAGGAGCAGGATGTCACTTGATCAACAAAGAGGGAGGAATTTTGCTGGCCCCCTTTGCAGGGTCAGGAATGGATTTTCCGTTGGCATGACAGGGGGGATACCAAGTTCAGCATACGAAGAGGCCATGAAGAGGAAGCTATTGAGATGCACTGCCAGTGGCTGGCATTCGTTCCATGCGCCATCAGGGGTAGCGCGGTTCAATTACGTTAAATTAATTTACCAGGGCGCTTCTGAATAACAATACAGCCTGCATTAATAAAGGGTGCGTTTGAATGGATGAGGTGACAAATACTTGGTCCTGAAATCAATCTAGAATAAGTGCAGGTATTGTGTAAAAAGGACATTTAAGCCAAAAATCTGTCCTCATTTACCCATTCGAAGCTTCGAACAAGTATGATTTTTTTTTTTTTTTTTTTTTTTTTTTTAGAATGGGGAAACTTAAAGTTAATCAAAATGACAAAAAAAGCATACTATCTGTAATCCATTTGATTTATCCACTTCAAAAAAAAAAAATGTCTTCATGTATGACATATCAATAACCTGAAGAAACACACAAGGTGGGGTAGTTTGTTGAAATATGGCAGAACACACAATAAAATATCCATAATTATATGATTCTGGAAGGATGTTCGTTTAGAAAAGCCCATTTCATAAGACCTCTCTTGAAAACGTCTTTTCAGAGTTGGTTAGGAAATGCCCACATTTATGCCCATTGTGGTTATTCTGCTCATAAAAGCATCTGCTGAATCTGCAAGACAGCATGAAGCAGTGGCATGCCATGTCGTTAAAAAAAAAAAAAAAAAAAAAAAAAAAAGGTGCACACAGTACACGCCTGCTGACTGCACTGGTGTTTTATTCACACTACTCAGCCACACAGTAATTGTGGCTTTGGGGGAATAAAATATAGAGTGGTTATCTGAATGCACAGCTCCATTAAAATGTAACTTAAACCATCTTTTGGAATGTCTTTGTGTTTTAAAGCTATTCAAACCCTTTACTGGCATAGGCGGTTGGATGCTATATGAGCCAGCACTCAACTAACAGACTATGGGTTTGCTTTTGTTACAACTGCTTCTTTCTTTCCAGCCACATCCTGTGTATTTTACACAGATTTAGCATGGGATGCCACAGCCTAGTGACCATAAAATGTCCACCATTAAGAGAGGGACAAACGTCAATAGAGCAATAAAATGACCGATTGAGAAACGGAGGTTACACAGCCACAATAAAGAAAATTGTAGGATGTCACTTTTCAAAACTTTGATGGCTAATAACAATCTGAAAAAAATATAGACAAGCATCTTAAAAAGTCAGGGAATCGATGGAAACGTTCTAAGTTGCAATAGAAATAACATTTATATAATTTTTTTTTTTCTTTTTTTGTGTGTGTGTGTGTGTGTTTTTTTAACAAAACATACAGCACAAAGTAAAAGTCACCAGTATACTCTACTATATATATATATATAAACATAATAATACTTTGATTAAACAAGGACAAATTCAATTGTTCAAAAGTAACAGCAAACATATATTATTATAATGTTGTTAAATATTTATATTTATAGTAAATGCTGTCATAAAATATTATTTTTTTATTTATTTAGCAGCACGTTTGTTTTAAACATTTGATAATAATCAAAAAAATTATTCTTGAGCACCAAATCAGCATATTAGAATGATTTCTGAAGTAAATTCCATTTTGCAATATATTCATTTCAAACTATTGCGGTTTTTACCATATTTATTTTTTTGTCATCCACAATGCTTTGGAAATTTCTGCAAGTTTGTATGGAAAATACTCTAATGAGAATGTGTTTGACTGAAAGAAAATTCTCCGCTAAAATGTTATCATCTTTATACTGTAATATCAGTAGTGGTGGTCCGAGTGTTTTAAAGTCAGAGTTTTTCCATTTCTGACGTTATGAATGTATTCAGGGCACAAAATCCTAGAGCTCTGGCTGACCGAGGTTGCAAAACATTTTCATTTATTTTGGACGCTTGACATTAACTGACAAAAATGCACCATTGACAGCCAATAAGAGAATATGAGAGAATATGGATCCAGTTGTTTTGGTCAGAGCGCTTCTTGCCAAGTCCAACATAAAATCCTTCTGCCATATAATTAAAAAGCTGAATGCATATTGCCATTTTACACTTACAAGTCCCCCTGCAGGCGTTTATACACCTGATTCACATGAAGCCGACGGTAGCAACAGAATGACCCTGCAGATGTCGCTCATCGTTTCATGTTTCTGCTAGAGTTATCCAAACCTCTTCATTTATTGATTCATTTATTCATCCATTTCTCCTCTGGCTGCTGTTAAAAGCCTCCTACATACACTGAAGACGGGGAGTATTATGGAAATGGCTCTTATTATATACAGGAAAGGCATTTCTATTTGGATAAGAAACAACGGTGGGTTACATTAAATTATTTTTATTTCTGCTGGAACTTTATGGCCATATTCGTAGGTTAACGCAAATGCAATGTCCATTTTTCTTTGGATGCCTTGCAATCTTTTTAGATGTTGGGGTGCAAAATAGGAGCAATCAGTATTTGGAAAACATACTAAATCACAGGTGATGATTCATAATGTAAGAAGACAGCTTTCAGTTCATGATAATATCAAGCCACTGATTAGTAGCCGACAAAAGCAACTGACTTACATGACATCCTACAAAGCACCTGCACCCATGGGTTTATCTTGAAACCTACGTCATCCGTTTGACATTCTGCTGTGTCTGTACACATAAGCCGGACACATCTGGAAGTAAAGTAATTAGTCAGGCAAGCCTTCAAGCTAGATGAAGAATAGTCCAGTTAGACGCTTACACACAAGTGGGCCTGCACTGAGCGAACACCTCCAAAACATCCAGAACATTTTATCATCTAAAAAAACCCACAGTTGAGCATGTCTTCAACTTCTCGAAACTGTAAATATTAACAAAAAGTTTTGTATATATATATATATATATATATATATATATATATATATATATATATATATATATATCACTATATAGGCACATTTAAAGTGTTTATGAGTGTGAAAGTATTATCGTGCTTAATGTATGACATGGGGGGCGCCCGCACAATAATTTATTTCATTTTTATTTTTTGGATGTGCTTTCTGCCAACTCATCCAGTCTCTGTGAATGGAGCGTGTCATGACAACAAACCGACAAACCGAAAATAAATCTTTAGAAAGCTTGAAATGTCTACTGATAAACCGTATGAAAAGGTGCATTTCTCTATCAAAAGGCACATCCATTAGGCTACTGTGGAGCTGGAGAGTCATCGCCGGTGTTTGCAGCCGACACTGACTGAGAAAGCAGTTTAGTAATAAATTACTAAACTGTCTCCATATACAAATATATATATGACTTTTTAAATAAATAATAATTTATTTAATTATATTGCATATTGAGGTCTTTTATTTAAAAATAAAAATATCTGGATAGAAACACAACTACTGATGTCTGTGACGTGTACGATGTAAGACATAAATCTATCAGTGCTTAAAAAGTATGAAAGCTTATGTTATCTACATGTACTTTAACACAACTCCAGCTCAACTTCCTGACTCTATTAAGTGTCTTATACAGCATGAAGAGGGCTGTTACTTTAAATGGCTTGTTCTCGTGTTCTCATTCAATATGTTCCCAAGAGGACGTCTATAAGTCTCAGAGCTAAGTGCTCCCATTAAAACTTCAATGAGCTATAAAACCTATGTAAATTCATTTCCTTAATCATACTTATGATACTTGGGTCATGTACAGAGAACAGCTTTTAGTTGCAAAAGTACTCCCTTAACAACTTCCCTATTCACAGAGAAGAAGAACCTTCCTGGTCTCCGATCCAAATCACCTGATCAAAAGAGCTGCTCTACACAGGCATCTTTTTATACTTAAAAAGTTCCTCAAAAATCAAATATTGAAATGTTTTATTTACTTTTGCATTCTAAATATTTGTGGTGACCTCTTGAAATGCATAATAATTGTGAGAAAATAAATTCTATAATACTAAATGTATTTAAAGCAATGCAAATAAAATACACTTTTCGCTAAATAAATAAATAAATGAATTCAATCATTTTAAATAATTGCTTTTTTTATATACAATTTTGTCTAAAATAAAAACTAAAAACTAAAATAAAGTTTAAAATATATAAAATATATTAGTTTGTCTAAATAAAAAATAAAAAAAATAATCTTTTAAAATATGTTCTATTTAAAAATGTTTACTATTGTGTCCAATCAATCAATCAATCAATCAATCGTTTTATATAAAATTGCATATAAAAGGAGCATATATCATTTTATAATTTCAAACAATATTGATTTTAAGGACATTTTTGTTAACTTTAGTATTCTAAATACCTCCACTTGAAATGCATTATTACATTAACATTTAATAATTTAGCATTATGCTTTTATCCAAAGAGACTTCAAGAGAAGCAATCAGACCAACAAGAGAGCAACCGTGCTTTGACAAATCTCAATTAGTCTAGTCTAATTAGAATAGAATAGAATAGAATAGAATAGAATAGAATAGAATAGAATAGAATAGAATGGGAAAGTGCTAGTATTAATTGTTCAGGTGCTGGTGACAAATTAGTCTTTAGACGTTTGGAAATAGCTTTGCAGCTTGAACTGAGATGATTTCCACCAGCTGGGAACAGTCCAGGAAAATGTACGAGAGAGATTTTGTGCCTCTTTGGGATGGCATCACGAGGTTCCGTTTACTTGCAGAACACAAGCTTCTGGAGGGTGCATAAGTTTGAACTTGTGAGTTAAGGTATATTGATGCAGCGCCAGTGGTGGTCTTGTGGTCAAACATCAACACCTTGAAACAGAGTCAGAGACATTCCCTTTCGGTCACTCTCGACTCTAAGAGTGCCATGGATGCTCCCCCTTCCAGTGTCCTGTGCAAGCTGCCCGGACACCTTTTTTGTGTAGGCCAGGGCTCGCAACAAGAAGGCCAGTCGTTGTTGTAGCACTACCCACTCAGTGAGATTGGATAACACTGAAAAAATAACTTACCCATTCCACTTGGAAAAGGTACGTTGTAAGCCCCATCCTTCCAAAAGAATGTTTCGAAAACAGTAACACATATGAACATCTAGTTAGCTGAATATGGAAGGTAAGAGGTGATTTGGAATAGGCAGAAGTGTGCTGGGGAAACATAGGTTCTGAAGCTATACCGTGGACTTTTCACATATGGGATCGACTTAGGTCTCTACATATGGAACCCAGCCCTTTAAGGTTCTCAAGGATTCAGTGAATGAAGTCCTGGCACATGACTAGCGCTGGGTCTGCTCACTCCGGGGGCAGCGCTTGCAGGCTCACCACCTGATCCCTGAAGGTGGGAAAGTGGGAAACTTGGGCACATAGCTAGGCTGGGGCCTCAGGATTACCTGGGAGTCAGCAGTCCCAAACTCTAGGCACGCATCATTGACCGAAAATGCATGTGGGTCCCCTACCTTCTTGATGGAGGCCAGTGAAACAAGGAACAGAGTCTTCATTGAAAGAAACTTCAACTCAACTGATTGCAAGACAGTATTAGTATGAACCAGTTGTTGAGATAGTTGAGGATGCAAACTCCACGAAGGGCTCTCAAACTGCCTGCTGTTGCCCCCTGGCAACAGAGAAAGATGAGCGTGATCCAGCTTTGGACCCTTCACAACTGTCTGTGCCCTTTTGAGACCCAGAGATATCAGGCAGGCTGGGGCACTATAGCCGGAGGCAACAGCTGCCCGTCATGGCAGGATGTGTCGAATCACCTCAGTCTGCTTCTGTGCAGCCAAGAACTGCTGGACAAAGCTCTTGACTGTGTCACAGAAGAGACTGTTCTGGGACACAGGGGCATAAAGCAACAAAATTTCGTCTGCATCCCTCATGTCGGCCAGACAAAGCCAGAGATGGTGCTCCTGGGCCACGAGTGTGGATGTGGCATAACCCAGATAACTTGTTGTGAACTTCATCACTCAGAGCACAAAGTCAGTAGTGGTTCAGCGTTATGAAGGAGGGAATGAGGTAAGTTCAGGTTTCAGGCAATAAAAGGTAGCATCCATGATCTAGTGAGCTCCTCATGCACTTCTGGGAAAAATGGCCCCCGGAGTGGGGCTCCAAGAACCACAGGGCGACAGCATAGCCAAATATTCCTCTCCGAAGAGCTCATGCTTGCTCTCCGATGCAGCGCTCGACATCCAATCATCGAGAGGAGCCCCAAAGGATATGACTGATACACTCTTTGTGAAGGGCCTAGCATGTTTCTTAGGGAGCAAGAGGAGTGGTGATACCTGGAAGGTTGGTACCTCAGTGGGGTTGCCACCACTGTGATCCTTAAACTGCCTGAGCTACGGCTAGAAGTAGTCCTCCCCTGATTTCTGCCAGGAAGAGAACTAGATCATGGCAGAGGCAATGTAATTCCACCCCTTTTGAGGTAGTGGAGCCTGGTCTGCAACTCCTAAATGGTCATATTCCTGCACTAGGAACATGACTCATCCACGAATGCTACTTCTGCATTTTTTATGCCCAGGCACATAATGCAACGATCATGACCAGTTTTACTTATGTTGAAGCACACAGGGGAGATGGCCACCACAACACTACAGGGGGTAGCGTAGCCTGTAGTTTGCACCCACTCAACGAAGGTTGACCAACCTGCTGTCATGCTGTGACTCCCGCACAGAGAAGCTCCTTTGAGAGCACTGACTCATTCGACTCATGAAGCTTGGCAGGATCAGAAAGATAACACCACTCAGCTCCAAAGCGAAAAGCTGATTATGCACTGCACCGGCTGCCTACTTATACTCACGGTGTGATTAGCAGCAGCTGGATGCAATAATCACATGCCAGTGTGTTTTGGCTTGTTTACACTCAAAGTGGATTGGCCTCTCTGGAAAGATTCCAAATTTGTTGGTCACAGTCATGACGTTCAAGAGTGACCAACTGAAAGGTAACAGTTGCTTTAGCAGTTGTTGTAAGCAATCATTAAAATTGAGCATAGAGAAACAACACGACAGCATATTGCTAACATATCTTACTGTTTAAAAACATTGACTATATTGATAGAGAAGCGCCTCATTTTATGAAGGATGTCATCCCTGTTCTTGATTAAACTCTGAGCTTCAGCCTCCTTTAAACATCTGTTCCCTGAGATTAGCAGCAGTGGCTCTTTTATGACTCAAGTCATGTACACAGTGAAGGAAATAAATTGGGTGTAGAGAAGACACCCATGGGTATGGTTGCCAGACAGGCACAGGAAGAATCAATGTAGCTGCATTGCTGCATTTGGATGTGAGCACAGACAATGCATCTTTGCATTTCAGTCATGTCAACGCGTGTTTACCTGCTGTTATCAGACCACAAGCACTCGCTCATTTGCACTCTTTTGTCATCAGTGCCACTGATTTCTGTAGATGGCGCAATGTGTGCATCACAAAATGATTAATTAAAGCTCGAAAAACAAGCGAACAGGGCAATGAGCAAGTTAACAAATGTTGTACAGTCACCAGTCAAACCTCCCAAGTCCTCTGGAGTTCGTGTCTGTTAGCCAAGTATAACCTTCCGTTTCTGATATGATAAATAAATCAGAAGTAAAGTAGTAGCAATTTTTCTAGACTCCTTTGATCAGACTGGAGAACCTGTAGACCTTATGTTTCTTAACAAAATTGTAATTATATATATATATATATATATATATATATATATTATAACAGGGCAAATTTTTTTTATATGTTAGCCATACGCCAAAATGAAGGTTTAATGTTTTTATATATTTACAAAGTATATAATACTTTGTCCCCCCCCAAAAAATATGAATAAATAAATAAATAAAATCACTAACAAGTATTGATATATGATCATAAATAATTTAAGTCTGATCAGATTTTTGTTCCAAGCACATCTTAGTAAATCCTAACCACACTGATCTACATAAAATAAATGATTATATAAAACATTAATTGTAGTAATTAAGACTGCCCCCATTGTGTACTCGATGGCACCGCGCATGGCTACTTCAGTGCTTGGCTCTCCAGTGTTTGTGCAGTTTTTGTTCGTTTTTCCTGTTTTTTGTTTAACAAACACGATCAGTTTCAAAAGGGATGAACTGCTGAACATTCAGCAGAACACACCACAAGATCTTTTACCGGATTTAAATTATTCAGACGTTTTACTGAACGTTGGTATCGGAGCAGCGGCATTGCTGATTAAGTGCTTCAGGACGCGCAGATGGGGTAAGCGAGCGGGAGCGCTCGTCAGACTCAGGAAGCGCGGATTTCGACCGCCGTTGCCTAGCATCCATCTCGCAAATCTCCGCTCTCTACCCAACAAAACAGACGAACTCCTTCTGCTCTCTCGGACAAATAAGGATTTCTCTCACTCTGCTGCTCTGTGTTTCACGGAAACCTGGCTGAATGACGCCATACTGGACAGCGCGCTCCATCTGCCGGGCTTTCAGCTGTTCAGAGCAGATCGCGAATCAGAATCGACGGGGAAATCGCGCGGTGGAGGGACATGCTTTTACATCAATGAACGGTGGTGTACAGATGTAACTGTCTTAAAGAAGATGTGCTGTCCTGATCTAGAAATGCAGTTTGTCAACTGCAAGCCGTTCTATTAGCTGCGGGAGTTTCACTCGTTCATTCTGGTTAGTGTTTACATCCCTCCTCAAGCGTATGTGAGCTCAGCTTTACAGAAACTCGCTGATCAGATCACAGACACAGAACAACAACATCCGGACTCTGCTTTAATCATTCTTGGGGACTTTAAACAAAGCCAATCTCTCCCGTGAACTGCCAAAATACAGACAGCATGTTACATGTCCCACGAGAGACAGTAATACACCACAATAAAGGATGCATATCACTCTGTTCCACGAGCAGCTTTGGGATGTTCTGATCACTGTCTGGTTCAACTTATACCGTCCTACAAACAAAAACGTACTCGGTTACTAACGTAACCTCGGTTCCCTGAAATACGGGAACGAGTACTGCGTCGAAGACGCATATGGGAAAAACCCCTTTTTTCTCCTGAACTGAAGCCTTATTCAATCACGCAGTGAAACTGCACAGCCATTGGATCGTGCAGTGCTATTAAAACAAACCAATGGCTTGGCAGCGGTGCTGCACGAACCTATGGCAGAGAAGCCCGCCAAAGCCCGCCAATATGGGTGGGGCATCTGGCTATATATTGGCCGCTTCGCCACAGGAATTCAGGTTACTTCGACTGAAGCGACGACTGAGTTGTGCAGCCTTTTTAGCATGGCAAGGAACGCAGTACTCGTTCCCGTATTTCAGGGAACCGAGGTTACGTTAGTAACCGAGTACGTTCCCTTTCAATGCTTCACTCGTACTGCGTCGAAGACGCATATGGGAACCCAGTTCAATCACGCCATGCTAAGAAGGGAGGACGACCAACGCAATCAAACTTGATTTGTTAAACCAAGATATGATAATAGCAACTAGGGGCAGAATAAGCTCAATGAGGTTACGTCTGGCCTAGCCTGATCATCCCGTGTTTGTATCGCCTCAGTAGCCAAGGGACCGAGTGCATACGAGTAGAGTTGAGCCTTGGGCAAGAATGGCCAAGAGCATGCAAATGAGGAACAAGAAGGTGACCTTCACACAGAAAGTACCCTAGCATGAAGCGCCGGGACGTCTAGATTGTAAAATCTAGCAAATGTGGACGGCGAGCTCCAGCCAGCCGCCTCACAAATTTCTGCAATAGTCACACCATTAGACCATGCCCAAGACGAGGACACTGCTCTCGTTGAATGGGCTCTTACTCCAATTGGGCTCTGCAGGCCCAAAGAAGAGTAGGCTAGCTGGATTGCATCAACAATCCACCTTGAAAGTCTTTGCTTAGAGACCGGTAACCCTCTGGTGCGGTTTCCAAAGCATATGAAGAGCTGTTCTGATCGTCTTATTGGCGCAGAACGCTCTATGTAGACTTTTAGAGCCCTTACTGGGCAAAGTAGATTCAGCCCTGGATCCTCCTCTGTGTTTTGTAACGCAGAGAGGGTGACCACTTGCGCTCTAAAAGGTGTGGAGAGCACCTTTGGCACATAGCCATGCCTCGGTTTCAGGACGACCCTCGAGTCGTTAGGCCCGAATTCTAGGCAATTAGGGCTTATCGAAAGTGCTTGCAAATCACCCACACGCTTAACAGACGCTAGTGCCAACAGCAGAGCGGTCTTTAGCGACAGGGCTTTAAGGCCTATGGACTGTAGCGGTTCAAAGGGGGCCCCTTTCAGGGCTCTCAGCACCGTGGGCAGGTCCCAAGAAGGGACGGTGGGAGGGCAAGGCGGATGAAGCCGTCTGGCACCTCTCATAAATCGGACGACTAAGTCGTTTCTGCCCACCGACTGGCCTGCTATAAGGGCGTGTGACGCCGCTATAGTTGCTACATAGACCTTGAGCGTGGAGGGGGATCGTCCCTTCTCCAAGAGCTCTTGCAAAAATGACAGTATCACTGATACGTCACAAGAGGTCGGGCTTTCACCATGGTCTGAACACCATGTGGAGAACACAGACCATTTGGAGGCATAGAGGCGTCGTGTAGACGGAGCTCTAGCCTGTGAAATTGTGTCTAGCACACGCTCAGGGAGTCCCGCGGACTCCCGTCGAGCGACCAAAGGTGCAGAGACCACTTCTCTGGGTATGGATGCCAAATCGTCCCGTCCGCCTGAGAAAGGAGGTCCCGTCTCAGGGGAACGGGCCATGGGGCTGCAGTCAGCATCTGCGACAGGTCGGCTATCCAGTGCTGATTTTCCCAGAATGGGGCTACAAGCAGAACCCTGCATCTTTGGTCCCTGACCCGCCTGATTACTTGGGGAATCAGAGGGACCGGAGGAAAAGCATAAAGAAGACGGTTGGGCCAGTCCTGGGACAACGCGTCCTTGATCTTGGAAAAATATATTGGGCAATGAGAGTTGTCTTTTGAGGCAAAGAGGTCTATTTCCGCTCTGCCAAAGACCTCCCATATCTTCTGAACCGTCTGCGGGTGGAGTCTCCACTCTTCTGAGGAGACTCCGCTTCTTGACAGCATATCCGCGCCCTTGTTCAGCTTGCCCGGAAGATGCACTGCTCTCAGGGACCCCAAATTGCTTTGGGTCCATTCCAGCAGTCGCGACGTCAGTCTGAAGAGACGCGTCGATGACAGCCCACCTTGGTGATTTATATAAGAGACCACCGTCATGCTGTCCGATCTGACCAGCACGTGGTGACTCTTTAGGTCTGACAGGAAGCTCTGGCAGGCTCGTTGAACTGCAATCATCTCGAGGCAGTTGATGTGAAGCCTGCTCTCCTCTTTCGACCATTGGCCGAAAGCGGGTTTCCCTTCGCACAGTGCGCCCCAACCCTTGTTGGACGCGTCTGTGGAGATCACTTTCCTTCTGCAAACCATACCAAGTGGAGCACCCCGTTCCATCCATTGCATGTCCCTCCAAGGGGTCAGGGCCGAAATACAGTCCTGACTCACCTTGATATTCAAGCGTCCGTTGCTGTCTGGGCGCTAACAAGGGCCCATTGTTTGCAGCAGGAACAACTTCGTCGACATCTGGAGATGGACGGCAGAACACACGGGGCAGTTTGGGGGGTGGTCCGGCTGTGGCGAGACTTAGCCCCCTCCTCTTTCTTTCCTGTTGATCAGGATGACGGCGGCGGCGCAGGGTCCAGCACTATCTTGGGCCGGGGTCCCATGCGCTTGGGATACTGATACCGTCTGGTGGCCGAGCGAGAACGGTGTCGAGGCTCGGGTTTCACCGGCTGGGCTGCGGTGGTAGCAGCTGGCGCTTGCTTAGGAGGCTGACGAATCGGCACCTGTTTGGGGCGACTGGCAGCAGATGAAGCGCGCTTCGGCAGGAAGTGTCGCATTGCCTGGGACGACTTCTGCGCCTCTGTGAAACGCTCGGCGAATCCCTCTATCGCCGGGCCAAAGAGGCCGCTGGGGGAGATCGGTGCGTCTAGGAACTGGGCTCTGTCAGCATCCTTGATCTCCGTAAGGTTGAGCCATAAGTGGCGCTCCAAGACGACCAGGTTAGCCATCGAGCGCCCAATGGCCTGGGCGGTGCTCTTGGTAGCACGCAGCGCCAAGTCTGTTGCACTTCTCAGCTCCCTGAGCGTGGCGACATCTGGGCCAGACTCGTCGGTGGCGGCGAGAAGTTTGGCCTGGAAGACTTGAAGCACCGCCATAGAGTGGAGCGCCGCGGCTGCTTGCCCTGCCGATGAGTAGGCACGCCCGGCGAGCGCCGACGTCGTACGGCAGGGTTTGGATGGATGGTTGGCCTTGGCTTTCCATCCAATAGCTGCTGGCGGGCAGAGATGCACGGCCACAGACTCGTCCAGCGGCGGCAGCCGTTCGTATCCTCTTTCATCAGCGCCGTCAATTGAGGTGAGGGCGGATGAAGATGAAGTACGCAGGCGCGCTGAGTAGGGGGCGCGCCACGATTTAGTGAGCTCGTCGTGGACCTCCGGGAAGAACGGAGCAGTTCGCTGACGAGGGGCTTGCTGGCGCCCCGGCAGAAACCATTCATCCAGACGGCTACTGGCTGGTTCCTCTGGAGGAGACCAATCCAGACCCAGCTCATCCACTGCCCTGGAGAGAACGCGGATAAGCTCGGCGTCCATCCCGAGTTTCGAGCGGTTTGGTTCAGAGGACATCGAGGGGGCGGGGTCCGGCGAGCCCGACAGCTCCTCAGCATCTGAAGCGGCTAGAGACATGCTGTCCTCTAGCAGTTCCTCCTCAGTCCCTCCAAACAAAACCAGATCACTCGCGGCAGCAGAGGGACACTGGTCTGGCTGTACAAAGAGGACTGGGGAATCCCCTCTGGGCGGAGAAAACGAGGCACGCGGGGGCTGAGCCGGCGTGAGCTCGCTTTCATCCTGCTGCTTTAATCCTCTGCCCCGCCTTTTTCGTGCAGCACCGCTGCCAAGCCATTGGTTTGTTTTAATAGCACTGCACGATCCAATGGCTGTGCAGTTTCACTGCGTGATTGAATAAGGCTTCAGTTCAGGAGAAAAAAGGGGTTTTTCCCATATGCGTCTTCGACGCAGTACGAGTGAAGTATTGAAAGGGAACTTAAATCTGCTAAACCTGTAGTAAGGACTGTGAAGAGATGGACCAGCGAAACAGAGCAGGATTTACAATCTTGTTTTGACCTCACTGATTGGAGTGTTTTTGAAGCTGCTACCACCGATCTGGACGAACTCACAGCGACTGTAACATCCTATATTAGTTTCTGTGAGGATATATGCATTCCTACCAGGACTTATTTAACATTCAACAATGATAAGCCATGGTTTACAGTAAAACTCAGACATCTTCGTCAGGCCAAAGAGGATGCCTACAGAACTGGGGACAGGGTCTTGTACAATCAGGCCAGGAACACACTGAACAAAGAGATCAGAGCGGCTAAAAAGACCTACGCTAAAAAGTTGGAAGACCAGTTTACTTCCAACGACTCAACTTCAGTGTAGAGAGGTCTAAGAGCCATCACGAACTACAAGACACCATCCCCTTGCACTGAGGCTAATCCACGACTTGCTAACAACCTGAATGAGTTTTATTGCAGATTTGAAACCCCCAACACCCATTCTGACCATCTCCCTACACAACCATTAAGACATCTTCCAATCCCACCCTCCACACCTCTTGCTCTTCAAATCTGTGAAGATGATGTGTGCCAGGTCTTCAAGAAGAACAAAAGAAAAGCATCAGGCCCTTATGGTGTTACACCAGCCTGTCTGAAAATCTGTGCTGACCAGCTGGCCCCCATTTTTTCACAGATCTTCAACAGATCCGTTTGAGTTCTGTGAAGTGCCTTCCTGCTTCAAATGCTCCACCATCATCCCCATCCCAAAGAAACCCAAGATAGCAGAACTTAACGACTACAGACCTGTGGCTCTAACGTCTGTCGTCATGAAGTCGTTTGAAAAACTG
Source organism: Carassius gibelio (assembly GCF_023724105.1). Taxonomy (NCBI): domain Eukaryota; kingdom Metazoa; phylum Chordata; class Actinopteri; order Cypriniformes; family Cyprinidae; genus Carassius; species Carassius gibelio. The sequence goes on from NC_068371.1 coordinate 13,658,985, forward strand.
GTTCTGGCTTATCTGAAGGACATCACTGGACCCTTACTGGACCCCCTGCAGTTTGCTTACCGAGCAAACAGGTCTGTGGATGATGCAATCAACATGGGATTGCACTTCATCCTGCAACATCTGGACAAAACAGGGACTTATGTGAGGATCCTATTTGTGGACTTTAGTTCGGCTTTCAACACCATCATCCCAACAGCCCTTCAGACCAAACTGACCCAGATCTCTGTTCCTAGCTCTAGCTGTCAGTGGATCACCAGCTTTCTGACAGATAGGCAACAGTTAGTGAGACTGGGGAAATTCATATCAAACAGCTGCTCCACCAACACTGGTGCCCCTCAGGGATGCGTTCTCTCCCCTCTGCTTTTCTCCCTGTACACCAACGACTGCACCTCTAAAGACCCCTCTGTCAAGCTCCTGAAGTTTGCAGATGACACTACAGTCATCGGTCTCATCCAGGATGGTGATGAGTCTGCTTACAGACAAGAGGTTGAGCAGCTGGCTGTCTGGTGCAGTCTTAACAACCTGGAGCTGAACACGCTCAAAACAGTGGAGATGATCGTGGACTTTAGGAGAAACCCCCCTGCACTTTCCCCACTCACCATCATGAACAGCACTGTGACTGCAGTGGAGTCATTCAGATTCCTGGGAACCACCATCTCTCAGGACCTAAAGTGGGACAATCACATTGACTCCATTGTGAAAAAGGCCCAGCAAAGGTTGTATTTCCTTCGCCAGCTGAGGAAGTTTAACTTGCCACAGGAGCTGCTGAAACAGTTCTACTCAGCCGTCATTGAGTCTGTCCTGTGTACTTCAATAACTGTCTGGTTTGGTTCAGCAACAAAATCAGACATCAGAAGACTACAGAGAACTGTTAGGACTGCTGAAAAGATTATTGGTGCTCCCCTGCCCACCCTTCAAGAACTGTATACATCCAGAGTGAGGAAAAGGGCTCAGAAAATCACTCTGGAACCCTCACATCCAAGTCACAGCCTCAGAGTCGCAAATACCAGAACAGCAAGGCACAAGAACAGTTTCTTCCCTCAGGCAATCTACCTCATGAACAGTTAAATGTTCCCTACGTGCAATATCCTTATATTTATTTGTTAACCCTCCATCCAAGAACATTCCTGCATCTCACTCAATCCTATTCCATTATCATTTATAGCACAATTGTTTATGCACTTATTTATTTGCCAATTTGTAACTATTATTTTTTTGTCTGTGTGTTGTTGTCTCTGTGTACTGCAAGCTTATGTCACTAAAACAAATTCCTTGTATGCGTAAGCATACTTGGCAATAAAGCTCTTTCTGATTCTGATGCTAATGTGGTTTGGAATTGGTAAAATGTGCTTGAAAAAAAACAAAAATCTTTAGAGAAATACAGTGTTTACTGTTTGTGACTCTATTCAAGAGTTTAACCTGTTTAGTTAATACAACTTTTGTACACAAAATACTTGAGTTTCTGATTCTGCCTTGCACATTCATTGTCCATTTATGATTTTGATCCTTGCTACATGCTATAATGCATTATTAGGCTACTGCAGGAAGGTTGTTTTCTGTGGCCACGTAAACATCCTTTCTTAGAGTTTATATGAAATTACACTTAATGTTCGCTGGGCGAATAGATTATTTGATGGCAATTTAATTATGCTACAGTTACTACTGGCAGCTCATAAATAATTGTAATTTATAATAATTAATTTCCCTTTTGAGCTAATTTACTACAGTACACAAGGGGATGAAGAAGAGGAGGGAAGATGGAAAGAAGGCTGGAAGCCACAAGACAAATGACGAAGGTAAAGTGAGAAGAGGGTTGGACGGCTTACGCTGTGTTGCATCGTCTTCCAGACAATCCTCTGGGATGGGAAAGCAAAAAACAGAGGAAAAAGGGATTTCATTGCAAGTTGAGATGAGAAAGAGAGAAAGCATACCATGGGCAAACACATGATAAATATGCATTAGACAGAAAAAGCAATATGCACGATTACATTTGATGAATGGTATTGCTGGGATATTCCATACCATTGCCTTATAGAAGAACACAAATAAATAAATAAATAAATAAATAAAACATTCACTTTACACACAAACACTTCTCTTTTACTTAATATTTATTTAACCATCACATCTCTCTATTATAAACTGGAGGTTTGACTTAAAACTCATCCAGTGCATAGCTGAGTGAAAAAAAAAGAAAAAAAAAAAAAACACTAGCCCATATTGGATAGAAAGTCATTTTAAATTCTCCTAGTTAGCCAGAGGCTAAAATAAGATTATGCACAAATGCAGTCTTGTTCTACTTTTAAGTCAAATTCATATTTTCATATATTCTTGTTAAGTATTTTGACACAGAACACTCTATTCCAGCAGAGGAACTTAAGTACACATAGACACTACTTCATTATAAGCCCAAAAAAAATGTTTTTAATTGGACTTTTTTTGTGAAAACATAAAGGGAAAAGCAACATTCTCATAATGCATGCAAAAAAGAATGTTCCCTTAATGTTCATAGAAGCAAGAAAAAAAGTTCCCTTAATATTTACATAACCAATAAAAAAATTTTTAAAAACAAACTTTGAAAATCTTTGTCTACTTTTAAGTCAAATTAATATTGAGTTAATTAATATTCATAATAGTATTTTGTGTAGCTCAAGTACACTTAGACACTACTTCATAATTAGCCTACATAAGAAAAATAAATAACCAATAAATATATTAACAAAAAAATAAATAAAATAAAAAAGAAAAGAAAGAAATTATACATTGTTCATAAAACATTTTAGTTTCACTTCACTACTTGTTTCAGAATTTTCAGAAGACATTCAGAAGTAACTTTCCCATAATATTAGCAAAATTATAAAATGGAACATTTCCTTAATTTTTTTTTCTGTTTTTTTTTTTTTTGTTTTTTGTTTTTTCTTTTCTTTTTTTTTTCTTTTTTGTAACTATTACTTATTTCAGAATCTTCATAGAACATTAGTAAAGTCCCCATAATGTTTGCAAAATGATAAAATAGAACATTTCCTCAGTGTTCATATAACCAAGACAAAAATGGTCAAAGACATATTTTTATCTATTCTTAAATATTATGAGTAAATGGAGTAAATAAAAAAAAATAATTGAATGTTCCCTAAATGTCTGCATAACCAAGACAAAAATGTTATATTGTTCTATTTGAAGTCTATTTAAAATGTTCCTGTTTTCTTGTTATATAGTTTGAGTCTGAACTCTCTATTCCAGTAGAGTAACTTAACACACACACACTATTTCACTATAAGCCTAAAAAACAAAAATAAACAATAATAATAATAATAATAATAATAACAAAGAAAACCTTTACCCAACCTTATTAAGCCTGACGTTAAATCTATTTCTACTAAATTTAACCCTTAAAAAATATATTTTTCTGATTTTTTCTTCCAGTGCCACCACTGAAGCTTTCCCCAGTGGCTGCTGCATTCTCCCGGGTCTGACCTCTAAAGGTCATCATCACCCACACACGCCTTCTCACACTGCCCTGCACTGCCCTCCCTGCCGCCCACTCACCAGTCTGTCTAAGCTGGTGCCAGCTGCTGTGGTCGGCCTCTCTTCTGGGCTGTAGGGTCTGAAGCGACTGTTGAATACATCTGAGATCCCGCGGGCAGATCGGCCAACTCCAGCTGGTTTGGGATGACCACATCCCTGAAATACCTATAATTATCAAAGTGGGAATGCATCAGTCAGTGCAGTTAGGCTATAAAACAGCTATAAAATAAAAATAAATAAATAAAAATAAAAATGATGAAGTGCAATGACAAGGAGATATTTTGCGTTGAATTTTTTAATGCAGCAGGCAGTTTAAGCATCGTGTAAACACTGAATGCAATATTGCTTGGATATAACGAATACATAAATGTTTACGCTCATTTATTGAGTGAACACAGTTTGAGCTACATTTTAAAAACTATATCCTGATTTAACTTGCTCTATCCGGGTATAAATAAAATAAAATAGCACAGAAAATGTGTTGGCAAACTACCATATTTTTAATATTTAATTTATGATTTATTTATTTATGTTTTCATTTTTCTGTTAAATAACATTTCAGTAATTTTGTTCCATTTTTGTCGTCTATTATTTTATTTTTCTTATAACCAGCTGAAATACAATAACTTAAACTTTATCTTATTTTATTTCGGTTAACATTTATTTAAATTCAGGAATATTATGTTTTTTTTTTTTTTTTTTTTTTTTTTTTTTGCATGCTATTTTTAGTTTCTATAGATAAATTATATAGGAAGAGAAACTCAGCAAACAGTAAATAAATAAATAAAATTATAAATGAATGAATGAATGAATGAATGAATAAATAAATGAATAAATAAACATGACCAAAACATTTTATAATGTAAAAATAATAATAATTTTATGCAAACCCTTTAATTTTACAATTATAAAACATTAAATTTCAGCAAAAAGCAGCTGTATAGGAGGCAATAGTATCATTACTCAGCTACAATTATTCAGTGCTGACTCAATAACAGTGTCAATATTGCAAAGTTAATCTATAATTAAATTAATTTACAAAAGACAATGGTGACATTATCCAGCTCAGTTCAATTCAACTCAACTAATTTTCTTATTTTTCTAATTTTTGTTTTAATTTATTATCATGCAGTGGTTTCGGATGCAGTCATTGATAATACATCTACTGTACATGAAGGCAAAATGCCATTTTGACTTATTTAGGTGCCTAAATGCATGTTAACACTTGATAAGCAACAACGTTTTAAGACATATTATAATTTCAAGGATTCTGACAACTAAGATTTTATCTTAGGCAAATATGTTCAAAATGTGCGGCACAAGATAAATAATGCATGCTTTGAATTGACATGATGGCATCTCATGGCTGCAGTGAATTCTGGGTGAGCTGACAGTGATGGAACATTTTAATGCCACAGCTGGCTCTTAAGGCCGGATGTTGTCTGCGCTCTGATGTCGGACGATCTGTCACTATGATTACCATTCAAAGTCTAAGGCTGACATGTACACTGATTTCCATGCTCTCCGTGCATTTACAATCAGGTCCTGCTTTCTAGAAGCTTTTAATGTAAAAGTGGAGTGCAGCATTCAGACAGCACCATACAAGCTGTATACTTTCATGCTTTTATGTCTTTCATTCTTTCGCATTGGAATCTGTGGCCACTATTTATTTTGTGTCTTGGCTTCTGTGTGGAAGTCCATCAGGAAGAGACAGCTAATTTCCCTGAATATCAAAGCTGGTCCTGAATGCTTTGGTACCTGTGGTATGACTTTACAACATGTTATGAGCAACATGCATATTTCATCAACATTTACATCATATTTCAATCATTTAAACAAAATGTCTGTAAAAATGTTTCTACTCCAGCAAACTGTAAAACTGTATGTATCTGTGTGTGTGTGTGTGTGTGTGTGTGTATAAAACAATAAAATAAATAATTAAACAATAAATAAATAAATAAAACAATAAAACAAAAAAGTCAATTTCTAAGAAGACACTGCAGATAATAATGCCAAAGTCATGTTCATTATTCTCACCAAATATAGTAGTATATAGTATAAGGATTTTGATTTCCTTCTGGTATGGAAAAACACATGGAATTGCACTAGCTTGAGAAGCTTCAATCTTGATACAGTATCTGTGTTCCTGCATCACTGTGTGTGTGTGTGTGAGCAGATGCACCTTGGATGAAACTTGCATGCTGTTGTCCTGCATGGCCATGATGGCCTCTGAGATCTTCACGTCTATCGGCTCCATGACGGTCTCGATGTTGAAGGGTCCCTCCAGTCTGTCAGCCACCAGCAGCATGGCATCTGTCACAACACCAGAAAAGAATTACATTCACATACATGATCTGAGAACCACAACACACACGTTTGTTTTTGGGAAAAGTGGGGACATCCCATTGGCGTAATGGTTTTTATACTGTACAAACTGTATATTCTATCGCCCTACACCAACCCTAAACCTAACCCTCACAGAAAACATTTTTACTTTCTCAAAAAAAAAAAAAATAATAATAATTCTGTATGATTTAACATCGTTTTGAAAAATGGGGACATGGGTTATGTCCTCATAATTCACCCTCTCCTTGTAATACATGTGTCCTACCCATGTCATTAAACAGAGTTGAGTCCTGATATGTCACAAAAACAAGAGCACACACACCTACATCAACAGAAATGTAAAATTTAATGTTTTTGTAGTCAAAAATGTTTGATGCATGGTCATGTTAATTTTGAATTTGTGTTATCATCTACTTTAGAATGCTTTGTTCAGGAAAATAAAAAAAATAGACAATCAAAATGAAAAAAGACAATACATTTTTTCAAAGCAATTCTGAGTCTAACAATTTTTATTTGGAAGGACATGCACTGATTGTCCACCATCTTAGGCAGCAAATGAAGTCCATTTTAATTTCACATTGAATCTAAATAACAATGTCTGTTATACAATCAAGCAAATTATAAGCTTTATCATTTAATTTAAATTGTAAAATACTTTGTTTTCCCCAACAACATGTGCTGATTGTCCACAACAATTAATAATTGACAAAAATAAATTCAGATTTCATGTTGACTTTATATAAATTTGTTTTTGTTTTTTTATGTTAGGTCCCCAGCTTGTCTGGGGTGTGGGACTAACAAATATTATATACACAGAATGGAAGAACCAAGGATAACTCAAAACATGTGTCAAGTTAATGTATTTATTTAATTAAGTCGTATATACAGTAAAGTAAACTACAAAAACAGAAGCTCAATAAAAACCATACAACACAATATACGGTCTTCATCTTCTTAGGCCAACGTAAAGTTCCTGCCACATGTTCAAATGCCCCAAAATAGGCTTCCACTTCCGCCTCATGAAAAATAGGCACCAAGGAAATATATTTGCTCACATCATACCCACTGGCAGACTGTGAAGACAACACACTAGCAGAAATCTCGAGATGAAGAGCGTCAGTATTTGTCTGTAATTCCAGATGTCTCACTTTAAGTGTTGTATCTGCTTCTATTTTCATTAGTTCCAGCTCCCGGCGGAGTTCAAAATCTCTCTCCCTCTCTTCCTTCTCAATCTGTAGCCGCAACAAACTAACTTTTAACCGGTCATCCTGCTTAGAGTCAGGAGAGGACTCAACTGAAGATGGCACAAATTTAGGCATTGTTACGGGCTTCTCTAGCTGTTGACCAGCAGGAGTCCCATTACCAAGTTGCCCTCCACCCCACAATCTGCCTCACCAAACTTGCCTATCTATCTTCAGAAGTGTGCCAGGCTCGAGGCGACTTACAGGCAGTACATCAGCAGTCAAACCCCTGAAACGCCAGCCTCCTTTGGAGAAACATAGTCTCCGCCCAGGATTTACTTTCAAAAACAAAAAAGGCAAAATAATAAACTAGTGTCCGATGGAAAAGCTGTTTCAGCACAGCTGGACACTACCCTGTGCTAAGCTGAAGATCATTTCAAGTGGAAATTCAATCGGGGCAACATTAATGATTACATTACCATAAAAAAAAAAAAAAAAAAAAAATTTATATATATATATATATATATATATATATATATATATATATATATATATATATATATATATATATAACCATACATACAACATGAATCAAGCATCCTGGTTTTCCAGAAATATCCCGGACGAGCCCCCACTTTGTTAGGTCCCCAGCTTGTCTAAGGGTGTGGGACTAACAAATATATACCCAGGATGGAAAAACCAAGGATAACTCAACATGTGTCAAGTTCATGTATTTATTTAATCAAGCCCTTTATAAAGTAAACTACAAAAACACATAGAAACTCAATTACGGTCTTAATGGCACCCACTGCGTTACTGAAACACGTTGAGATTAGCCACCGCTCACCACGCCAACTTCCAGCTAATCAGGAACCTCAGTCCGACAGCTGCCTCCACAGAGTCCCTTGACAGACGGTACAGGAGAAAACTAAGATCAACGCTATAAACCACACAGTAATCCACACAGTTCCCACAGAAATTCCCAGTCTGCCACGAGCTGCCCAGGGGAAAAAGAACAACAACCACCCCAAGAGCACTTTACTGGCTCAATTTATACACCCTTTCTAATTGCCACTGATCCGCTTCAGCTGCGGGATCCTCACCTCGTCAACCTCAAGATATGGGACACCTGCTGAATAGAGACAGAAAACACCAACAACACACACAGACCTCACGGGTCGTAACATACATACACACACACACACACACACACACACACACACACACATATATATATATATATATATATATATATATATATTAATTATAATTTAAAAAGGAAAGTTTTTTTTCTCATTATCCGAGCTCTACATTTGACAATTAAAATGTATTAGTATTCAAAACTAATGTAATAATGCACAACTGGATAAAGTGTCAAACAGATGGCCTCATAATAAATACAAGACTCAAAAGACCCTCAGAAAATGCCATGGCCCTTCCTGTTTTACTTATCAACACCTCTGTGTGATATAATTAAACACCTGATTTGTCTCAGCTGCTCAAGATTGGTTGAAATTTTGCATTTTAGATGTCAGGTGAAATTTGTTTTTTTTTCCTTATAACTGCATGCTGAAAGCGTCATGCATTAATGGTAACAAAATTAATATATACAAAATTAATACCATGAATTTACCTAACGAGGTACATGTACAAAAAACCATGGTAGCACTACAATACTCAAATTCTGTTGTATCCAAAGTACTGTATTGGTACTGCTGTATCCACAATACCATGGTAAAAAAAAGTAAGGGTCATGGCACTTGATAACACATTGGTATTATTTGAAGCACTTTGACACCCGTTATTACCATTATCATCACGGTACTTATTTGTAAAGGTCAATTTCAAATGTTGTCTTATTAAATCCACCCTGAAAAAAAATTCACATTAAGGTGTGCTATTAAAAAAAAAAAAAAAAAAAAAAAATCTAATAGATTAATCTTTGCTGATGACAGCTAATCATCCATCACTCAAGACAATAAAAACATCGAAAGAGTTGCAATGGAGGAAAAAATTGACTTATCAAGCCACTTTTGAAGGTTATGCTGGCTTGTGAAACTTGCAAACAATCTTTTTCTGGCTTTTGGAGTGTTGAGTCTAATAACTGGATGTTATTTATGCGTATAACGCAATCTCAATGTCCTGTGTGAAACTATTTAAGCAAACAAAACACTGAAACTTGCTAATTAACCGCAGTTAGGAAACAAACTTTAGAAATAGTGGCTTTGCACAGAATTGCTTGAACAGTGAAGCTGAGGTGAACCGAGGTAAAAAAGAACACAAACAAATTATAAAGGCGCATTCAGTATCTGGGACGGTCGGTTTTGCACTACAGTTCTAATTTCCCCAAGAAGTAACTAAAAAGCAATTCACTTCAGAATGTGACAATCCTGCGATCCAATTTCACAAGTTTTCAAGCATTTATTTAGTTTAGTAACAGAGCAATTATACTAAAAGACCATTACAAGCCAAAAAGTATCAGAGAGGTACTGAATACTTCTGTGCTAACAGGATCTGTCTTTAAAGCCTGCAGTGTAACCAGGTGCACATTCCCAAACTGTTTACTCGGACATCATATTTGAGAAGTAGCACATATCTCCATGGATGATAGCAGAATAATAAACCAAACCACCTGATTCCTGATGAATTTGCATAATGCAGAAAATGCTACAAAATATGTTCAAGCTTGATATTACTGTTCATGACATTACAGAGGACTTGAAGTATAGGAAAATGACACATTGACCGATTACTTTGTCAATGCAATAATTTCCATCTATTATGCTCACAACAGGTCTGAAAAAATACATGAATGGGGCAAACTGGTCAGGCACATGCAGAGAGTGAGGGTGGGTGTGTGGGTGCTTGAGCACTCGGCCTTTTTCCTCTTGATGCCAAAAGTGCCTTTGTCAAGGCAGATTATTCTTTTTTTTTTTTTTTTTGTAATGTAACACCCTTTTGTGAAGGCCTGCGCAATCTAACTATTAGTAAAATGAATCATCAGGACAATCCCTCACATTTAGACACCGATCCTGCATTTCATCTGGAAGAGCTCAACCCTATGCTCTAATCCGGAATGAGAGCTTAGAGGGGATGAAGGGTCAAAAACACTTTTTTTTTTAATTATTATTATTATTATTATTATTATTATTTTGGAATGCACTTCTGTGTCATCTTAATGAGATGATCAAGGAGGTACCCGCATCACACATTTTGTACTCCAGTTGACCCCCAAATGTTTACGTTAAACATAATATATATTTGTACATGTAATGTACTGTATTGTGTATTTGTAATGTACTGTATATTGTGTCTAGTGCATTTGAAACATTTGAGTACAATGTCATTTTGCCATGATAATGTACCGAATCTAACTCTAATCTAAATATTACAGTAGTACAGAAAAATATTATGCACACATTTATATGTGAAGTCGTGAAATCAAATCAGCTCGGAAATTGCTATTTTCAAACAAATGCAAAGCACTTGAACTCTGTGAGACTTCTAGCTCGTATATATATATATATATATATATATATATATATATATATATATATATATATATATATATATATATATATATATATATATATATATATATATATAATTAAAACATATTATTGTCAATTCAAACATAGGATATAACATGGTTTTGGCTGCATGTTTAATTTAACCAGAAGCTGTGTAAACATCAAGTGGAAGTGCAAAATGAATTTATACTGGACTTGAGATTTGACATTGGCTCCTCGTTTCAGGAGACCAGATGCGACTGATCCCTGCCATAACCATCATAACGGCTCTTCTTCATATCAATATGATAATATTACATATACCGGGGCCGAAGAAATAAAATCAAACCTAGCCTAAAGTATTAATTTTCACAGTGTATGATAATTTATCAATGAACGCCATATACAGAAGCTAATGCTGAATTGTTCATTATGGAGGCAGTTGAGTGAGAACGGATATCACATTGCAAAATTCATTTTATGCACTTGGAAAAAGTCATGACCAAAATTTACTTGCTTACATTATTCATTATCAGCCTCCGCTTCCTCTTTGCTTCATAAAAAAGGGCTCTAGATTTCATTATCACACTCTATTTCTGACGAAAACGAAGGGACAGATTTTTTTTCAGGTGATATTAGGAGGACAAAGATGGGAAGGTACATGTGAACTATCCATCCTCTCATCAGCCAAATTACTGTTGAGCGGACCAGGGCACGAATCGATGGTGAAGACAAGTGATTCACCAATCTCACAGCCGTGTCATTAAACCTCTGTGTTATTAATTTGTGCTCACATGGAACCTATTACAGCAAACTGGATGATGGCATTGATCGGCACGAGCTTTCGATAAAAGCGGAGAGAGAAAAAGTAGTTGATCTTTTCATTAGGTCTTACCCTTCGGTTGAACTCATAAATGCCCCTGGAAGCAGGTCATGATGTATACCGTGTTTCACTTATGAATAAAAGAGGGCGAGAAGTGCACACAAAAGGCTGATTTAAAACTCGATTGTCAATTAGAGGAGCATTGTGGGGTGGCTCGTGGCAAACGAGCAACTATGGGGCATGGAAACCCAAAGCAATGGCACAGTAATAGCAAAAGCAATTAAAACGTGGAGGGGTTTATTGGCATACTGTGCTATAATGTAGGTCAGTCCAACGGCAGTGACTCGCTGGAGAGAAACCATTTAGCTGCCATGTTGAATGAGGTGAAAACGCAAACGCTGCTTCAGGGGAAACTCAATCCTGTAATATGATAGACGTGTAATGCTCTCACATGTCTGTAATGCAGAGTGAAAATGGATGTAAACTAAGATTCACTCAAATCTAAATGGTCAGTTTTTCACATCAGCACAAATCTGTAATGCCATGAAACAACAACAACAAAAACATAATGCCTATTTTATGGACTATTATTTAATTTTGCGTTATGAGTTTTGTTTTTATTTATTATAAATAATAATAAAAATAATAAGAAGAAGAAGAAGAGGAAGAAGAAGAAGAAAGCAGGTTTTTGCTCAAATTCTCCTGTAATACAAATTCTGTAAAACATATATATATATATATATATATAAACAATATCTTGCAAATACACACAGTACATCACAAAGAAGTAATTAATTGTAGTCCAATACCGGCGGACTGTCTTTATGCATTAGAAGTGCTTTTCAGTAAATTATTTTAATGCAATGTATGCAAACTGAGATTTGGCATACAATTAAAAGCCATAGGCTCAAATTTCACTCCATGTCTCTTTGCAGTAATAATAATAATAAAAAAAAGAAACAATTCCATAGACTCTAAAAACATTCTTCTTTCTTTCCTCCAACATCCCCTTAAGCTATAGACTGTGAATGTGCTGAATATAAGAGCGCTGTGATCAGTATTAATTACTTTTGTGCATTAGCTCCCCCAAACGGATTCAAAGCCGGAATGAAAAAGCTACAAGTATATGTCACTTCATAAAAGTGCTTCCTTTTTGAGTGTGTCCTTTAAGGCTTGAAGTGTGGTCCGGGAGGAGGGAGTTTAATCACGAGTCTTTCCATGTGTGTGAATGGACCCGCAGTGGCTGCCACTCTCTGTTTGGACCTCGGCCTTTGAAGAGCACTTCTGTTTGTTTACTCTGAGGACTCAAATTGCCCGTGATGCTTGGTTAGATTTCCATCAGGAGCTCGCTGGAGGTCAGAGCCGAGGTCTCGCCGGAGACGGTGAAGTCGGAGTTTTCTGTGGCAATCTGAGAGCAGCGATTACATTCAGGTGCTGCTATAGAAGCTAGCCAACATATAAAGACTGACCATAAAACTCTACATTTATTGTTTGATAATGAAATATCAGATCTATCTATCTATCTATCTATATAATATTATTATTATTTATTTTTATTTTTTTATCCAACCCAAACTTATATAGAGAAAATTAAACAACTGGTTGTCTTTGATACAAGCTGATCCATATTTTGGTGAAAATAACAAAAAAACGAGTTCTTGTTTTCATGCAATGTTTTTTAGCTTATTGTTTAGCTAATTACACAATTAAATGCTATTTTCAATCATACACATTGCTTTGATAAAACGAAACGCATCCTGTGGAAAAGGATTTTGCTGTTGTAATGGCTTTTGTGCTTTTACATTTTTATCCTTATAATAGCCATTTAAATATTATTAATTTAATTTGCAAAAGCTGAAACGTCCTGCGCCATTAATCTGCCATTAATATCACATTTTATAATCGTTAAAAGCAACTGCAACAGCAAAGGGATTTCTTCTTCTATAGATGGAAAAACCTGCCCATCACCATCAAGGTTATTATTCTTTCTTCCTTCTGGCAAAAATAAAATGTTCAGGGTAAAGATAAAAATGAGGATAAGAGATGGAGGTCGAGGGAGTCTAGGGCTCTATCAAGGGATTTCACGGACAGGAAGTGTTAAGTACACGGGGCAAACCTCTCGGCATGAACTGTTGCACAGAAATGACGGGTCGCCGGCATGGACTCAGAATTGATGGCTTTCATTTGCTGGGAAACATCGGTTGAACAGCCGAGCAAAGGTCCATCAACGTTTGCACAAAGTGTTTAGTTGGGGAAGATCAAGCTTTTCTATTTACACGAATAAGTGTATATTACATTCTTAAATGAACCGTTAACAAATTCCAAACAAGCTATTTCAATAAATGACAAAAAATACAATACACTTCTGATTTATGAGTTACAATATATTTTACATAGAGATTAGAATAAGCCAAAAAAATATAAAAAGATTACTGATAGTTATATCCATTTAATGCAATGCTGGCTTAAAGATCTCAGTGATTCACATTACAAGCTTTTAGCATTACACTTTTGGCCATATTATTATCAGCATCTGAAAAAAAAGGGTTTTCTTCTTCTTCTTCTTCTTTTTCTTAGTTTGGGCTTCAGAATAAAACAGTTTTTTTTTCTCTCTATATTCTCACTTTATCATACTATATGAGCCATACAAGCCTAATGTTTCAAATATAGTCAACTTACACCAATGAAGTATCTTTGTTTGTATCAGTTGTTACATCAAAGCATCTTAAGTACTGTCATCATTTCCCACTTTATTATGAACTCGCATTTCTCAAAAAAAAGGAACAATTTAGGCTGTGCCAGATGACCCTCAACAGTCTGCATCCCAGAAATGATCTACTGTCAATTTGACCCACTTAAAAAATACCTCTAAGATTCACAAACTGGGCCTAAGATGATTTAATTTGTTGATTTGGACAGACTGTAGTGGATTTTATTCAACAGACTTAAAACGAGCCAAACATCAGCTGAAAAGCTGTGACGGTGTAATTGAAGTAAATGCTTCCTAACCAAACGCAGAAGCAATGAAGCACAGCTGCTCCATTCATCGCATTCAAACGCTAAAGATTCGACGCCAAAGTGCTCAAAATCGTTGTTGTGTTTCTAAGATGCATCTAAGAAAACAAGGCATTGCAGAATGACACGGAGTTCTTGATGGCAGATCAGTGCAGATAAGCATCTTTTGATATGTCAAATAGGAGAAAAACCTCTCTTTCTGACTAAATGCAGGGTTTGTACACTTTGTATGATTCGCTGAAAATGAAAGAAGGCTTCACTGTAGCATTTCTAAGAAATGCAAATACAAGCAGCTCAGAGATCGGACACCCGCTGTAATGAAAGCAGAGGTGTAAAAGCGTCTTTATGAGGAGCACAGATCCTGACATAGAGTTTCTGTTCGAGTGTGCTTGTTTTGGGTGGAAACACCCATCAGATCCATGCTAGTGAAGCATGTTTAAATCAAACCTGACAGATATATAAACATTCCTTGGAAGGAATGTGTGAAGGCGTTAAAAGACGGCAGAAAAGATTATTTAGAAGCTGGAGAAGTTTGAAACAGATATTAAAATGTTAAAATGTTCCCGTTTCTGTTAAAGTTCACAGCTTCCACAGTAATTCAGAATGCTTTCCCAAATCTAGTTCAGGATAAATTTTATTTTATTTTTTTATAAAATAAATAAACATCCTGTCATTATTGGTAGCTCACAAAAGCATTTCCTGCTTACTATTCACCCCCCAAAATAGAGGGAATTTTTTATTTTTTTATTTTGAGAATACGATTTGTTTTTACTTTTTGCACTGTGACAGTATTTTCATGACTATATTAAGGCCTATTCACTCCAAAAGCAAAATGATCAAGCAAAACAAATCCTACGTTCTATTCTATTCATGTTCTATTCACAACAAATATTTGTCAGGCTGAACAAAAAGTAAATGTATGCCAGTTCAATAGATGCAATTCAAAGAGATATGTGGAGCTGCAGCAGCTCTAAATATGTGACAAAGTATGTGCCTTATTGGATGAAAAAATAAAACAAATAAATAAATAAAAAACAGCCTATTCTTGGAAATAAAACAACTTACTTGCATTTAATATTACTGGTAAATATTAATGTATCTTTTTCTTCAGCAATACCATATTAAATTAGATTTTTCTTTGCATTAAAATAACCAGAAATAGGGAAAATGTATCCGTTTTCATGAAAATAGTGTCACAATGCAAAATAATTAGATTATTATAATGTATAAAATACAAAAGTAAAATATATTTCTTTCATTTATTTATTTATTCATTTGTAAAATATAAACCCAAATACTGATAGCAATATTCATTCATTCAGTATAAAATCATCCATGATGAGACAACTTTAGGGTCCATTTTGCCAAGAAACAGATTGTTAAACCTGACATGTTCTTGACAAGCTTGGTGATATTCACCTTCTCGTTCTATTTCACTCATCTCAGAAAAGGCTGCATGTCTGCGGGCCATAAGCAGGTGTCTAATACGACATCTCCAGTCGTCTATTCTCTGAGGATTACATGGGGTGCTGAACGTGGGTTTGCTGTTTATTGTCAGTCTGCATATAAAGGAGCATGTGGGAGGCTGCTGGATCCCGGCAGGAATAATTAGTCTCTTAAAACGATGGAGCTGTCTTTATCGGCCAAGGACAATTTAGACTTCATCATGAAATAATTATGGAAAGGATCATCAAATACTGTGAATGCACAGTCGCATTTACTCGCAGGTAGTGCTAAACGGAGCGGGAATGAAGAATTACAGTGCATCTCTACAGAGCGAGTTAAAATTGGGAAATACTACAACCTGTGAAGTAAACCTCTCCTTTTCTCCCATGAGGACCGGCTGTTTACTTCAGTACAGAAATAGCATGAATTCAAAGCATTTCGTTTTTCCTTTGCAAATTTCGTGAAAATATAACTGCAATATTGTTTGCTGAAACTGTTATAGATAATAACTGCTGATGGCTTTCAGTATGACTTCAGACTCAAGACCACAGCGACTGAGCATATGCTTATTAATGGTAATAGCCACTTGAACTGATAATAAACGTTTATAAACATATATAAATTAGACAGCTGAAAGATCGGCATCTCATCTTCATTGTGAAGTTTAAAGAGGTCAACAATGTACAAGGTGAAAAGATTATCAGACGCTATAACTACTATTTTTTTTATTTTTGTTGTAATATTTTGCTTTATATATATATATATATATATATATATATATATATATATATATATATATATATATATATATATATATTATATGTTATACAATTTGTGTGTGTGTGTGTGTGTGTGTGTGTCATTTTAGTATTTTTTTCAATGTCTATATAGTTTTTATTCATTTTGAGAATGAGAAATTTTGTTTTGTTTTGATTTGTTTTGTTTATATACATTATAGCCCTTAAAGGGAATTCCAAAAATGCAACTTTATGATGAATCAGACAAACCATATGAATTCAATGGACAATCTGATATTATACACTGATATTATACATCTAGAACATGAGATATTACAGACAATAAATGTTCAGTGCCTGAGCCTGAGATCATTAACAGAGTTAATGCAATTTAACAGCATCCAAAAAGTCATAAAGGTGCTTGAATTTGGCATAACTTTGGACTTTAGCAGTTATTGACTAATCAGACCCAGTATTCAGAGTTCAAATGAACACTATGTATAGGGCTTGTGAGTTGATGGACCTTGAAAATTATATTCACCGCAGAATATTCACACCAGTCTTAATTGGACAGTTGGTCTCACAAGTCAATGAAGAATTTGATAGCAGCCTGGGTGGTAATCGCCACACAGCTATTCATGCTTGGTCAGCTGTGGATAAAGTGCTACATTTTAATGATGGGATTGCTAACTCTCCTTCTCTAAAGCTCTCTGGAGCAATCGGAGTTCAGTGTGAGCTCAAGTGACTAGCTAGAAATAAAACAAAATACAAAGATGTAAATTATGTACACATCTCGTGCTGTGCTTGAGCAGAGCAACAGCAAAAGAAAGATCTTTCATGTGTTTAAGTTTAACATGTACAAGGTGTGCGTTTGACAGTGATAATAACAACACTGAATATATGAAAGTATATGAAAAGTAATGAAATAAGGGTTTTAAATGCATTAAAATGACCCTTTAATTTTAATTTGCTGATTTGACAAGAGCTTATTTTGTCTTCAAAAGTGCTTCCTTTTAAATATATGAAAGTTGTATTAAAACATTTTACCCAAAAGCTGAGTTAGTCCATATTTGACACAAAGTTAGTTTGACACAACCCAGAGTTTTTCAGAGTGAATGTCCTTAAATAAGTATGCATTTTTTGTAGACAAAATAAGCTCATGTCATTAAGACAAGTTTTTTTTTTTTTTTTTCAATAAACTGAATAACAATTCAATAGGTCAAGACAAAATTATGTGTATTTGAACTGGTACATACAGGAAATTTAGAAAACGTAGGGATACATAGTGTATGATGTACTTAAAACCTTTCTTTCTCAGTGCTTTTTAAGTATGTGGATAATCTAATATTACATTAAAGTAATGATAACAATAATGGGATTTCTGTATCATTTTAAAATTAAAATGGGACACCAATTTCTCCATATGTTAGGTAATATTGGAGGGGGGGGCATCAAGAGTTTCATTGTCTCACATCTTCAAATAATAATAATAATAATAATGATAATACAATGAATAATGAATAATGAAAACAAAGCAGTTTCATCATGTTTGAAGTATTGAAAAGACCATTGGCTGCTAAATGTCTCTCGTTAGCATTCCCGTTTGAATGAGAGAGTGTTTCAACAGCCTGTGCCACAAACATGCTGATTAAATCTTTCCTGCAAGAAAACAACAATTTTCCTTTTGAAAAAGCCACAAACACTTGGAAAGCAACAGCTACACACTAAAACAAAAATGCTCTGGAAGATGCAGATTATCATTGGCCAAAAGCTTTCACACAAGCATTCACATATCCATGATTTATTTTTCAGAGACACATTAAATGTGTTTTTAACAACACAACATTTCACAACAAGCCAAATTAGGCCAGTATATGATCCTCTGCACAGACACTGCTGTTGTAATTCTATTCAATAATGCATTATCAGCTATTTTCGACACTGAAAAACAGATCGTGATGTTCCATTAAACGGCTAACGCTCAATGGCCACAAAGGTGAGCCACAGCTCCCTATGAAAAAAGCTAGTGTGTTTGTGTTAACTTAACCCTGCATGGCTCCACAATGAAACATGGCACTGAGAAGGAGGTGAACGCAAACAGTCATTAAGAGCTGTTTACCAAGACGCTCCTGCGGACTGAAGCCAATAACAGGCGAGTCCAAACTCAAGACACCCAGACTTTAAATCATGACAAATATCAATCTCATATATAACACAGACTGATGTCTTTATTCAGAATTTAAAACGAAATGAAAATAAAAAGACAAACCATAAGTGTTTGTCTCTGAGCAAAACACAAATGCATTCATAATCCTCATTTGAATGAATTTGGTGAACTATTTGGCACGTTGGATTTGATGTAGCGGTGCACAGATTGATTGTGTATGACATCAAAGTAGAGCAAGATCTGTTCAAAATGCAGAGTCGTCTGCTCTCTAATCGCTCCCACTGTACTTTGATGCCACATGCCAATCAATCTCATGGTGATGATCCACTTCAAGTTAAACAAGCCTAAGATTTATTGGAGCATTCACAAAGAGAACCATTCCATCTTGCTGGATCTGTCCGCTGGTTTTGACATGGTTAACCACCAGATCCTCCTGTCAACCCTATTAACAAAGGGCATCTCAGGAACTGCACTCCAGTGGTTGAGTCTTACCTATCAGATAGGTCCTTCAAAGCATCTTGGAGAGGTGAGGTGTCCAAGTTGAAACATCTAACTACTGGGGTAGTTATAGCAGTACTTTTAAATGAAAAAGTCGACAATACACTACTTTTGAATTCATTATTGAGTTTCGTGCATAACAATGTAATTAATCGCAGAGAATAATGTGATTAGTCACAACTAAAAATTGTTCTCGTTGCCCAGCACTAATAAATGTACAGTACGTATATGTGTGTGTGTGTGTGTTTGCGCACATATTTAAGTAAATTACAGTTTTTAAATAAATGAATGTTTCAATTCAGCAGATTGTTTTATTATAATATTTTTATTTTTATTTTGTATTATCCAATAATAAGAACCACAACTGTTTTCAACAATGATGATAACATTATTATAACACTATTTTAATAATCATATCAGAAGGATTTCTATCGAAAATTTTGTATATATTAAATACTTTTATATATATTAAAATATAAAGCAATTATTTTAAATTGTAATAATATTTAAAAATATATTTCCATTTTTATTGCATTTTTGTTTAAATAAATGCAGTCTTGGTTAGCAGAAGAGACTTCATAAAGAGTGTTGGTATATCTTCTCTTAGATTTTGTGCATAATATTAAAGGCATTTTACCAGCCGTAAGGTAAAGTATTAATATAAGGTTAAAAACAAAACAAAACAAAGACGCAAAAAGTGTTTTCCTTCTAGACTTTACAAAAGTTATCATAAATATGTGAAAATTTTGAAAAGTGGTAGCACTAGAGAGTTAACTAACCCTGCGTTACAGACACCAAAACTGCTATGGTGACCAATCAAACTCTCTGATCCGTGGACCAAATTTCATAACATTCCTGCAAGCAGTTCTATTGGCTGCCATAGAGTTCTAGAGCGGAAGAAGAATGGTTATTATGAATCTTCCCCAGTAATCTGGGCAGTAATAAGAGACTTTCCCAACTGTAAGCTGCACTTCAAGTACAACTCTGTCTCAAAACACATTCCCTCTGAGCTCCACTCCAGTCTGAGCGGGTCTTTTCCAATTTGGAGAAAGAGGAGCTGGTTATAGCCTACAGCACCGCTTCAGGGACCAGGCATTTGTAAAAATCATTTACAAAGTTTATTTTCATAACGGCATATGTATTCATACCTATAGTAAAGAAATCAACATATATATACAGTACAGACCAAAAGTTTGGACACACCTTCTCATTCAAAGATTTTTATTTATTTTCATGACTATGAAAATTGTAGATTCACACTGAAGGCATCAAAACTATGAACACATGCTAACACATACTAACACATGTGGAATTATATATGGAGTTATATACATAACAAAAAAGTGTGAAACAACTGAAAATATGTCATATTGTAGGTTCTTCAAAGTAGCCATCTTTTGCTTTGATTACTGCTTTGCACACTCTTGGCATTCTCTTGATGAGCTTCAAGAGGTAGTCACCTGAAATGGTCTTCCAACAGTCTTGAAGGAGTTCCCCGAGAGATGCTTAGCACTTGTTGGCCCTTTTGCCTTCTGTCTGCGGTCCAGCTCACCCCTAAACCATCTCGATTGGGTTCAGGTCCGGTGACTGTGGAGGCCAGGTCATCTGGCGCAGCACCCCATCACTCTCCTTCTTGGTCAAATAGACCTGGATGCCTTCAGTGTGAATCTACAATTTTCATGAAGGTGTGTGAGAAGGTGTGTCAAAACTTTTGGTCTGTAGTGTATATCGTCCCCTTGGGAATTATAAGGTTCTATCTGACATTTTTGTCAAAATTGAGTTGTTCCCATATTGTTACTCTGTGACAACGTATTTTCATTATGTGATAGATTTTTTTTATATTTTTTATGTTGTATACATAATGAGATCTTTATTTAAAAAACAATAAGGTTCTATCTACAAAGAAACTTAGAAACTTTGAAGCTCAATATCTCAAAACTACTCGGAATGCAGATTGTACCTCATAATTCCAAGGGGATGATATATATATCACACCACAGAAAAATAATTTTATTAACTACCCAATTAAATTTGAATAAAAAAAATACACCCCTAAGTAAATACAATAAAAAAAGAGCCTTCTACCACACTACAACCAATCACGCTCCCTAATGTCACAAAACGCTGTACTTTTGGTCGTTCCTAGGATAGCAAAGTTCACTAAAGGAGGTAGAGCTTTCTCACATTTGGCTCCCAAACTCTGGAATAGCCTTCCTGATAATGTTCGGGGTTCAGACACACTCTCTCTGTTTAAATCTAGATTAAAAACACATCTCTTTCGCCAAGCATACGAATAATGTATCTTTTAAATTGTGAGTGTAGTTGCATCTGATCAAATGTGCATTTTTATCCATTAGCTTGGGTTAAACTAATTTTACTTTGTTGGATCAGCAGCTATGCTAATGATGTCTCTATTTTGTTTCTATGTTTTGCAACTAGGATTTACACAAGCTCCAGTCTGGATCCAGAACACCTGAGAAGAGATGATGCTGACCCTCAGAGGACCTCAGATGATGCTAACCTTGAATCAACAAACAGAACTAACAATTATTGCTACATGTGTGACTGCATCATATAATAACTATTAATTAATAATATTGATAGTTCATCGTCTAGCTGACTACGTCTTGTATTATTATTATTATTATTATTTTTTTTCTAAAATCCTGTCAAATGTGCGCAAACTACTAGCTACTACTAAATATTGTAGAAACATCATTTCCTGTAAAGTTTCTATGCAATGATTTGTATTGTAAAAAGCGCTATACAAATAAACTTGAATTGAATTGAATTGAAAAAAAAGAGCTGTTTTCTTTGCTCTCAAACACTGAAGGCGTGTCCACTATTGGTGCTGAAACCACGCCCACTAATTGGAAAGCTGCTGTCTCTCTCAACTGTCAAATATCGCTACAACCTAAATTAATTATTTTTCCTTGTTTGGACTACATTTTTGACCATCTTTAATTCATCTTTAATTTGGTTCCTAAAACAACCCGAGTGACAAAGCATGAGCTTTAGAAACTCTCAATGAGGACTTGACTTCACAAAACAGTAGCACAATCTACAAAATGGCATCCTTCTTAACAAACCGCAGGAGGACTCACACCCACTCAGTCAGCGGTGAGACGTTTCTATGAACACCAGACACCTTTCTGATCGTATTTCGGTGCTCAGCTGTTTTTCTGTCAGGCAGGGGTTCAGTATCTGGTTTGTACCTGTCATATCTGTCACCATTTACCATTTACCTGTGTCTCAATCACTTAGAAGAGGAAGAGTACACCAGCCAAGAGTGAGTCTGTTTCAACATCGGAGGTGAAAGCGACAGAGACAGTAGTTTTAGAAGAAACATGGCACACTCTCAATGACAGTCTCTCTCTTTCTGTCTCACTCTTTGTTTTTTTATGGGCTGGCAGACACAAAATCAAAATTGGTCTCATTGGGAATGATTCTTCATGCATGTTATTGTAAAGAAAATAACCTTTCTGAAACAACTTTTCTATACTATTCGCTATTGAACCCCAAACAGGAGGCAAAAATAATTTCAGACTAATAATTGTGTAGCTTCATTTTCCCAATGTCTTATCTATCAAGATCTGTCAGATATACTATCTATCTATCTATCTATCTATCTATCTATCTATCTATCTATCTATCTATCTATCTATCTAAAATGTATATAGTTGTATTGTAAATATGATCAAACAAACAAACAAATAATAATGGTTAAAACTGCAATATAAAACACATACAATGACATGCTATGATCACTTGCATTTCTCAAATAACTAATAAAATAATTCATCACCAAACAATAATTGCTTTGACTGATGGTCACTAATGGACATTTTAACAAGGAAGGTAGAAGGGATGCCGGGTGACACATATGAACATCTGCAGCTCCACAGCTGACAGCTGGATATGTTGTTATGGAGACTGCTACCGATGGCAAAGGCCTGGCTGACCTTGTTACATTAGAGATTCCCGGGGATCCCAGCTGTCACTCACAGGAATTATGAGGAATAATTACCTCCACTCAAAACAGTAGACAGTACTGTGACAGTAGCACTGTACTTTTGCATTTGCTATCTCAAATCGCATAAGAACATCTGATGCATGACTAATATCATACTTAAAGGGGTCATGAACTGAGAAATTGAAATTCCCTTCATCTTTTGGGATCTTCTGTATGGACTTTATTTTTCCAGACCATGTCCATAAGAACTTGGTCATTTGTTCACTTCATTAGACTAGGGATTTGTTTTTCAAACAAGGCACAATTCAATGCAGGATTTTCCGAAATATTGAAACTAAAAGACAATGATGACTGATTATTTTGGATCTGACATTAATGTCAAGTAACCACACAAGTAAGGTTTTTATTTTTATTTTATTTTTTTATGTAGTCACTATTGCTTTATCTGTAATTAAAGATAATTTGATATGTACTGAGTATCCATGCATTTTTATCCTAAATCACATCAGTGTCCATCTGTGAAGGATGTAGGCTGTCGAACATACACAACTGTTAGCCAATGATAGCAGCTGGCGTTTACTTCAGAGTCTACAATATGCCATGCCTATTCAAAAATAATTTTCCGATGTGGTGGGACAGTAAATAGTCTATTACATATAAATTATGATGTTTTTATGTAAAAAATCTTGATAGCATTGTAAGTAGACCTCGTAGAGCAGAAAAAAAGTTCATGACCCCTTTATGCGAGAGATAAAAAACAGCTAATTTTGAGAAAAGCATATTAGAAAGAGTTGCACAACTCCAGGGAGTTACGCAACACAATCAGATGCATTTTCTAAGCGTTATCTAACTGCTAAATGCTAATTTCAGTCAAGTAACTGACAGGTAGGATACAAAAACTGTTTTGGACAAGAATATTTCCTCTAAAAAATAGAGATAGAAATGAAAATTCACTGATGAATGTTACAAAAGCAGAGCAGATGCATTTTGATACGAGCCATTATGACCTTGTTTAGGACAAAACAAATATAAGAGATACGTTATCTCTATTTAGTTTGAATAAATTAAAAATCAACTAACAAAAATGTCTAATATAATTAAAAAAGGTTAAAAAGAACAATAAATGTTTAATGCCAATGTTAAAAATACAAAACAATATAATGTATAAAATTTGTAATATTTAATCATAGTACAAAAAAAATGAAACATGACAAGAGAAATGGTTAATATCCATGCACAAAAACAGGTGTAACGTGGAGTCAAAAGTCGAGCGGATCCATTTGCAGTATTTATTAATCACGGTCAGAAACAGACAAGATCAATCACCAGCGTCAGGGATAACACAGATAATCCAGATACATAGACATATTCCAGGCAGAGGTCGGGGCAGGCAGCAATCAGCATAAACAGAGTCGAAAAAACAAGAGCAATGGTCAAAGGTCAGGCAGCAGAGAATCACAGGCGGTACAAACAATCCAAGATAATACAGGGCAGGAACAAACACAAGGAAACCGCTCTGAAAGGTCAGACTAGGCTAAACAAGACTTCGCAATCACTGAGAGTCCAAACACAGTATATATAGGGGAGTGGTAATGTGGAACACCTGGTGGTGATTAGCCCTAAGCACGGGATTATGGGAAATGGAGTTCAGACACCAAATGCAAGAGTCCTGAGTGGAGTGGACACTCCAGCTGATGAACAATGAACAAAGCTGGTGACAATATGATATAAGATATGATATAATGTAATATATTGCTTGTTGTTGTGAGCCTTTAAATGCATCGCTATTGCCATGTGAGCCTTTCGAAAATCTAACGCAATTCACTCATCTTTTCTATCTTATGCACAAGGACACCGCGTGAAAGGGAAGCAAATAATATTGACTTTCATTTTCATGAATTGTGAGGTGGCCGTGAGCTCCTATTTCACATGGATTCAAAGCCATGCAATTAAAAAAGAAAAGAGCAAATAAAATCAATGTGGATCACTTACATTGTGGTGACAAAGACTCACCAAAGGACAACACAGGCCTAAATCCTTATTAGCCTTTGTAATTGGCCCAATGCATGAAGGAAAATCCGATACCAAGACAGGATGGTTTTGCTGACTCAGCGTTGAATAAAGACAGGATTCATGTTTAGCATTCACTGATTAATGCTAAGAAGAGCCTATATTTGAAGTAGCACCCTCAAAGATTACCAAACACTGTACATTTGACCACATGTATAATGTTACAATATGTATAGTGCTATATAGTATAATATTAGTTAATGTGTAATATTATGTAGTATAATATTATTTTTACTGCTAAAGAGTAATGATGTCCCGATCATTTTTTTTTTTTTTTCGGCCATATATAGACATTATAAATTGACTGTGTGGTCAAAAATACGAATAAGGGACTACTGATATAGGGCCCTGTCATACACCCAGTGCAATATGGCGCAAGTGTTTTTGCTAGTTTCAGCCTGACGCAATTCTCCTTTCCCCATCCTGCACTGTATTGTTTAAATAGCAAATGCATTTGCTATTTATTCCCATGGGAGTGCTGGTCTAAAAAAAAAATTAAGGTGTGTACAGGTGCATTGTTGGCGTGTTGCTATTTTGAGGAACTGAAAATAGACTGTGCCATAGACCAATTAAAACCTGGTCTGAAGTCAATGGTGCAATATTGTTTTTGTTGTAGTTGTAAGAGTGTATAAGTAGAAAATGTGCCTCTGAGCGGGTCCACAATGCTCATTCAATTTGCTTGTTACACAGTGATGTGAAGCAGCATACCAACATTTTTAAATATGAAAAAATAACATATTAAAATGTAAAATATCATTAATATTGTGTAGGCTATATAAACATAAAAATGCCTACATATAATAATGGATAGTCATTGCATGTATCAGAATTAGGCTACCTATTTGCTTGCGCACGAGCAGCTCCATTTCATCTCTGGAGATCCGTTCTGTATATGCACTTGCAAATTCTGCCATGTAAATAGCAAATCCACCATGACACGAGCAACTGCCTCTTAAAGGGAATGGGAGATGACAGTTTGATTGGTTTATTGTTTGTAATGCCCCAAAAAACACCCATTACTCATTAAGAGAAAAGGGACAACCTGTTTAAACCATACACCCAAAAGCGAAACTAGCAAAAGTGGATTGGGACATGCCCTAAGTGCACCTGTGCCATGCCATTTAGACCATGTGCTTTGATCGTTAAAATAGGGCCCTTAAACTTTTTGTGTTTTATATGTACAAAAAGCAGAATAATTACACATAAAGGCGAAAAGGTGAAGATAAAGTTAGGAAACATTAAGCTTGTGTCAGAATGCCAGTCTTTCAGTCAAACCCGAAGCAATGTACAACCAGAGGTGTAGTGGTAAAAAAGAGGTCGGTAAACTATAAATTCTGGGTGACCACATCGTGGTCACTGTAAGGTGGACCACTGTCTACCGGTGTATGTGTATCCTGATGACATCGCTATAGGCTATCATTTGATATTAATACCAAGGGTATCACTGGTTGTTCCCTCATATAGGTCACACAATCACTATTCAATTCATACATTAATCTAAGTTCTTGTTAAAGAGACTCAAGAAGGAATAATACGGTGGAAATCTATAAAGTTTACTAAATGACAAAACAGAGAACAAAATGTTTTAAGAGAGACATAGAGGGAGGCTTATATCCAGGGGTTCCAATGCAATTCACTTGTACATAATTATTAGGGATTTGGGATTATTTAAATAGTCGATTATTTTCTAAATTAATCGGTTAGTTGTTTGGTCTATATATATAAAATGTGGATCAGTGTTTCGCCAAAAGCCCAGGAATGGTCCTCAAATGTCTCGATAAAGATATTCAGTTTACTGTCACAGAGGAGAGAAGACATTAGAACATATTTTTTTGAATGTAGGATATCAACTACACACTAACCACAACTAAAGTGTAGCTACAAGTGAGGTCATGCTTAATTTCAAATCTGAGGATGATATCTCGAAAATTATGCATTTTATAATTGTAAGACCATATCATGGGAGGCTTTGGAGAAGTTTTAAAAAAGGTTTATATATTTTATCAATGATAGAGACTGCAATGAAGGACATCCTTTTGGTCACGTGTTTCACGTGAGATGATTGACAGCTTTACAAACTAATGATAT
This sequence comes from Carassius gibelio, assembly GCF_023724105.1. Lineage (NCBI taxonomy): Eukaryota > Metazoa > Chordata > Actinopteri > Cypriniformes > Cyprinidae > Carassius > Carassius gibelio. The sequence goes on from NC_068371.1 coordinate 13,686,363, forward strand.
CGCACTGATGTCATAGCTGACGCGAATCAATAAGAGGAGAATCGCTAACTCTGTTAGCTGTTTGAGCTCTTCAGATCGCATAAATCAGTGCAAAATGAATATAAATGTTATTCTGTATGACGAAATATTTTACAACCATGTCATAAAATTATTATTTCTCCAAATGTGCGCTCCATTGGACTTATATAGCCTTAGCGGATCGTGGATATTGTATGTATACAAACACAAACAAACCGGATATGAGATGAATGGCTGCTGTATGAGTGATGATTTCTGTTCAAAATAACAAACATTATTTTTTATTATTATTATTATTATTATTATTAATTGACTTTTACTGTCCCCTCGAAACCGTGAACGGCTAGTGATTACATTAACTAGCTAGGTAGAGGTGACTTGAGTCAGTGGTATGAATCTACCGTGAACCAAATTAACCAAAAAAAACATGAAGTTTAGTCCTGTTTTCCGAGCTCACTCACTTTGGGCTTGTAGCCGAGGCCGTTTGCTGGCATCAGGAGAAGAGCTGCAGTCTGTTGCGTGTCGTTCATGAACGATTTGTTCATTTTGAACGAATCTTTAATATGACAACAAATACAAATACAAAACTATACATGATATACTTTTAATTCTATCATATATATATATATATATATATATATATATATATATATATATATATATATATATATATATATATATATATATATAAAATGAAATAATAATAAAAAAAAAGAATAATAATGAACGAATGCTTTATGCCCATGCACAAAAACACTACTGTATCTCCACATGGCAAGGGCATGCCATCAGGGATTCATTATACTGTGACGTCTTTTTATGAAACTGAATATCCAGGTACTGAAAAGAAAAATGATAACGATAAGTTGGTCATAAAAGTGAGCAGAGGCTGTTTATCCTGAAAGCATGTGAGGGATCAACATCCAACACCTCATCCAGCACATAATGACTCCTACATCCTTCACTGACCTCAACACATTGGGCTCAATGACTTTAACTTATCATGTACTCACGACTGAAGGAAAGCTGTCAAGAACATGTTCTGGCCATATTCACCCTCAAAATTGATATAAAAATATTAAATACAATTAAAAATATATGAACGTATAAGAAAAAAGATTTCAACTCATCTTACATATATATGCAAACTTTCTTAGCTAGGCTATTAAGATATGCATATAAACTTCACAGCATAATAACCCTTTACATTTTTTGCATAATATATTATATATTAAATTAAATTTAAAAATTACATTTATGCATTTAGCAGATGCTTTTATCCAAAGCGACTTACAATGCATTCAGGCTATCAATTTTTACCTGTCATGTTTTCCCGGGGAATCGAATCGCCAACCTTGCACTTGAGTCTATGCTCTACCAATTGAGCTACAGCAGCGGTTCCCAAACTTTTTTTCCTGCGCACCCCCTTCTATGTCCCAACCGGGCTGGTGCACCCCCAATCCCAACTAAAAAAAAAAAAAACGCAACAAAGCTGTATTTTATCTCCATATAAAGAATCATGTTTAATCGTGCGCAAATAACCAGAACACGCATGACAATAAAAACATCAACAAAGTTTCAATACAATGCAACAAAGTTACGCACAAGCTTCCACTTTTAAGAGGACGAGGGACAGACACAGGCTCAGTAACAGAAAGCACGGTTATTTGCAGCCGCGTAAAAGAAACATTGCAGCAATATGCTAGGCCTATTAAATGACCATGGAGCTAGCAGCAGCATCATCTCAACCCGCGGCCCGTCACCAATTCAAATGCGGCCCACCATGCTGAACACAATTATTATTATTTTCTTTCAGTTTTACAATTATTATTTTTTTTACATTAATTTAAAAATGTCCCTAAGAAATATAAGCTATAGCCTAATGTTTTTTATGTTAAATTATTTTGTGTATCATATATTATTTTCAGACATGAGCAGACCTACTCACATATGTATATATATATATATATATATATATATATATATATATATATATATATATGTATATATATATATATATATATATATATATATATATATATATATATATATATGTGTACATCCTCTCAGCAACTGAAAATATATATAATGAAAAATATATAAGCATATCACTGATAGACAGAGACAGATATAATTTAGTAATATTTCATTCATTCACTGAGAGTGTCTGTGCAGTGCGCTTCAGTGTTTGAGCACATTAGTAGAACACTTCAGATGACAAACCTAACAGCTCTCAATATGCAGCCTAGCATGTGTACTGTATGTGTGCATGTGTGTGTGGTTTCTCCTCAGTGGCTACTTCACACATCTACATGTTTTTCAGTGGACTTCTCAGTTATGCATGAGGGAAAGCAGAGCTGTAAATGCTGCAATACACAGATGCGCCCAGCATCACTCACATATTCAACAAATCCCTAATCATGTCCTAATGACACTTATGAGCTAATGGAATCACCCACACACCACGCTGCTGATCCAACACCACTGAAACTCACTAAATATTTGCTTCCTCTGCTCTCAGAGTGGCTTTTGTGTTACTCCGAGTCTTTCAAACAGTATTTTCTATCTGACTGGATGAGGCACATTCAAAACCACTGTGAAATAGTAAAAAAAAACCTGTAAGTATAAGATTTAAATGTTTTATTTTTTTTAAGTTTCTTCTGTTCACCGAATGAATGAATGAATGAGCAAGCTTCGTTTTTTTTTTTTTTATTTAAAGTTAAATGTTTTACTCTTCATCCTAATTAATAACATACTAAACAGTTTGCATTTATTTGATAAAAATACAGAAATACAGCAATACAGTAAAACAGTAATATTGCAAAACATTATTACGATTTACAATAAATGTTTTCTATGTGAATATATAGTGAAATGTAATAAAGTATGGCTGGGCGATATATAGAACGATATGATCATGCGCATTTAGTCTGTAAATCTGGTTCCGTGATTACCGCTAAATCGACATCACCTGCTTTCAAATGGAGCGGCATTTAATAAACAGAGCCGTGACAAGCATAGAAATATCGCGTTCATTATTGCAGATGAATCACTTTCATTAATGAACACGATATCGCATAGCTTGTCAGTTTATTAAATGCCACTCCATTTGAAAGCAGTCGATTTAGTGGTAATCACGGAACCAGATTTACTGACTAAATGCGCATGATCATATCGTTAGATATATCGCCCTGCCCTGTAATAAAGCTGAATTTTCGGCATCATCAGGGTCACAAGATCCTTCAGAAATCAATCTAATATGCTAATCTGCTGCTCATGAAACACTTCTGATTATCAGTGTTGAAAACAGTTGTGCTGCTTCATACTTAAGAAACTTTGATGTATTTTACATTTCAGGATTCTTTGATGAAATCATCTGTGACATTATATAAATGTCTTCACTGTCTCTTGCTGAATAAAATTTTTAATTTCTTTAAAAAAAAGAAGTATGTAATTGCCTCCCTCGATTCACTTAAAAAAAGAATTTGCTAAACATAAGTAAATACATGTAAATACATGTATATTAATGCACTGTAAGTAATTCTTTCAGTTAAGCAACACGTTCCGCTTCAATGTCTAATAACTCTGTTTTAGTATGTAAAATGATAATATGTTCACCAGCAGCACAACTACAACTACTACAGAAACTCATATTCATCTCATCTAAGGCCACGCTCATATCACATTCAGATCAAAGTGTTCCTTCCTGAATTTTCCCTTGAGGATCAATACAGCCAAGGAAATCTATGTATTTAATCAGCATGGCTTACATTGAGTTTGCTGCTGATGTGATTATGTAACAGTGAGACCTTTTCAGGAGGTCAAGGAGGGATTATAATCAAAAATTCATTTGAGTTCAACATGGATTAAAACTGAAATCACTGCACTTTAAGATTAAGACTTGAATGTTTTATCATCCTTGAGATGTTATGCAAGATTTTCTACTACACCTTTATTTAAATGAAATAATTTGATCTCTCGTTTTAGTAGCTGCTGAGTGTTAGGCTCACTAGCATGCTTCTGGGAGCAGTACTAAAGGACGTTAAAGTGCTTCTTTTACTCTAATGGAAGTGTTTTAGTTTCAAATGCACTGTATATTGTTCCTTACGTCTGATCTTTTGTTGTCCCTGCAGCGCTGCATGCATGAAAGGCACTTTATAAATAATTGTTCTCATGCTAGCATTGGGGAATGCTGAAAGATGATTTTAGCTCTACAATTTAATGCAAAAAAAAAAAAAAAAAATGAATTGAATTTTATTAGCAATTTCTGATTGGAAATAGTTTGAAATAAAATAAAATGTCAATGTCAAATTATTTCTTTGAAACTAAAATGTTTAGTTTAATATTTTGCTGTTGTAGTTGTTATTGGGTTGTTGTTATAATTATTTATTTTAACTCATTTTACTGCATGAACCTCAACTAAATGAAAATGGCAAACACTTTCTTGGCAGCTAGATAAAAAAAAAAAAAAAAAGAAAAAAATCTGTCTTTCTGATTAAAATTGCACATGTAAGTTAATGTGCTCCTTACTGTTTCTTTGTAATTAACTGAGAAAATTACCACCAATTTAAAAAGTGTTTCCACATTAGTTATGCTAGCTTATGTTTATTTATGCAATATACATAAATAATTTTGGGACACGTGATCAGATCAAATGCTTTTGAATCCATTGCATATGAATTCATTCTGATCCTTCTGAAAATACAAACTGGACTCAGCTATTATAAGCTCTTCTATGTGTCATTATATCTTTTCTGTTTAATTTCACTGTATATATGTACATCTCAGCAAATAATAAAGAAAAATAAGTCATCAGAGTTACAGTAGAACTAGCACGTTGCAAATAATTTGGCTCTGATCATTTAGAAAGTCGTTTCATACCTTGCGTAAACAAACCCTTTATGCAGTATAAAAAAAAAAAAGTGCCCATGGGCACACAAAACCTTTCAGATGTCATGCAGTATAATTGAGACTCAGAAGCCAAAAGAGACTAATGTTCTTAGGATGACGCTAAAATGATACTTCCTCGGCCGTCTGACCCCAGACCAGAGGTAACATATTCATCAGGATAAGAAACCGGCAGCCTGATGTTTCTCATTTCCAGTGAAACTCGTACTCATTTGGTCTGATGAAATGGCACATACATCTGTTTTCTTCCCAAACAGCGTGATCTCGTTTTTTTTTTTTTTTTTTTTTTGTAGCTCAAGGCTAATGGTTGCATAACGTCTCCTGCAGTTTCTCAAATTGAGATGAATGCGAACCCCTGCGGCTTTATGGTAAAATTAATAACACAGATAATTAATTTCTCGCAATGGCTACATTTGTTCTGTGGAATCACATCCTGGTGGGAAACCTCTGTGCTTTGCAGTAGGTATTTTCAATTGCTGACCAAAAGTGCGTCACAAAATATGATTTCTCAAAGGAGAGCTAACAAGCCACAATTAGCAAATAAAAGATCTTAGCATGAGGTACTTGCAAAGATGTTTTGTTACATGCAAAATAATTCAAAAAGATGCCTGAATATGTAAATCCAACATGCATCAATTGCATTTTCTAATTACATTAGATCAATATCATTAAAAACTTAAACAATCAGTGTTGTCTTTGTAAACAATATACTTATTACTAAAACTAAAGTGAAAGTATATTAGAATTATTATATAGAAATATAAACAACACACACACACACACACACACACACAACCTTAAAGATTTAACTTTTTTTTTTTTTTGTATTTCTTTTACGTCAAGTTAAATTAAATGTTGCTTTGGCAACTAGCTCAAATGTTATTTCATTATTTTATTATATTTCGATTAATGCTTATTTTACTTTAAATAAAATACAGTAAATGTTGCATATGTTGCAAAAGCAAATTAGACACCTCAACATTAACATTTCTTTGATTTGAACTGTTATCCACATTCATTTTACAACTCTATACTTTATTCCATGCAGTTTAGGAGAAACATCTGAGCTGAAGTTGAAACAGAAACATTCATGAGAGTTCCACTAAGTCTCCTGAACTATAACAGAGCAGCTTTTCCTCTGGGAACAGCTATAATTACACTGCATTAACCCATATCGCATATATACGCCCTTGAGTTAGTGGTACTGGCATTGTCCATTCAAAAACCCATGTGGTTGACGTAATCAGCTCGATACTGACAATTTCCAAAAGGCATCCCCAGGCTGCCTCCGTGAACGTTTGGTAAACCACACAATTTCTACAATCGATACAGTGAAGGAGGCAAGACTTGGACAAGACGCCATCTGAATGTCTTCCCGGGCCTGCCAATCAATGCAGGTGAGAAGGGCACATCAACAGAGGCTGTGGGTAAATGCCACGTATGCCACATGGAGCAAAGGTCAGTCCCTACCGACAGTCCGTCTGAGACAACTGCACAATGCCATGCTATTTCAAACAAAAACTAGCATCTGTGCGGCCGTTCTATACATATTCTAAACCAAATGAATTATCCTCTTTTGCTAATCGAACTGCGGCACCATAAAACCAGTCAATATCTCTCAGCGGGGGAGAGATATACTGATTTAAAATCTATAGCGCAGAAAATGAGCTCTAAAAAATACAAAACAAGAAAGGCAAACTACATGGATGCCACATCAGGACATTTAAGTTAAAATAAAATAAAATAATAATTTCACAAATTAATTATTAATTTAAAGAGTTTTGCTTTCCAAGTTATACAACAGATGCATTTTCACATTGAGTATGCTGCAGTGCTTTGAAAGGGAACAGAATTATGGACTTTCGCAGCAGTCGTTTCTGTGGGTGGACGGTATTAAGCTGTTAAAGCTAACGCCTATAGGTCATATCAATCAAACAGAACCATCACTCAAACTATATTCGCATGCCATCAATGGAAATACATTAAACATTCAACAGAACTGAGCAGCTTAAGGAGGTGTAAACCACCAGTGAGCAATTAGCAGGGCTTTTAAAGTCAAGCAAGCTCTTACTCCTGCATTTCCAAATCTCTAAATCAACATGACATTCACGCCCCATTTTACTTCAGTAATGTGACATTAAAGACTAGAATGGAGCAATATTTGGCTAAATCTAGTGATGCACTGAAATAAAAAAAATGTTTGAAAGAAAAACTCAAACCTACTGCTGAAAAGCGAAACTCCTTGTTTGGACCACCTATCAATAACAATCAATTCAGTGATTACACTGACTTCCTTCAACTGAAGTGATTCTATAATAGACATAAATAAATAAATAAGTAAATAAATAAATAATAAAAAATAAATAAATAAATAAAGACTCACATTTTAAACTGACAGCAGTACGGTACAAAATAATATGCTTGTGTTAATAAGGTAAATGATAATAATTATGAAGCAAACGTAAATATCTACGTACGATATCTAGTCATTTGTGTTAACGGTTAAGATTTTTTGTTACTTGAAACACTGGCTCCCTGTAAAGTTTAGAATTTTAAAATAACTGTCTTTGTATACAAGGTTTTATCTGGTCTTGCACCAAAATATATCAGTGACCTTCTGATTCCTTACTCTCCTTAAACAGCACTTAGGTCTAACAATCAGCTTCTCTTAACTGTCCCACGTTGTCGCTGTAAAACAAAGGGTGGTCTGTCTTTTTCAGCTGCAGCTCCTAAACTTTGAAATAGTTTGCATGTAAATGTGAGACTTGCTCCTGCACAAGCCAGTTTTAAGTCTGTTTACAAATCTTATGTGTTTTCTCTTGCATTTGATTAATGTCAGTTTAAGGTTTTAATGTCAGTTTGTTATGATTATATTTTAATGGGTGTTTTTTTTTTTTTTCTGTTATGCTTTTTATATATTGTGTTTTGTTGTACAGCACTTTGCCGTATGTCTGTTGCTTTTAAATGTGCTATAGAAATTAATTAACTTGACTTGTTACTTAAAAAAAACAACAACAAAAAAACAACGACAAACACTATTATATTTCATCTAGTTCAACATTTCTATATATATATATATATTGGTGACACAATGCAGTGATAACTCAGCAGGAGAGTTGTTAACTTTATAATTAGTCAATAACACCATAATTTTGTTCGTTTTGGCTAAGAGCTTGCACGAAAACAAGAGGTGGCATTTATCACACTAACTTATACTGTCATGGCATGTCCTGTTCAGAACACCGGGATGACAGGACAAAAACAATAAAACCCATTACAAACGAGACAGTTGTTGCATCTAGTAGGAAAATAATTACTGATTATAATGACTTATATTGTGTTTTTATGCATTGCATTGCTTATTGTAAACATTAGCTGGACATACCCGGGCTGGACTCTGCTTCATCTACAGTGAAAGCCGACCAGCACGGATCAGCTCTAGGCATCAAAATGTGGATATCATGCTTTTTTTGGAAGGCCAAACAAAGTAGTTTCACTTTCACAATGAAACACACAGCTTCTCCATGAAATGGTGCTGGCGGCAACAGCAAGAATAAAAGGTACGCCTTCTTTCTTTGCGTGAACATTTGGGTGGAAAATCATCCCACACAGTGATGTAATGATGATGGGGCGTGTTTAAACGAGTTGTTTTAGGGGGTTGTGGACAAGTGTTAACTTTTATAAAGAATATCTGAGACTTTAGTCTTTGCAACTTTACAGATCTACTCTATGCGCCAAGAGCTTGTAACACTCCAAAAAGAAAGGACAAATTAAAATTGCATCATATGACCCCTTTGATGTTTGTTATTATAAACCAACAAACAAACACTGGAATGTGCACTGATAAATCATACGCCGTTTAATCAGGAACTTTTATTTCAGAAAGTTAAATAATACATTTTACTTTCTTGCTGACTTAAAATTATGAAAATATATAATATGTCTATTCAAACAGTCTCTGAACATTGGGAGTCATTTTCTTACAGAAGCTCAAAAATCCATTCGGCAGCAATCCAAAGGGAGAAATCTATATTTGAAAACCGAGCTGGAAACAGAAAGCGCATCTTACCGATGAAGAGGTTCCACTCAGGGTCCAGGTCCGCTTGGTTGGCCAGGCAGCCCCGCATGACATTTTGACAGTAGTTGGCACAGGGTTTGAGGCCTGGCAGTCCTCCACAGTATGGACAGTACAGCATTTTGGTCAATGCTTTACTGCAGGCTGGAGATATATTGACCTGCAGGAGAAATATAAATGGAAAAAAAGTTAGTCTTGAATGTGCAGCGTTGCATTTGGGAGTTGTTTTGCTAGCCGTTGGAAGAAATAGAGAATTGGGTTGAAATATATTCTAGCAGGACACTCCACTATGCACTCATAATCTATGAAAGGACCTCTATTGGGTATTGAAACCGGACTGAGTGGTTTGTGCAACACTTAAAGTGGTTTTCAGAGTGAAGAACTGCATTGACAACAGGTCAAATGTGTCTTTTAATCCACACTGGGGTGAGATATTCGTAAAAGCATTGCATTTGCTCAATGCGTGTTTATTTTCAGTGTCAATATGGGTCCAAGGGTACTATATTCGTAGACACTTGTTGACAGCCCTCGAGCAACAACATTCACACATCAGCTAGCCTTCAGAGCAGACATATCTACTTCCAGCCGTCTCTGATAATTGTATGTCATTCCCTATCTTTATACTTGACTCAGAGCTTGTGCGCCAGCCATCTTCTTTCCATCATGCGCAGGAGGCTCTTCAAAGGTCAAGGCCGCACTGAAAGGAGGCAGACGGTCAACTGGAAACAAGTGACTACCGTTGGGTTTTTCACAGAGATCCAAAAGGACATTTGCTGATTGATCTGATCAAACCTGACAGTGTTGTGCCTTGTAACACTGCATCTAACTGTAGCAGTGTTGTTACCATAAATTGAAACTAAAACAAAGAGCATTAAAATCATTTTAGATAAATGAAATGAAAATTAAAAAAAAAAGGAAATGTAAATCTAACATTAAATACAATTTACAATTAATGTTGCCATGGCAGCTAATTGAAATAAGTTCAAGTACCAAAATGACTATCAGTGACATCAAAATAAATGAAAGGTTAGGCATAATAATAATAATAATAATAATAATAATAATAATAATAATAATAATAATAATAATTAAAATGAAAAGCTAATTCAAAATATTAATACAAATAATTAAAACTTAATTATGTCTTAACTTTGAGTTTACATTTCACAATTACAAGTTTGTTTCTCTTAATTGTGATTTTAGATCTTACAATTGTGATTGTATTTCTTATTTTAAACTTAATCGCATTATTTGCACACTGATAAAAACAAACAAAAAAAAGACAAAAGTTAATCTAGTTTATATTAATTTGCAATATATTTCCAATTACTTAAAAATTAAAACAGAATTTTTTTTAATTTTAAAAAGGTTACTCAAATTTAAATGAAAAAGCTACTTTAAAGTATTAATAAATACTATAATGGTATAAAAAATAATACTAAAATAACATCATTTTATTCTATTTTACACAAGGATAAAAAAGCAAAACAACCATTTATTTAAGTCCCATTTATCTATTTCGTAGATCAGAAAATGTTTTAAGTAAAATAAAACAATGGTAGGCATTATACAAAATATACTAGGCAGTACACTATATAGGCCTTTCGTTTATCAACTCAAAAGTGTTTCTTACTTTAAGTTAGTCTCTACCTTGCCTTCTTCTGAGGTAGAGTATGGAAGTGAGTTTTCAATGAAATTTTCTAATGTTTCAAACACATGTATCCTGTCAAGCTTCACTTATTTACCCTTCCAAATCTTTGCTTTACACGACTCCACCGTCGGCTCGTAATTGAAAGAACAAGTGCAGGATCAGTTGCACGTCACACCTCCGGATTCTGGGATAAACTCATCTGTGATGATCCAGACAGCGCCCAACTCCCTTCCTCTCCCGTTCCAAAGCTACAAGTGTTTCTAGAAGACTGTGAAGGGAGAGGATCAAACGGAGCTGCTCTGACGCGGCCGTTTTACACTCCCACATCAAATGCCGAGCGCAGGAGAGATTTGAACGCAGTGTGTCTGCAATTTCATCACAGTAAGACTCACTCACACAATGCACCGACAGTTTTTGTTTCATACACTTCCTAATAAGCCATTAACTTCACACAGTACACTGAACAACTGTCTAGTTGCACATGGGACTTTGAACAAGGGCTCTAACAGGATATGTTGTTGTTTTCATGATTTTATATGGTATCTCAGAGGTTGGTATATGTCAAGGATATGTCATTGTACTCTGTACCAGGATTGTGCCACAATATGACATTGTACTTTTGAGACTGAGGAAAAATCTGCATTGTTGACATGCTTAATACACTGTCTGAAGGTTGTCAAGACATAGTCTGTTTAATGGAACCACACTGCTGACTTCTCTGCCACTGTAAAACTGCAAACATGCATATAAAAATAAGATATTTTTTTTATGCATTATTATTATTATTATTATTATTAAGTGTGCAAAAAAGTGAAACTTGCTGATTCAGGCTTAATTTCCATTTAAAATACACCATATAAGGTTTTAAAATAAATAAAAATAATTATGGGGTTTCATTTCTCTCTCTTTAGGATGATTTCAGAGACGACAATTTTTTAAATCCAATTTAAGATTCTACACATTTACATATTTATTTATTTTTTTAATTTGTCCTTTTTTATGAGTGCAGAAAACAGAAATTTGTGCTTTTTTAAAATTAAGAAAAAAAAAAATACTTTTCAATTTCTCATAAAAACTCTAAACCCAATATATACAAATATTTTCAATTCATTTGTTATGAGTACAGTTTGTTATTTTTTATAACAAGATTTGTTCACAGAAGTGCTGTAAATGAATAATTACCAACTGAATTAAATTTTGTGAATTTGGATTAAAAAGCGGGGTGGGGTGGTGGAAGGGTTTTAATTTAATATTTCTTCTATATTATGCATTCCAGTCCAAATATTTGGTGTTAATGAGTAGTTTTTAAATAAATGGCAGTGACATATTTTTGTGCCATAAAAATGAATTAATTTATCTAAAGTGACTGTTTGCTGTTCATTAAAAAATAAAAATAATAATAAATCTAGAGAAATAAAATGTATCTTGGTTTTTTCCACAAAAATATGAACTACTTTGACACTGAACACTGTAATAATGAAGCTGAAAATTCAGCTTATATCATAGGAATAAATTACATTAAAAATATATTCAAAATACAATAAAAATAAAAATCTGTTTAAATTTAAACAATATTTCACAATTTTACAGTTTTTACTGTATTCTAATCAACAAATGCAGCCTTTGTGGGCAGAAGATACCTCTTTCAAAGACATTTTTCAAACACTCTTACTGACCCTGTTTTTAAAAACATAACTAGCTGCATATTTTTGAAATAGAGCTGTCCAATTGCACTGATATATAAAAGTAATGCAATTCCTCAAGCCAATAAATAGTATATATTGTAGGCACCTGAGGTCAACAAAATGATTTATTCTAGAGCTATGCTTATGTACCCATAGCATGGAGATATTAAAGTGTAACCTGTGAGCAATAAAATGTTCCTGCGGGTTTGCCCACTACATATTTTCAGCACCAATCTATCTTAACAAATGCCTGGCAGTGATGGAGTAAAAAATATGAGGTTCAACATGCGACAACACGCAATGGATCACATTAGGTAATTTCCATGTTTCAAAGCATGCAAAACAATGCATTGTTTATTAAAAAGTAAAGCAGCCTTCCTCAAAATGCTCTGATAGACCTGTTGCAAATCAATCTGAAAAGCCCAGGAATCAACAAAAGCCGAGGAGAATGCAACTGGCAGTAAGCTTGATCAGCAGCTGAGATTTCCTGAGGACAGTGAGACCTGTAAGTCGTTTATGAATTCCAATGAAATCACTTTTTTTTCACATCAGCTGGTCACAATCGTCAAATTCCATCAAAACCGGATTCTAAACCGAATAATACAATGAAAATTGAAAACATACCACTATTTAAAAACATATATTGGTCGACTATTTTTAACATTTTATATAATTTGCAAATACACAATATCTTAAAATTATTTGCACATAAAAAGCATTGAATAGAAATGCAAACACTGCTTGTGTTCTGTTACGTGTGAATAGGGAAATGTATTAGAAATACTTACTTAAATAGATCTGACATTTGATGTGAAATTTGACAATTCGAATCAATTCAAAGATTCGAAAGATTTGATTCAAGTTTACATTTTAAATCTTAGACCAAAGATTATATTTAAATATTTAAATAAAAGACTGAATTCAAAGATTCAAATCAAAGATGCAACAGCTCTGATGAAGCATTTCATTGACTGTAATGGATGAGGGTCTGCCAAGATCCTAGTCAGTTTGAAATCTTCAGACTGACGAGAATGTACATAGAAAAAGATCCATATTTTGCCATCTTTTTTTCACACTCAATCCATCTATATTCTTGCAAATGCACCATTTCCACTGAATTCAGTGTATTTTTTTTTATCATTCTCTGGCATAAAATAAACTGTAGTGCATAACACTAAAAGATGAATATGCTTAAAATGTGTAACAAATTACAAATCAATGATTCTAAATAGTCACAGACAAATACAATGGTCCATTACAGCCATTGTCCACCCTTTAAAAGCATATTATAGTCAACCATTCTGAACATTTTGCATATGCAAAATTTAAAAAGCACTAAAAAGTATTGTAAACTGAGATTTAATTCAAAAGATTAAATTCAATGATTATATTATTCAATATAACAATTTAATTAAACTAATCAAATCAATGACCCGGTTCAAATGAAAGATTCAATTCAACAATTCAGTTAGATTCTCAGTGCTATCACACTAATGCATATTATTCATCAACTCTGATGGAGAGTGTAATGCCTAAGATTCAGTCTGATGGTTTGAAAACAGCCGGGTCATCTTGAAATCAAGTTGGAATACAACAAATTGGATTTCCAAAACCACAAGTGTGCCCGCTGATCTTTACACATTATCATTTGAGCCCCTGATTGCTAAAGGCTTGCTAATTCGCATGGGTCAACATGTAGAAAAAGTTACATACTGTACTTTTGGCCACACTTCATCCATTTACATCCATTCCAATTGAATTAAATGTATTTGCATCATTATCTTGAATGCATAACCCTCAAAGATGAATATGCTTAAATGCAGGATTTTCCCTAAAAGGGTTTAGAATCATAAGTGCACAATGATATCATCATATCAGCATGTAACTGATGAGAAGAAATGCACAAGCAAAGTGCCTCCTAAATCTTTCTGCAAGGAAACGCCTTCAGCATAAATCCGAAATGGGGAGCTCTGCTTATAAAAAAACCATAACGGACAATAATATACTGTGCTGTATCTACAGGGAGAAGATAAAATGGCTTTGAGCAACTGCACAGAAATCCTGCTGGGTACATCCATTTTAAGCCTGGCACATTTGATTTCTCATTCAGTGCTGAACCACATAGCCAGGGTAAACCAACCCATGGGAAATCTTGCTGAACAAATCCTGAGACTCGTCAGCCGCATCTGGGAATGAAAATATATGACCAATGGTTTTAGGAAAGGCACAGAAATAACCTTGAAGGGTGTTAAGAGATGCGATACAATGCGACAAGCTTAGAGCCACTCTAATGTGATGCTTTTGGCATGACAAAAAGAACATCCCTGTCAGCAGTTGGATCTAATCCACAGTTCTTATGACAGTAGGCGCAATCCAAACTGGCACGAGCCTCCAGAATCAACCCCAACACACACACACACACACACACACACACACACTGAAGGAGTGAAACTTTGAGGGGAGCAGCTTGTGAGTGTAGGCTTGGATATTATGATATAATCGGATCACTGAAGACGTGGCACCTCCTTCTGTTCCTCTCTTTCATTTCAAATGTCAGAGAAGGGCTGGGAAGGTGCAAGAAGTGACATGAGAAGTTAATAAGGACCTGAAGCTAACAGGAAGACACTGGGCTCCTCACAAGTCACAAATGAAACAACAGAACGTACAGTATATGATTTTTCGAAGCTGTATGAAAATGAAGGTTCTTTATTGGCATCGATGGTTCCTTTAAGAACCTTTAAAATCCATGGAATCTTTCCACTGCAAGTTCTTTAGATTGTTAAAAAGTTCTTTACACTAAGAACAAACAGTTATTTTGTTCACTGAAAGGCTGAACTTGACTTATTTAAATTTTATAATGTATTTATTTAAAAAAAAAATAAAGATTCAAAGAGTGATCAGAAGTTTAGTAATGCTCATGTTGAAGACATGCAACCATGATGTTGTTTAATTTATAGTCAAACTTTAGTATTTACTTGTGTGGAGATTATCTTCATGAAAAAATAAATAAATAAATAAATAAACAAAAAAAAAATCATTAAACTTCTCTTGGTCACTTAACAAGCAAAGTAATTTGCCCGCAATGCCACAAACTAGATTTGCACACTGTCCTACTAATCCAAATAAAGCTCAATCTCTCTAAAGATCTCAAATAGCACTCATGCCGGCATCACATGCCCTTTTTTGGAACATTATAGGCATGTCTGGCCAGCATCATTAGCCTCATTGGCACTGCCAGTGAACTAACATGGCAAAAGTCAACACACCATCTGCCACCTAGAGAAGTGGCTGAAAAGGAAATGCGAATTTAGAGCTTGATATATATATATATACACAAGTTCGCTTTTTTTTTTTTTTTCAGATTCCATAATACTAATCCTTTACACATGCACATGGGAAAGTTAATACAGTATGATAAAGTTAACGTGATTAATCACAATTATATAATAATATAAATAATGTTTAGCATATTAGCCCTACCTGACTGAGGAACCAAACTTTCAGGTTCAGTTTCATGCAGTTGCATATAATACGATAATACTATGAAAATATTATGCTATTATAATCAGCTATATTTTAAAATACAATTGTATTTTATTATTATTATTATTATTATTATTATTATTATTATTATTATTATTATTATTATTATTATTATTATTATTATTAAAATCAGGTTTCATATTTGTCATTTTTATTTTAGGTAAAGGTTTAGTAATTATGTTGTGTTTTGTCATTAAAATTCAATTATTGTTATTAGTACTTTTTTTTACATTTTATTTTACATTGCAGTTATAATGAAGGTTATTTATTGGTATTGATGGCACCTTTAAGGGACTTTAACCTGCTAACTGTCACCCCGTCCCGTATACGGGACGCCTACATTGACTATACTATATTACAATCAAATCTAATCTAATCTTGACAAACTATATATCATTGGAAAGGTCTAAGACTCCCAAATATATATTTTACCAATATTTTTTGTTAAAAATTATGTAGGAAAAGTAATAGATTAATTTATGACAAGAGTGCACCCTCAGAAATCTGCATTACAAAAGGAGTTTTGACCTTTGTTTAAAAAAAAGACTTCCTAGTTGTCTTTTTCTCTATCACATTTTAGAAATCATCAGAAGTTATATATCACTTGAAAACATAAAATTTCAAAATTCATCCTTCAAAACCCATTTTAAAATCAGACATTGTATTACCATGTAAATGGTACATCAAAATCATGTTACAAAATGTTTTCAGTCATGAATTAAAAAAAAAAAAATAGGTTTGTATCATGCACATTGAAGTCTATCTTCAAAAAAGTGAGTGACAGTTAACAGGTTTTTAAAACCAATGGAATCTTTCCACTGCAAGTTTTTTAGATTGTCAAATAGTTATTCACACTTAGAACAAACAGTTATAGTATATACGTATATATATATATATATATATATATATATATATATATATATATATATATATATATATATATATATATATATATATATATATATATTACATTTATATATGTGAACTGTGACATATTCTTGGAGCAAGAGTGTAGCTGTTAGCTTAATCACCTTCATTGGGGTAAATATTAGAACTCCGCAACCCAACATAGGACAAGCAGTTTGGAAAATGAATGGATGGAAATATTTGAAATAAACGTGCCAATATATCTTAGCACATCTTTCACAAACTAAACCAACCTTGACTGAACTTTTGAAAAGCACCTTTGCTTCTGCTACCTGAGGAAACTGAAACAACCCACACAAAAACATTTTTTTTTACACTTTTGCCGCATGCCCACACTTCTGAAACACGTATGTTTACTCAGAACAATGTCATCAGATATACTCATCAGAACTTTTAATTAATCCAAGAGAGAGGAAGAGAGAGAGCGAGAGAGAGTATCTCTCCGATTGCAATTGCCATCAAAAATGGCTAAGAAATTGAAATAAATGTTTGCTTCAGTTTCTCAGATGCTTCTTATGTGAACATCCTCAAATGTGTCTTCTCTTAATTTTATAATTCTGTACTCTCACTGTAGCACGTTTTCAGCACATTTATGTCATTCACATTTCTCTAAAGATATTTTATACGAAACATCAGATAGATGGTGATATTTCAAGTAAATCCTCTTCAATTTACTTAATTATACTTAAAATCTTCATTAAGGTCTCCTGAGCTCTGAAAGAACAACCCTTGAACAATAAAACCCTCTTCTGGAGATGAACATTCATATCCTACTGAAACCAAATAGACAAAAACATATTTTAAAGCAAATATGTAAACACAGTACTTGGAACTGTTGCAGATACATACGTCTGTGTGTGTTTTAGTATCATTAAAATTCTATTTTTATAATTATTTTGCCAAGGTTTTTATTTTTTACAGTTTCTATTTTCAATTTATTTAAAGTTTTAGTGATTTTTAAGTAGTTTTTGTAATGTCTATAAAGTTATTATTATTTCTTATTTCTATAGTACAAGTTAACCATTTATAAATGAAATAAGAAATGTTGCCTTAAAATGAAATGCATTTAAAGTGAAATAATGATAAACAACATTTGCAAAAAGGTTTCATTTGTTAATTGCATCAGTTACCCTGAACTAACAATGAACAATTTTATAGCATCTATTAATTTTTTATTTCAACATTTATGAATATAAATATTTTTTTTAAATCAAAAGTTGTAGCATAATTATTGGTATATATCTAACAATAATTAATGCACTCTGGACTGACATAAAATATATTGCTCAGTGCCTGGTTAGTTAATGCAACTAATGTTAACAAATGAGACCTACTATAATAGCCTATAAATAATATAGAATTAACCCTGACTAACCCAGCTTTAAAATGTTGCACAGCTTGTATAGCTAAAATCATCAGTATTTGTGCATATGAGGTGGGCCTCAAAACATGGATCTCTAGACCAAAATTAACACAATGTTTCCCTTTCTTTCAGCACATTTCCAATGCTGCAGTACTGTATTCCCACATGCAGGTTCACTCAGACCTTTTCTGCAATTCCCTCTAATTGAACAGCATCTGAGGACAAGAGCCAGTGAGTGCTACGGTGACAGTTTAACCCTCCAGCTGAGACACTGGCTCCAAAACAATCAGCTCAGCTACGGTTGGCCCACCGCCGCCGTACCACACACACACACAGAGAGAGAGAGAGAGAGAGAAAGACGAGAGCCAGGTAAAGACACATATTTGTGGTGGATCACGCTCTACTGATTATGTGTTCAGATGGCCGTCAGATACTTACAACAACTTTCAAAGGCACAGATTCAGCTGTACTGCAGATCTCAAATGTTCATAACGATTAAACACTGCTGCTAATCATGGATTGGTGCCAGTATTAAGGCTGTGAAATTTGCGTGACAGACTGAGGACTTTTACAAGGATGTAAGTTCTAATAGTGGGTTCAAATTTTTTAACAATAAGTTAGAAATTAATTTTTATGACATCAGGAGTGCTCAATAGATTGATCGGGGGAAGATGGAGATTTTTGTAGACCTTTTATACAAAAAAAATCATCAAAATTTAAAAACTGTTAGTGTAGTTTTTCTTTGTGTTTTTATTCAATTTATGAAGGTGTCATGTATTGAATCATTATAAATTCATAATTTAAAAAATACTACTGGATTTTCCTCATTCAGCTCCTCCTTCTTATTATTAGTAAAAAATATTTTATAATATTTACTATTTACTAATAATATGCAGACCATTGTGTCTAGCATGTTTTCTCACTGAAACTTTTATTAATTGTTTTTAAATGTTGTAAATTGATCATCATATATTCTATCATAATTGTGCAATACTTTTGTACATGTACTTTTGTACTTGAACTTAAAAATAAAAATCATTAAAATTAAATGTATGATTCCTATAGTATTTTGTACATGCAACTTGATAAAATAAAAATAAAACAATAATAGTGATGATAATAATAAATTACTACTAATAATAAATATATGTAAAATGTAAAATGAACAATTATTGAACAATACTATTACACTCTGCACATGCAACTTAAAACTAATATAATACTTATCATCATAATCATATATATATATATATATATATATATATATATATATATATATATATATATATATATATATATATATATACATATATATATATATATATATATATATATATATATATATATTGGTTAATTTCAAACTTATCCACAATTCCTGAAATAACAAGACCTAAACAAGTGAATTGGCTCTAAAAAAATAAGTCCAAATATTTGACTGTGTTCACCCTCTAAAAAAACAAAAGCCATATCAATAAATTATATATATATATATATATATATATATATATATATATATATATATATATATATTAGGGGTGTAACGGTTCACAAAATTCACGGTTCGGTTCGATACAATACACTGGTGTCATGGTTCGGTTCGGTACGGTTCGGTACTTTTTAGATACAGCAAAATGAAAAAAAATTGGCAGATAAATTTCCTTGATTTTTAAAAAATGTTTTATTTATTAAAACTAACAAAGTATGTTTTTTTTTTTTTTTTTTTTACATTGAGCAATGACATTTATCCATCTTCTATGGTGTTTTCTTATCAGCATACTGTATAAATAAAAAAAAAATGAAAATGTTATATTGTTGTAGTAGTTATGAACAAATACAAAGATTTAACTTTTTATATGGAACACTATAACTCTTTATATTGAGTGCGTTTTTACTCAATTTGTTCTCTATAGGATTTATGTTTTTTGGAACAAAGCAGGAATTGCGGTCTGGCTGAAATGGGCTCGTTAAGGAATATTTTAACGGGGCTCAATTACATTAAGCATGTTCATAACACCTGCGTTTTCCACTATAGGCGCTCGCTCACTCAGCACGCGCTGAAGGCTCGTTACAAAATGGCTAATGCGTTTAACAGACCAGAAAAAGAAGATCCTCCAATAACCAATAGGTCTGGTGTTTGGGTGCACTTTGGATTCCCTGTAAGCTATAATGGTGATGACAGAATGAATGGTAAATAGTAAGGTCTCATATCCGAGGCTATAACCTAAATGAAACCTACCAATCGCTGCGGTGATGTCTTTTGCCCTGTTTGAGTCAGTTGGAAATGTCTAAAAGCTGCAGGGATAGTTTGTTGCGTGTATGCTTCTCCTTTTTTTCGTCTTTTCCCAGATACTGACAGACGAAGGTGATGTCGGCGTAAATGAGTTGACATGTTTCAAGTATTCCCGCTGGTGTTTTTTTTTTTATTTATTTTTTATTCCCGCTGGTGTCATGTAGATGCGACATACCGATGTTTTTTTTTTTATCCACCACTCTCTTGTCATCACCATTATAGCTTACAGGGAATCCAAAGTGCACTCAAACACCAGACCTGTTGGTTATTGGAGGATCTTCAATTTCTGGTCTGTTAAACGAATTGGCCACGCGTACCATGCATGAACTGCTCGCTCACTCAGCGCGTACTGAGTAGCTTCTGACTGAGTAGCCTAACATAAACATTTAAGTTGGTGTTTTATTCTTCTTCTGGGGTGTCAGGGGTGTTGCCTGTTACGTCGTTTGGGTTATTGGGCTACCTTGTTGAATGCATATCATTATATTTCACTTTTTTTTTCTTCCAAATATAATTAATTAGTCCAACGAACCGTTGGTTCAATATGAATACGCGTATCGTTACACCCCTATATATATATATATATATATATATATATATATATATATATATATATATATATATATATATATAAAGCCTAAAAACACAGACAAGGCAACACTTCAGACACGATAAGTGAATGTGACATTATCGTCAACTATAAAATCGGCTTTACAGAGACATTATTGAGAACAATATTGCTGGAGGTCATAAAGTCTTTATTGCTTTGCTCTTTTCAGCCAATTTCTTGCCAAAGTGAAAATCACAAACAGCCACTTCTGATGTTCCCTGCTGTATTATAGTGAGAGACAAACAATTACATTGACAGAAAAGTACATTCAAGAGGAAAAAGTCACTTTTATGTGAGAACCTTTTAGTGGAAGGTAACTTCAAACATTAAAGGAATGTTCACAGTTCACACATGTTCATGTCATATTTGTTTAAATAAGACCCGAATGTCAGAGTTAAAAACAAGTTGGCAGCTTCTATGCTGTGCTTATATAAAAGTCTACTGGGTATGTGGAATTTAACTTGTATTTAACCCAGAATATTGCTTTAATGCTCACTAAGAGCCAAATGCATGTTAAAATGTCTTTGGCAAGTAAGTAAAATAGAGATGGTAACTATGAGGCACTGAATTATGCTATTTAAACAGCATCATATGAACAAGTTTGACCCTCATTAACACCAGCAAATTGAATCAAAGAGTTGACTGCTAGTGACACAGCGGCATGCTACACAAATGCAATGCAAAAACAATAAAATAAATACATAATTGTGGCTGTTTTGCATGTCTAACCGGGCCTGTTACTTATATCTGTACACTTTCAAAAGCAAGGACAGATGACTGGCTGGATTTTCAAATTAAAAGTAGAGGAGAAAGACAATCCCAGTGAGGCTGGTCCAGTGTCACTTATTGTAAAGTCAAAAGTTCTTTCTTAACAATCAAGTAGGACAGGCAGAAAAATCACCCCGAGCTTCCTCAACGATCTTGCTATCTCCGGCCATGAAGGTGAAGGGCCGTGTTCTTTATCTTTTATCATTCCTACCCATCAGATCCTACTGCAGCTCCATGTTAATGCTTCCGATGGCTCAAGACAATTGCTTATTTGATGAACCTCGACATACACCGGCTGACTAGAAGGAAAATATCAGTCTCCAGTCCCCTTCATTCCCAGGCCAACTCCTCAGGCTCAGACCACAGTGTCATATGGTGTTAGGTTTACACCCTTAGGCCACCCGCCCGCTTGCTGACGAAAGGTGCCACAGCTGACAGAGCCTGAACTTTAGCCACATCTCAAATGGCAGGGGTCATCAAGGACACAGTAAGCGGCAGGAACGCACTGACATAATGTCACAACATGGCCTCTGACAGCTTTGATGCTCAATTAACATCCAAAATCAACCACACAAATGCACACAGACATAATAGATACTGGCACAGGGTCAGTAAAGTTAACTAAAACAATAAATAAATAAATATTTTTGAACATTATTTGAACTAAAATAAAATATAAATAGTTTTTCTTCAGCTAGTTGCCAAGACAACATTTGACATTTTAACTGTATATAATAAAATAAATAAAACTGAAAAAAAGAAATAAATAAAACATATTTTAAAATAAAAAAGAAACAACTAAAGTAAAATGAAAAAAAAAAAAACACACAGCATAATATATTTATCAAAATTACACTATCTAGACATCATTGTTATGGGTGAACAAGGTGTACGTATGAAACTACAGGTATAATGCATGCACAAATTAACAATTAGTCATGTCCTTTCAGCTAAGCTATTAATGTAATTATCATTATTATTTTTTTACTGATTTTAAAACGTCACGGTTATGTATGTAACCCTAGTTCCCTGAAGGAGGGAACAGAGGCGTTACGTCAGTGATGGACGAAATTGGGGATCTCACTAGAGAGATGAATCGCCTTCAAGTGTTAACGAAACGAGCCAATGAATATTGGCGTGCAAGATTTGCATTGTGCATCCCGCCCCGCAGCACGTACGGTCACACAAACAGTTTTTAGCTGAGGAGCCAAGACGGTGTGCCCCAGCCATACAGCCGTTGTACAGCCACTGTGGCGACGGAATGTAACGTTTCCATTCCCTCCTTCAGATAATGAGGGTTACATACATAATCGAGACATTCCCTTTCAGTCAGTCCTGTCAACCTTACATCAGTGACTGACGAAATCGGGGATCCGTATGGAAAACACCACTATTGCTGACCCCCAAAAGTGCCCTGCGAAAGCCAGCAAGTCCCCCCACACCAGTTGGGGCGGAAGACAGGACAGGGCTTAGGCAGAGGAACCTGCACTGCTGTTCAGTACAGTGAGAATTGGATAACACTGGGATAGCGTACCCAAGTAGGGGGACACTGTGGAACCACATCCTGCGCATAGGAGGTAACATATGGAATTACACATATGGATTGGCCGTAGGGCAGTGCTACATATGGAAGTCCCTGCGGTAGACTCGGGCCACCTGGGGTGAGATCACTACACAGCAGAGATGGCAGAGAGACCTCTGCCAGGGAAAGACACGGGCTCTACGTGAGGGAAGCCGTACCATGGAAGAATACACAAGTGGGACAACCCAAAAGGGGGAATCACTACACAAGGGCACCTAGCCCAGCACAAGGGCTGACCTTGGGCATACACACGAGTGCTGGACCTGGCGTCTGGCGCTCCAGCACGCCTGACTGGCGAGGGTGTGGGAGGAACCTCAACAGGGTTCGCCAAGAGGGAAACTTAACTTAGAAGCACTTAGGCACACGTATCCGATCCATAGAGGGAATGGCGCATCAAGCATGATTGAGCCGGTCCAGCATAACAGGCCATCTGAGGCGAGTACACGAGAGGACACAGGCTCTACACGGAGATTATAGAATCTCACAAACGTGTTAGGTGTCACCCAGCCGGCAGCTTTACAGATGTCTGCTATGGAGGTGCCCCGTGCCAAAGCCCAGGAGGAAGCCACAGCTCTTGTAGAGTGTGCTCTCACTCCAAGGGGGAACGGTAAGCAATGGGCCTGATATGCTAAGACTATAGCCTCCACTATCCAGTGGGCAAGTCTTTGTTTGGAGACAGCCTTTCCCTTCTGCTGTCCTCCGAAGCAGACAAAGAGCTGGTCTGAGGTCCTGAAGCTCTGCGTGCAGTCCACATAAATGCGCAGGGCACGAGCAGGACAGAGCAAAGCAAAGGCTGGGTCTGCCTCCTCCCGGGGCAGCGCTTGCAAGTTCACCACCTGATCCCTGAAGGGCATGGTGGGAACTTTGGGCATGTATCCGGGGTCTCAGGACAACGTGAGAGTTGGCCGGCCCGAATTTGAGGCATGTATCGTCGACCGAAAATGCCTGCAGGTCCCCTAGCCTCTTGACTGAAGCCAATGCAGTGAGGAGTGCAGTGAGTCAGTGCTGACCATCTTTATGGAGATGCAGATTTCATTTTCCAAAAGGACTTGGCACCTGCACACAGTGCCAAAGCTTCCAGTATTATTGTACTGGAATATACCTAACACACACACAAGCACAAATCTTTATTCTAACCACTGACAATCCTTGAAGTCAGAAACATTTCCTATTTGACAACTCATATTAATCATACATACTTTTTACATCCAAAATTCAACATCTGTGACATGCAATTAATTGTTTATTCCATGTTTGTGTATACTTGCATAGAATATGTTTTGGGCCTCATTGTCATGCATGAAGAAACAAATTCATCTACATCTTGGATGTTTTTTTGTTTTTTTTCATTTTCTACTCTAATGCCGTTTTGCTGCAGTTTAAATAATGTTAAACTCAAATCTCTTAGGAGATAAAAATAAAATAATAATAATCTGCTAAATCTGCTAAATCTTCTTTTGCCCCTTTCAGCATTCCAAGTACAGAGGGATGGCATGAAGCACAAATACTAAAAATGGTTCTCATAATCTAATATGAGTGGGATTTTCAGTGCTTAATTCAGGGAAAACATACCAGAGATGAGGCCTCGGATTGAAATTAATCTCAATATGTAATCTGAGCAGTTTATTTCCGAGGAAACCAGTGTGTTTCAGATGATTTATGCATAATGACATAAAAAAGATTCACATACTTAAAAACAAGAACAGATGCAGCAGTTAGATAAAAAATCTTCATATCATATCATATCATTATAACATAATCTAAATTATAGTTCGAAGAAACAAAATAAACCCTATTTTTAAAGATATCAATATTCATATGTGCACTTTCAATTTTTTATTATATATATATATATATATAATAAAATTATGCGCATCTCATCTCGTATATATATATAATAGGGGGAAGTTGTGGCCTAATGGTTAGAGAGTTGGACTCCCAATCGAAAGGTTGCAAGTTCAAGTCCCGGGCCGGCAGGAATTGTGGGTGCATGTACAGTTCTCTCTCCACCTTCAATACCACGACTTAGGTGCCCTTGAGCAAGGCATTGAACCCCAACTGCTCCCCGGGCGCCGCGGCATAAATGGATGCCCACTGCTCTGGGTGTGTGTTCACTGTGTGTGTTCACTGCTCTGTGTGTGTGTGCACTTCGGATGGGTTAAATGCAGAGCACAAATTCTGAGTATGGGTCACCATTCTTGGCTGAATGTCACTTCACTTTCACTTTCACTATATATATATTAGGGGTGCTCCGATCACGATCGGCCGATCGTTAATGCGCATCTCGTCAGTAAAGCCGGTTTTCTAATCAGCGGTTAATTCCATCAGGTGCCTGATTTCACATAGAGCAGCTGTTACTACACAGAGCCGTTGTTAACTGAGAAGATGCGCCAATAAACGCTTACAATTAAGTGGATTTGCACATCTTCTCTATTAACAACGGCTCTGTGTAGTAACAGCTGCTCTATGTGAAATCACGCACCTGATGGAATTAACCGCCGATTAAATAACCGGCTTTACTGACGAGATGCGCATAACGATCGGCCGATCGTGATCGGAGCACCCCTAATATATATATATATATATATTGCCATTTTTTTTAGTTAAAACTGTAACCTTTAATTTATCTCCTTTATGTTTCTGTTTATAAATCCAATCTAGCTGATGACAAACCATTAGTGTTCTGAACAGCAGGAGCATTGAGTTCTTAAAAGTAGTAGCAAAGCACATAATTTTTCATAGAAAAATGAGGCTACCAATAAAATATCAGCATGACTACAGCATCAGGCTGGATATATGAGCACTTTCTTGCATGTAAACAACATTTGTGCGTGTTCCTCTTCGGGTTTCCTATATCAGGTCAGCGACATCACTACCTGGAACAGGTCAGAGTCCTGTGAAAACAGCCCTGCTCCATTAGCACACAGCACACAGTGAATCAAAACACAGCCATTAGCTATGTCTGTCTGATGTACAGTACAGCACAGGGAGACTCACATATGCACCTGTGATCCAGTAACATTTTGTTATCTGTAAAAATACACACATCATACCTTAATACTGGTTATAAACTGATTTAACTAAACACCATATAATGTACTTAGAGCTATAAAACATTTAAGAAAAATTAAGGTTTTAGGTATCAGTATAATAAAAAAGGGGTCTCTTTCTGAAGCACTAGTTCTAAATTACGACATCATTGAGAAAGCTTCACTTCTTGGCAATGTCTATGAAAATGAAAAGCTTACAATTCTTTAAATTGTTCTTCTTTCTGGTTTACTACAAGAGAGTTAAACCTAGAGTAGTTGAGACCAGGCTTGGAAATATAGTGTATATTACATATTTATTATACATATTAAAATAGATATGCAAGTTCCCTGTTATAAAAAATAAAAATAAAAATGAAAAATAAATAAAGAATGCACAACAATAAAAAAAGATTATATGATATATATATATATATATATATATATATATATATATATATATATATATATATATATATATATATACTAATGTAATTATTATTAAAATATGATTTATTTGTATATTTATATGCATGTGTATTATTATTATTATTTGTATTATTATAATTGTTTATGTAATGTCTTATTTATTATTTATTCTGCTTTCTGGTTCACTGCAACCACGATTTGTATCGACTCATTATTTACAATCCTGCTTTTTTTAATGCAAAAATCAAGAAACAATCAATAGCAATCAACGTTAAAATTAATATTCATTACACAAAATAAATAAATAAATAAATCCGAAGAACATTAATAATCACAACAACAGCAATGGTAAATCCCACCCTTAACCCTTGCATAACCCTGACTCTTATACTACTACAAGTTATACTACATATCCGTCCTCAACAAACTGTACATTTTGAGATACTTTGAGTTAAATGTTTCAAGTAACAAATTTAATAATTTGGGTTTAAGAAGATTTACTAAAAATGTGGGGGGGGGGGGGCATTTTGTAGCCTATCAATAGTTTTGCCTACTTTATAGACCCTCTTCATGTGCTAAAATATTTAACAGTTAAATTAGTGCAATGTTGGTGCAAAATACCTTTTGCCTGTAATACATTGTTAATAGCAGACATTTACAGAGCCCAACAGAGAAATTATAAACTCTTTATTTCAAGAATCTGCGGTCTCAGTAAGCATTTCTCAAGAACACTTCTCCTAATGACAATAATATGTTATTACTGAAGAAATGTATTTTATGGCTCTTCCTACTGCTCCAGATTGGACAGATGTGCCAATAGAGACAATACAGACTGATTGGCTAAGAATAATCCCACTCATGCTTTCAATCACACTTAAGTGAACTCTGTCAAAGTTACAAAAACATAAATTCAAACATTTATTTGGACCTGTTTGTCGTTTCTACAAGTTGTATCTGAGTGTTAAAACAGCTGTTGCAAATCAGAGGCAGATTTCAGTAATATATTATATACAAATCAAATTTCAGTAATTATTTAAAAAAAATAATGAAATATCATTTTCCCTTTCTTTTTTGTTTTAAACACACACATATGATTTGCTATATGGCTTTGCCCTCGACCCTTTAAGGTGACCTCTGAACCAGATGTGCTTGACACATTGGACATCACAGAAGTCATTATCATGCACTAAAACAACAGCCACTTCCTCACTACATTTGGCATCACAGATGACAGCATATCTAGTAAAAAAGCAGCATATCTAGTAAGTGCAAAAGCTCTAAAATCTTTGCAGACCTGGCTGCCCCACTACATTCTCTGGGCTTTTTCAGGAGTAAATCTGTCAATAATTCTTCTAATCATCCAGTAAGCCATTAAACAGCATAAACATCCAGTGGAAAATGTGATTGAGACGAGCCATCAAAGCCAGATCTGTGCAATGGAGCAGAGATGCCCGCTGCGGCTGCCAGCCGATTGCTTTCATCTTCCCTTCTGAAAATGTCCACAGCTCGGCAGGGCATCATCATGGATGTTATAACCTGTCCAGCGTGCCACTGTCACATCAAAGCGCAACACGGCTTCTGTGGTGTTAAAATGAATTAACACTCATGTAAGCATGCAACCCATGCAACCCTAAAAATACATATGAAATAATGGCTCCTACAAAATATATGTGTTTATGTTTTATGTATTTATAAAATTTTATTGACCAAAAATAACTAATAATAATAATAATAATAATAATAATAATTATTATTATTATTATTATTATTATTATTATTATTATCATTATTATTATTATTATTATTTTTACAATAATAATACTACTAATACTACTACTACTACTACTACTACTACTAATAATAATAATAATAATATTAATAAAAGTATACGTTGACACAAAACAATCCCAGAATATTTTATAATTTAAATATATATTACTAATAATACTTATTGATATTATATATTACTAATATTAATAATAATTATAATAATGCATATGTCAAATGACCCTGGTATATAAATCAATGTTATAGTTTCAAAATCATCGTTTTTTTTTTTTTTTTTTTTTTTATCACAGTTTAGCGTATTTCTCTGCTTCACCAATATTTTCTTCAAATCTCTTGCGCAGTAAGAGGTCTACTTCATCATCAAACGCTGAAGGCCACTGACCTGTCTAGACATCAGGTGAAAGCTGAGTATGAGCGGGAAGACTTGTGTAAAAATAGATGCCTTACCTTTGCCACTCTATTGGCCACTTCCCGACCCACCATGAGTCCTTGAACGAACGAGCGAGCCGCAATGAAGGCCTTGGTGACCTGAGCCTTGAGCTTGCGCGGAACATCTCCAAAGGGCTTTAACTGGTCAGTGTATTTGCTGATACACTCCAGATAGTCATCAGTAAAGGTGTGCTGAGAGTTCAGCAGCTGAAACATGCGCTCCAGAAGTCTCGACCAGAAGTCATTCAGCACTTCCTCCAGGATGACGTTACCGCCGGTGTAGTAACGCTTGAGCTCTGAGAACAGGTCCTCAAAAATCTCTGAGTTGTGCGTGTACAGTTTGCCATATGTGCGCACAAACATGGCATTTAGTGACTTCTCCGAGTTGTCCAGCAACTCCAGAAAGAATTCTGAAAAAGAGACAAATATAAATAAAAATAATTATAGATACTGTGGTACAGAAATAACACACACACACACACACATAGTAATATAAATCATAATAATAAAATGTATACAAATGTATAATAATAATAATTGTAGTGTATCTAACCCGAATCAGACAAATTAAAGAGTCGATCAGGACTGTGGTTGAAACACGAGCCAAATTCCTCAGAAAGGCAACAGGAAGTCATAAATCATTCCGTGCCACAAGTCCGTAGCAAGATAACCAACCAACTCTTTCACAGAACAGCTTTCAACATTAACACCACTAGAACAACCATTGACAATTTAAATTCGGAGAAGAGATTGTCAAATTTGGGGCAAGTGATTGAGATGCAACGCTGGACATTACATGTAAACCCATGAGAGTAATAAACAAGATCCTTGGATTGACTTCCCCCACCTACCAGAACCAGACTGAAATTCCTAAGGGGGGCCTTTTAACCTCTGGTCTCCACAGAAATCTTTATGTAGAGAATGGCACAGAAACTGTTTTTTCTAGATATAAATGGACCAAAATTAACTCAAAATGTTGAGGTGCTACAAGACTACGTCTTGTATTGATTTCTCTACAAATCCTGTCATACGTGCACAAACTGACAGTCACCACATATAACCTATTACTAAATATTGTAGAAACATAATTTTCTGTAAAGTTGCTTTGTAACGATTTGTACTGTAAAAAGTACTATACAAATAATCTTGAATTTAATTGAATTGAATTGAAAACAAAGTATGGCCATTGGGTTGATGTAAACGATTACTTGTCAGGCTCCTGGCTCCTTCTCTCGCTTTAGCTGTGCTCTTCCACACTAGGCAGAGATTTGAAAGTCTGGCTGTGTGGGTATAGTCATTCCCAAAGCATCCTCCCATGCAGCTCGAGTTCCTGAGGAGGAACGTCTCAGGTTACATATGTAACCACGGTTTCTTGAGGGAATGAGATGCTGCATGCTTCTGGCATCCCTGCCAGCACTAGCTTCATTCCTAGAGGCTAACGCTGGTTTCACTGCACATGCTTTTAAGCTTCCTGGTCGCTATGTTACCCCACCTGTGACATTTCGCCCATCCATTGGACTGATTACACACATGGTTCAGAGTCGCTCACGTTGAAGGGTCGTTCCCAAAGTATCCTCCAATGCAGTGTCTCATTCCCTCGAGAAACCATGGTCACATGCTTAACCATTAACCACATGTTAAGTATACAACAAATAAAATCGATAAAAATCTTCTCAGTCCATGTTTAAAAGTACTAAACAAAAAGCAGGCTTACACCGTTGGGCCATATTCTCAACTTGTTCTCAAATGAAGTGGATTTCAAATTATGTGATGCAAACAGAAGCTTCTGAAACACTGCCAGTCGAGCATATGGTTCTCAAATTAGTGACTTGCTTTAACTTTATCAGCCACAGGCGAAGATTTATTAAAGACACAGCCTGCAGCATCTGCTCAGATAAATACAGACCAGCTTGTCTTTCAAGACTACATTTTCCAGTTCAAGCATTCATGCCCCGAGGTGCTGATTTAACAGACCCTTGCTGATTGTTTGTCCTCAAATGGGGGACATTTGGATTTGGAAAATGATTTTATTGTGACTTGTCATTTTCATTTTCTGTGAAAATCTACCACATTATCTGGAACAGTTCAAAGAAAAAAAAAGTAATATACCAACCCTATATGATTAGCTTTCTTCTTTAAAATCAAAGACGAGTGACAAAATAAATTCAAATAGTTACAAAATATATCAGTAAATGTTGACAAAATATACATTTTGAATGAGCTGAAATCATTGGATTGTGACAAAATAAATCAATACATACTGAGAAAATGTTTAATTTTAAGTAAACTGAAATCCTCAAATAGCAACAAAATACATGAATGAATACTGACAAAATATTATTAATATTTATTTTGTTTATTATTATTATTATTATTATTATTAAATGAAATCACCAAATAGTGTCATAATAAATTGATGCATACCATTAAAATGTGAAATTTTAAGCATAGTTATTTAATCTTTAAGTGAGAAATTAAAAAAATACACTGTAAAGAAAAAAATAAAATAAATAAATGTCCGTAAAATTTACAGTATAAAATATGGTAGCAACATTTTTTTGGTTTTATGGTTTATGGTTTTAACTTAAATTTACAGTTAAATACCACAATTTCATTAACTGATATAATGTTGATATACCAACCTATTGAAGTACTCAAACCTGTTTTGTGCCTTTGTACTGATAACCACCAAACTGCATACTTCCATAAAATAACATGTAATGATCAATACAGTTTTTCACCGTATATTGTAGGGGAATTTACCGTTAACCATTTAAAAAGTCTTTTACTGTTAAATTCACTGTCATTTTTTTACAGTATAGATTTCAGATAAGTATTTCTGAGGAAGCTCTACAACCCTTTAAAGCATTTATTTTTTTTTATTTTCATATTGAAGATTCTGCCATTTGCAAAGGCTAATTAGTTTTATCATTGGGTCATCTGTCTGTATAATCAAACGTTTCATTAAAGTGGATTGATCTAGATGCTGATTGCATTGCCCCCTTTGAAACACACCTGACCAAATAACTGTAATTACCTTCTCATCACACTGATGAATGTAAAACAACATATTCATTACTCAGCACCAGAAGAGCCGTTTTACCATTCAGATAATTACAATGGAGTAAATCATGCAAATACACATCTAACACCCTTCAGTCCAGGCACAGCACAAACACCAATGAAACCTCAACGCTGCTTATTAATACAGGTTTTGAGATGGAGAAGACTGTACATCTCAGATGTTTCTCCTGAAAATGATTCAAAAGGTGCCATTCAGGAAGAGTTTATAAAAGAAATGTGGATAGCAGATAATTTAATCATGTGACAATCTAGCGATTTCATATTGATGTTGTTTGATTGCAGACTTTGGGATCTGAGCATAATTTAAAACTTAAGTGAGATCTGCATTTTGGTCTTTTTCCTTATGAGTCTGTTTATGCTTATGCATTTAGCAAATACTTTCTTCCAAGAGAAACATTTGAGCTTCATTTAATATCACTGCCAGAGATGAGGAACAAATGAAAGAATCAAAACTAATAATTATTTTCTTTTCTACAATAATTTGCATTATATATGTGTATTTACACTTAGATTTTGAGGTATGTTCGGATTTATAACTGTTCAAGTTTATGGTCTGTAATAATTTTAAAACATGTTTTTAAAAATCTCATAAGCTCTCAAAAGTCTACATTTATTTGATTGAAAGGATACAAACATTTGCCTTTTACAAAGAGTAAGAAACAGTAATATTATGAAAGATTATTACAGTTTAAAAGACCTGTTTTGTATATGTAATGTATCTATGTATTGTTTTTAATGTTTTTAACGAAATCTCTGATGCTCAAGAAGGCTGTTTTTATTTTACCAAAAAGATACAAACATTTTAGTTTTTACACACAGTAAAAAAGTAGTATTGTGACTTATTATTCCAATTTAATAATAATAATAATAAAACAATGTTTTATTTATTTATTTATTTATTTATTTACTTATTATTTTTTCATTACAAATGTTCTTGCTATCACATTTAATCAGTTTTAATGCATTATTGCTGAATGAAAATATAAATATATGATACAAAACAATTAAAAAAAAATGTTTTATCACATTCATGTTTGATCACTTTAAGCAGATGCACACCTCTCCTCAACAAGACACATGATTTGTGCAATCATTCATGTCTGCAGGCACTAATTTCATTATTGTGGACATCTTTGAGTGTATCCAAACACTTGTTTAATCAGTGCTGTTAAATCATAATGAACACAGTGACGAGAGGGGTTTGGACAGATGGCTTTCTCACAGATAGGGATAAAAAACTACTGGCTGCTTGTATTTTCCAAATGCTAAATAAAAGAGGACTTCTGAGGACCGGCTCATATCAGCCTGCATCTGCTGCTTTCTGGAAATCTTCCATTCGGACTAATTGCTCCGCCTCTGCTGTCATCTCTTTATAAAATTGTATCTCTTATATCTTATCAGAGTCACATTAGAGCGGACGTATTCATCTTCAAATTGCTTTTTAACAGCTCATTACAGATAAGCAATGAGAGAGACATAAAACAGATGTGAAGGGTTGCACACACACACACACACACACACTTGTAAGACGGATACACACAACACCCTGTTCTGTCTTGATTTATTTATTTATTTTTTTCTTTCACTGTTTTGGTTTTGGTTCATTCTCCTGTCACCTAGCATGGTATAATAAAAACTCTCACGATGAGGAATAATTCTAGGAGACAGACTTTAATTACAAAATACTCAAGAATGGACAGAGATTAAGGGATAACTGAATGCTTAAGTAAACAGAGCAAGCAAAGGAAGCAATGAGTTAATAAATAAGTGAATATAATGACGAATAAGATAACTCAGAAAAATTAGGTCACAAAGAAAACTATGATTAAACGATTGACAAAATATAATGGAACCAAAAACACAAGGAAATAGAGAACACACCTTACATGTCATACTTTTTGTTGATACTGTGATAAAAAAATACATATATTATAAATAGAGAATTCAAAAGAACCACATTAATATATATATATATATATATATATATATATATATATATATATATATATATATATATATATATATATATATATATATATATATATATACACACACACACACACACAGTAAGATTACAATAAATAAATACAAAATGAAATACATATGACATGATTTGATTACATCTTTTAACATCAGCAGTTATTGTTTAAATGTAATAAACCATGTAAAAATGCATACAGCCGTCATTTCAGAAATATCTGAAAATTTCTAAAGAACAAAACAATTAAAATTGTGGTTTAGAGTCTGTGCATTGCAGTCATTTGGGCAATTGTAAAGATGTTAGGTCAAAGTTACAGTACTTTATGTACAATAAATCCACATACCGTGCACTGACTGCATAAACAGCAAGAGCAGCATGCATGCACACAGATTAAATCTACACAACCGATGCCAAAGAAATCTTGTATTGTAAGCGTATTTCCTGTTCTCATTACGACAGTGAGTCCCCAGTTTCTCACTCTACTTTTGCTGCAGTCGACTGACCCATGATTACCCCTTCATTTATTTAAGTAATAATAGGCCCTGAGCGCTTCTGTGTGCCGCAGATGGTCCTTTATTCTTATAAAAAGGAGTCAAGGACGAGTCCAGATCGAGATGGAGTCACAGTTAAAAGTAATTGTTCTAAGAGTCACTCTGTCACCACGTTGGTAATGTACCTCAATGACTGCAGCAGAAACATACGTTATTAAGTACCGTACACATGGCTGCAATGTGGCAAGTTTTTTAATCTAAGGGAAAACGGTGTAAAACCTTTGGGAAGCCTCACAAAGCGAGGCATAACCCCCTTCCCTCAGACGTTTAAACTTCATGTGTTATGCAATAAAATGTCTAAATATTATTTTAGATGAATTGTTCACTGACAAATGATTTCAGCTGGTAAGGCACTCACACAATGATTGAATATAGACCTGAAGCTTTTAATTTTTTTTTTTTTTTTTTTTTTAGGAAATATAATTGGCTACCTCCCATGCATAGAGCATATTCCAAGCATATGACATTTTATTTACAGCAGACAATCATGTGACTTATCATGTGGGCATTGCATTCCCAGGTCCGTATGACCATAAAACTCACTTCTCCACTATGAATACATCACATGATTAAAATGTGTTCCCTTTGCTTATTATTTGCTATGGCTTCTGATTAGTGCACATCCGTTTGTTTCTTTTAATTATCTAGTCTGTGTATTTTAGTCCTGAATTCTCCGTGGCATAGATTTAGCAAGGTGTTGGAAACATTCCTTTGGTCCATATTGAAATGATAGCATCACGCAGTTGCTGCAGATTTGTCGGCTGCACCTCCATGATGTGAATCTCCCAGTCCACCACATCCTGAAGCTGCTCTATTGGGTTGAGATCTGGTGACTGTGGAGGCCATTTGACAGTGAACTCATTGTCATGTTCAAGAAACCAGTATGAGATGATTTGAGCTTTGTGACATGGTGCATTATCCTGGTGGAAGTAGCCATCAGAAGTCATAAAGGGATGGACGTGGTCAGTATTCAGTTGGTACTGAGGGGCCCAAAGTGTGCCATGAAAATATCCCCCACACCGTTACACCACCACCACCAACCTGAACCGTTGAGAACGAGGCAGGATGGATCCATACTTTCATGTTCTTTACGCCAAATTCTGATCCTATCATCCGAATGTTGCAGCAGAAATCGAGACTCATCCGACTCCAGTCTTCTATTGTCCAATTTTGGTGAGCCTGTGCGAATTGTAGCTTCTGTTTCCTGTTCTAAGCTGACCGGTGCGGCACCTGACCTGACCTAAATGCATTGAGTTGCTGCCATGTGATTGGCTGATTAACAATTTGTGTTACCAAGCAATTGTAAAGGTGTACTTAATAAAGTGGGCAGAGTGTGTGTGTGTGTGTGTGTATATATATATATATATATATATATATATATTGCAATGCAAAGGAAATTACAATACCATTACAATTAAAAATATATCCCATCAGTCAGCAGGTTTTTATTTATTCAGTTACTCGCTGTACAGGAATGAAAAACAGTGAATATTTTACTGCATTTTACTCAAATGACCTAAATCTTTGAGAGGAAAAATAATGAATGACAGTAGCAGGCTGAATTATGTATCACCTGCTATATTCCGATTTACTTTATGTTGTGTAATATAACCATTCCCAGTCCTCCAGTATATCTCTCTTTTCTCTTGGCCATGAACACTTCTGTTGCATGAAAAATGCAGGCGAAATGAATGACTGAATTATGAAATGCTCTCAGCTGAAACGAAAACTTGCAGGCACCAAGTAAAAGAATACAATGGCCATGCTAAAACTTATATGCGGCCACTTCACAGCCTCAATAATCTAATCCACTAAACTAGGTGTTAGCTGCAACATTAGCAACCCCTAGTACCTCAAACATCTCCAGATGATTAAGGTTGAGCTACCAAGCCATGCCATGACTTTATTTCAAAGACACATGTAGAATATTCCTACTTGATATCTCTGACTTCTGATCATAAAAGTCTTCCCTGATGGTCAAAAGATGACTCTACTGTTATCTTAGCAGGTATTACACAGACATCTCCTAGCAGCTAAATTGCAGAGAAGAAACAGTGCAATACCATACTAGCATTTGTTTAGTAGGTGAAAAATTACCAACAATTACCAATGTACTGTTTTACACACTTGACTAGCAGTCTCTCCCTCTAACGAACAGCGGAAAAAAATTATGAATAATTTACAAATCTCAAATGCCTGAAACAGTGTTATAATCATGGTGTTGGCGCAGTGGATAAGACACACGTCTTTGGTGTGAGAGACCTGGGTTCGAATACACTGTGAGACACCAATGTGTCCCTGAGCAAGACACTTAACCCCTAGTTGCTCCAGAGGCATGTGACCTCTGACGTATATAGAAGTTGTAAGTCGCTTTGGATAAAAGCGTCAGCTAAATCAATAAATGTAAATGTAATTTAATACATTATAATATAATAATACATTGTCAGTGACAATGCCTTCAAAAGCCTGCACCATCTGTGGTGTCAGAAAAAAACAACAATATAAGTAAAATAAAAACAAAATATAAAAATGTCTAATAATATAATATAATATAAATGTGGCTGATGCTCAAAAACCTGGGCTACCGGCACAATTGTTTATTTAAAAGCTATAGTGGAAAACAATTTAATTTTCCAATTATTGAGTTGGAAATTAACAAATAAAGTCACAAATGAGATCTCTTCAATGTCTCTATTGTTCCTCATTTAAGCAACAAGATACAATAGAAGATACAATATTTTATGAGTACTGTCCATATAAACAAATAAATAATAATATAAAATAATAATGTTTATTATAAAAAAGGTTATTGAAAAAGTTTTAATATATATATATATATATATATATATATATATATATATATATATATATATATATATATATATATATATATATATATATATTATTGAAAAAGTATATTATAAAAATACATACATATGTATATGGATTTTATTAACAATATCATATAATTCAATTCAATTCAAGTTTATTTGTATAGCGCTTTTTACAATACACATCATTGCAAAGCAACTTTACAGAAAATTATGTTAATTAATGACATTCTTAAACCTGCGCAATTGGTACAATTTTAAACTGAGAGCTGTAACAATAAAAAACTATTTAATTCTCCAATTAGGAAGTTAGCAAAGCTAACTTTCTGAGTTGAATTAAATACAGCCCTACCTCAATTAAACAGGCCAAAAAAAAAAAAAAAAAAAAAAAAAAAAAAAAAAATTGGGTCACTGATTTATGTCAGAAAAGAGTAATTTCAGTCCATAAATGCTATTTCTTGGCTGTTTAAGCAGCAAAGAGTTGTGTGAACCATCTACATGGGTCACTTCATTGACTATGAGTAAAGGCTGAAACTGTATACACAGGTAAGAGGCCTCGCTGAGCTAAATTAATTGAGCCTCACACAGGCTAATTGAGAGTGGGGAAAATAATTTGAAAAGCCATTACCTTCATGTCACATGCAATCACATCAGCTCTCTGTTGTTTAAGCTTCTTGAACATTCTAATCCGACATTTGAAATGTGGCGATAACCAAAACATGGTATGAAATGTATATCAGGAGCAATAATTATTATACAGTATTCTGACAGGTAAAATTAAGACAAAAATAATGCTTACTTTACCCCTGCTGAATGACAGAATGGTATCTTTACCAACTTGCTTAACTTCCTTGCTCAATGACCTTTAAAAATCCTCTAGTATCTAGTATCTAGTATAACATAACATTTCAAAATGCCGTTAAATTATTATCAACAATTACCCAATTGCCTAATTCTACAAAAGAGCTGAATGCATTAGAAAATGTGACTTCACACAGCAAAGGACAATTCATCTCACACAAGCTGTCAATGTATAATGTATAATTCATCGCTGGGGGATGCCCTAAGATTCACGTTCCACTTTAAACCACAACTAACCCTGTGGCGCTATTTGCTGTAATAACCTCGTAAAATGTCTTTGCTCATCTCTCAGTGTCTGTGAGCAGTACAATTCAATGAAGGTCGCCGGGAATGCGTTTGCTAAAGGACGATGCTGTGCGTAAATTGCAGAGACTGTGGTTATCGATCTGCACATCAGAATCAGTCACCTGTAAGAGTTATTGACAGAGAAAGGGCTTGTTGATCTTAATGGGAAAGTCCTCAAAACAAACACAAGCCAACATGAATGCAAACACCAAACAAACCTCTTGAGATTTGCAAGATTTCTTGCGTGTGCCAATTTTGGTTTAGTTATGAAATTAGTATTAGTCCTGAATTCTCCGTGGCATAGATTTAGCAAGGTGTTGGAAACATTCCTTAGAGATTTTGGTCCACATTGAAATGATAGCATCACGCAGTTGCTGCAGATTTTTTTGATTTCTTGCGTGTGCCAATTTTGGTTTAGTTATGTGTTTTTTTTGTTGTTTTTTTAATCAAACTATATTTCAAAATTTGGCTTGAAAATGGCCTGTCCAGTGAGCACTGTAAGAGGTATGTTTTCAACCTGATTAAAAGAGGTTTGTTTTCTTGTCAATGAGAATCAATGGCCTTAGACTTCAACTCTGAAATATCATGTAGACATCTCTACAGTATTGCTGACTGATAAATGTCTGAATATCATTGCATTATATGGGAATATAGGAAACTAAGCAGCAGAAACACACTATTCTTCATATTTTATTTATTAAGGATGCTTTCAGTTGATGAAAAGCACCATCTATAATTTCTAATGTTACAAAATATTTATATGTCAAGTAAATGCTGTTCATTTGATCTTTCTATTCATCCAAGATAATA